>NC_084980.1:14029125-14381625 GCF_963691925.1 Scomber scombrus
CCAAGTCATTTTAGCGCCTGTCTCTTCAAAGCCCACCTCCAAATGAGACTACTTGGCTAGCTCCTGGAAGCTGCCCTTCAACAGACTTCCAGTGGCTCTAGAGGCTACGTAAACAAACAGCAGTCATAGGAATATCACTTCTTTTTCAGAATGTTTACTGAAAATACACTATAAACTCAAATGTGTATATGATCAAGTCTGAATCATATCAAAGACATATGAACTGTGAACAACTCATGGAACAACCTTGCAACAACCTTAGCAACAAAGGCTATGAAACGGCTGTTTGAGAGTATGCATGAACAATTTGATGCCACCTCACGTTTGGACCTTTTACCATCATTCATTTAATTTTCCAAACCTCTTATCTTCTCTAGAAAGTTGCGGGGGGGCTGGAGCCAATCCCAGCTGTCATTGGGCAAGAGGCTGGGTATACCCTGGACAGGTCACAAATCCATCGCAGTACTTTTACCATCATAACAGTATAAAAATAATAGAAAATCACAAAAAGCATCATATGTCCCCTTTAAGAGTACAAAGTGAAATTATTGCATTCGTGTGGAGTATTCTCTGGGTCTAGATACTGAGTTCTACTTAACAAGGACTATTGCTAGATGCGTACAGTGTCTAGTGTGTGCATACAATGTTTTAACTTGTCCTTTGCCTTATTAAAATGTGCATTTGTAGCTGTTATATGACAGGGAGCAAAGCTGTGAATGCAAAATTGTCTATTTGTTATTCCACTGTGCCAGGAGGTCAGGAAAAATTAAAAACACACTCACAGAAGTGCAGTGGCAACCGTCCAGAATAACTATCTAATTAATTTCAGTGCATAAGACGAGTGCATATTTTGTCTATTTCTGAAGGTGTATAATCTTTGGAGACCTTAGTCAAGGCCAAAGTGGAAATGGCTCATTTTACTCACATACATAAATGAAATCCAATCCTGCCAGTCTCCATCTGGCCTGCTTCTGTGTTTGCAATGGAGACCAAGGTTGAAAATGAAAATACAAGGACATTACCTGAAAGATTAAAAAATATGCATACTGCCAAAAGCCACCAAATGCAGATTAAAAAAAAACATTTATAGTACCCACCCATTTCCACAGAGCAGGCTCCCTCCTGAGGGTCTGTGGTTGGCCCAATAACACTCCTCATATTCTCAATAGAATATGTAAATTAGAATAAGCATTTAAAAAGCAATCAAAATGATGGCAGAAACCAATAATATCACAGAAATCAGACTTAGACGACCATTTCCTGCTCATGCCCCAGCACAGCAAAGTATCCTGCTGTGCACCATCATCAGTGTTGCTCTTAATGAGGCATCATGTTCATCAAAGGGAGTTTTTCCTTGTCACTGTTTCCAAGTAGTTGCTCACGGGGGAATGTTGGGTCTCTGTAAATAAAATTGTAAAGAGTACGGTCTAGACCTGCTCTAAATAAAAAGTGCCTTGTGATAACTTCTGTTTTGATTCTGCACTATATAAATAATATTGACTTGACTTAGCCTCTATGAGCGACTGCCTTCACCTCACATTAAGTCCTTTCATTCAATGTTCATAGAGAAAAATGTATTAGTGCAGCTTCAATATTGAAATCCTGAAAATTATATAGTTCAGGCAATGTGTCAATATGAGATACTGGTGTATAGTATCAAAGACATGATAAAAGAAAAACTTATGTAAAAACCAAAGGGACAAAAATGGACATTTAAGGACCCCTTAAAGGTCACATACACAAATGTGTGACCTTTGTTCAAAATACCAATACTGTACATCAAATTGCACATAGGCAAAACAATCTCCTCTTTAACATGATTACACAGCTTGGCAGCACATGCTAAAAGAATGATTCTCTGTTCAGTAATTCACTGCTTATCAACACCTGTGGGCTTTGTCGCTCCTTTTCCACCCTTATTTTCTTCAGGTGACAACAGATGGAAACAGATTGCTTTTTGGTACTGGCCTAATTGGGATGACATGACTCATCAACACCTAGGCGGAGCTAATCATGTCTCTTTGGTCAGAGTGGGTAAAAGATTTATAACAAACGAGAGAAAATCATTACTAATTCCTTGGGCTTATTGCTTGTTAAAAAGGACAACTATGTTTCATTGTTTCCTTCAAACACACACAAAATGCATCATGCTGGAGATTTCATTTCTGATATAGAATAATTTAGTTGTTGTGAACCACTGTTTTTTCCCATTTCATCAATAGATCCATTTTCTATACCACTTACTCTGTCTAGGGTCACAGGGGGCTTGAGCCTATCCCAGGATGTGTTGGGTGAAAAAGCAAGTGTAACCTGGCCTCCATGCTGGACTCCACTTTACCACAGAAATAACACATATAGACAGACAAACATATTCACAGCTGTAGGTAATTTGAAGTTTTCAATTCACTCAACCTGCATGTCTTGCACACTGAAAAGCCCCAGCTGGCTGTCGGCTTCAGATACTGGACCTTCTTGTTGTGATGTTGCTACTCCCTGAACTACCATGACTCACTTCACTTAATCCCAAATTTCTTTAAATTCCAATACATCATTGTTTGTTCATTTTATTTAATAATTTCAAATGTACATAGGATTTTCTGAGTTAGATTTTAATCAACATCTCACACAAATATCCACTGTCATATTGATAATGGTAAGTGCTCTTCCATGAGGTTATTGTATTCCTGTTTTGTTAGGTTGTCGATTTTTAAGTGTGAGTCTTTTGCCCATCTGCTTCCAGGAGAATGCCAACAGGTTCAACCATTCACGTTCAAACAAAGTACCAAAATTTAAGGGCATAAAAAAATAACTGAAGCTCGTGGTAGTAATTATGATAGACTTTTACCTAACATTAGACTGACTTTGATATGTATTAGTGATAGAACTCTACAGAACTCTCCTTATGAGAAGAAATCCTCTCTGCATGAGATGTATTGCCTGAGGTTAATACTGATGATAAAACAGGGATGTGTGGTAACTGACAGAGGATGGTAAGATCCATATGACTCCTAGGTATCCACACACCCAGAGGTAATCAATATCTGCCCTATTGCTTTAACAGTGAGAGGAAGGGAGGTGGGAGAAAGATAGAAGTGGAACTAGAGCCAGAGACAAAGAGAATAGTCCTCTGGGATGGTTTATAGAGGCACCTCAGCTATTTTGCAGCTTCACTTCAAACAGAACCCCTAAACACTCTCATAGAGCAACAGTAAAGGTTATTCAAAACCCAATGGTACCTGGGTGCTGGATCTGTTTTTAGTGTTTGGCCCAAAGGTTAGATTAGACAGATTTTTCTGTTTGGTGTCGGGGAAAATAAAGGCACCACCAACACAATGAATCTTTAAAACAGCTTCACAAATCCCACTTAATAAAATAGGGAAAAAACAACAAATGAAAATGACAGCCCCAGATCTTATGTTCCTAATGAGAATAAGTAAAACTCTCATGAAAACCTCATTAGGGGAAGAAAAAAGAAGAAACCTTGAGAGAACACAGTACGTAAACATGCCCAGGTGAACTATGCTGAAAGGCCTACAGCAGAGCATCAACACCTGTGTGGCAGGCACCATCATTGTCATCTTCTCAGTAATAATAAGAACGATACCTGGTGGGTTAATAAACAAAAACAAACAGTGCGAGTGTGATGGTTGAATTAATGTTGGAAGGGTGAAAGAGAGACTGAAAATCACACCTGTCATCACAGTAGTTAGACTGTTCACTCTGGTTGCTTTCTGATTTACACACAGTAAATGGATGACTGAAAAAAACTGAAACCAATAAGCAAATACAGATAAATTTCAACTGATAACCTAAACTAACATAAATTATAACATTGCACAAAAATTCTTGTGAAATCAGGGGATCCCTAAAGTTATTACGATTCTTCCTGGGGGGAACATGATTGTCTGAACCAAAACCCATGGTAATACATCTGATATTTGTGATGCCTTCATTGCATTTTTAGAGATAAGCCTTGATGTTGCGCATGAGTATTTTTCACTGTGTCAAACTCTTTTATTAAATCATTAATGCAAATAAAGAAAACAAAATAGACTTTTTCCATATTGACACTGTTTTATAACATATTGTGTGATTGGTGTTGAAATTTAAAGACAGCCCTGCATAAAAAAATCAGGTTCTAGTAATGAAATTATTAGGCTGCAGAAAACACTATACACGTTGTTCAATAACCAGCAGTCAAGTGTTAATGACGCAGCATAGTAGGACAGTGAATCGGCTGTTCTCTTCTGTGGATGCTACTGTCTCCTGCCCAACTTCAAAGCCTTCTTTGAAGTCCCTAGGTGGAGATCTCTCCGTTCTCAGGGAGATATCTATCCTTTCTTTCCTCTCTTTTGTTAGCTAATGCACACCGATGAAAACGGGGTTGAGGCTGAGAGAATGCCAAGGGAAGATCAAAGCATGAGGGGCAGCGGAGCCATGCAGTATAACTGCTTTGCCAGTCTTTGACTGAATGGATAATAGGGAATGTGCTCTCTCATTCTGTTGGCATCTAAGATAAAGAAGGAAAAACAGCATGTGGAATTAAAGCATACTTACCCCTGCAAACACAACATTTATATCAAAATGAAAATAGGTAGCATATCACATACATTATGCTGTGTCCTGAGATTGACTCTTCACTGAGACCCAGGTGGTGCATCAGACTCTTGCTCATTTTTTGTATGTGCCTCAGTCAAAATTGCAGTTGATATGGGTAATATTGGATTGGGTCATGCACATATACTATGGGCCCAAAAAAGATTAACCTTGAAGATTCTTTTTGGTGTATGCAGGGCATGTCCAAGTTTCATTGGAATGAACCAGGTGTTATTTGAAAACCATATTACAACCATGCTTTTTCGGTGAGTCCCTTATGTTTTGGGACATATACCGTCTTCTGTGGGAGTATGTTGTAGGAGTCTAGCCAACTGTATTTTGAGCTGTGGCTACCGAGGTGATGCTGTTGGTTAAAGAGCAGCTGGCTTTTAAAAAATGTATATTTATATTAATATGTATTGAGTTCCTCTTATATTTATGTCCACTGAATGTTTTATTTCTAGAACATTTTTTAAGAATATTTTGGGGTTAGGACATTTTAAATACTTTTTTTTTAAATTAACAAGATGGTACATACTGTATGTCACCTTTTTCAATGCTGAATATCTCAAGATTGGACTCCAGCCATACAGACTTTGTAATTTCATGCTCACAAATGTTAGAAACCAAGGTTGGAGAATAGAATATGTGGCAGACAATGCTTTTCCGAAAATGTGAGTGAACATCAGTATTTATTTTTATACTGCAATTGCTTGTACTGACCGTTTGCTTTGTCTGAGCCTGTGGTGGCTTTAGATACAGCAGTTACTTCATGCCTTAGGCTACAGACTATTTCAAACAGCAGGATGATTGACAAGAGTTGGAGGGTGAACCTGAGGAACTGAGGAGGAGGAAGACGGGACTAATAATACATGCTGCTGCCTAAAGTCGAATATTGTAGACACTATTTGAGGATGCTGTGCCTGTCCCAATACATGTAGTACACCTGTATTCGAGTATTTGGCCATACATAGATAGATACTTCAATGATCCTTCACAGGAAGCATGTTTTTAGATGAGCAGTGCAATTTTCTACTATTTCAGCGAGTCTTGATTTCCTCTAGACATTGCTGTGTTGAATAACGCACCTTTGTTTAACTCTTTTCAGATCAGAAATTACATTCAAGTAATAAACTTCATTATCAATGGGATGCTAATAAGTTAGCAATTTAGCATCACGCATCAGGTTTATTAAAGTGTCCCAGTGATGAATGCACACATTCATTTGGGTGAAGCAAATAAAGTTGAGTTTATGCAACAAATAAATGAGTAATGCCAAGCCAATATGAATCCACCCTACATGAGCCCCCGAAGCATCAAAAGAAAATATTGCTCAATTTAAATTTAATGACTGCTTCCGCTCAACCCGGCACTGGCAACTGGGCACAGCGCCCATGCTCTAATAACAATAATGCACTGCTTTATGAAACGCCCTTCACACAAAAGTATGTGAGTGTGTGACTAGCTGAGCACAGCACATTAATAACCTGGGTGCTAACTAAGAGGTTGAGTGCCTGTGAAATGTAGGAGCAAAGTGCAAAATTTAAGTATAAAGCACCATTTCAATCTTCTTTTGGCATGTGATGGATACATGTGTAAAAAAAAGCACATTAAGGCTCACAGATATGAGAAAAAAGGCTTGATATGGGCTATATGCTCTGAAAAAGTATGTGGAATAGCAGAAAATGTCAGGATCAGTTGTTTAAGCAAGTCCCTCAAAACAGCATGTATTTGCTGTACCTTCAAGTGGCTGGTGTTCTATAGCAGCTGTATTGATTATGAAAGGTGCAGAGGAGGTATTCAGGTGATGTTATTATATAGCGACAAATTCATGTGGAGAGGAGGTCAGGGTGGATGGATGGGTCAACAAAACTTTGGACTTTAACATGGGAAAATTCTGTTGTGTTCATATCACAACTTCTTGACTTTTTACTTAAGTTATATGGCACAACAAGTTAGCAAAGCATTGAAAGGGAACCACATCCCAGCGCATGCCCAGTAGCATCTGCCGTAAAAAGCGTTCTCTTGACTAAAATTGTGATTGCCATCATTAGTCTTTGGAGCCCTTTCTAAACAAATTTCAGTAACTGTACTCTTCATTATAAAGAATCATGTGACCCAGTGCAGTGGTGTGGCTCCTTGAGGTCTACATTATGAAGGATTATGATATATCAGGCTTTTCATGCACACACAATACTTGCAAGTAGGGTCACACATGCACATGAGATTTGTTGACAATCTAACTGTAAAGGACTGAATGTCAGGATGTATCTTTGTCCTTTGCATATCTCGACAACCATTGATCAGATCAGCAATATACACTTGGCAGGTATATTGCTAAGGACCCAAGGAAGTGCAGTGTCAATTGTGAAGATATGTGGATGAGCGGTTCTTGATAAATTTGTAAAACCTCATAAACAACGTTGCACCACTCTGCCATTGCAACCCACATTGTTGTCAGAGGTGGGATTACGTCAGGAGTGATAATGATTTGAAAACGTTTAAGAGACTGAAGCTCTGCTATTGAACTGTGTACTGTGAACAACTGCAGTTGTGTCAGACAGGTTTTGAATGGTGACTGCAGTTTGTCTCTATCTATTCACATCTCTTCACCTCTTCATGTATGTACCGTTCAAACAATCAACTTCACACTTGGTGGGTGTGTTGCTGGAAACCCAAGGACAGTCATTTTTGAATTTGGTGCAATTTGGACACGTGACACTTTGAATACTGTAAATAGGTGAACAGTGGGCCAATCAATTCTGGGTCTGAGGGCAGGGGGGACTGTTTGATGTACACAACATCACAGCAGGACAGGACTTCTGGTTACTGACCCAACTTCACACTTGTAAGGTTTACTGCTGAGTACCCAAAGAAGTGCAGAGTTGAGTGTAAAGTTGTTTGGACACGTGACACATTTAATGAACTTTGAATAAACAGGTGAACAGTGAGGCACTCAGCTCCATGTCTGAGTGCAGCAGGGACTGTTTGATGCTATGCTCAATTAAACTGCGCGAGAGAACTAACCCTAACCCTAACCCTACCCCTAACCCTAACAACCACATGCAACCGAATATTTACAAATAGGCACATTTCAAACAGGCACTGGACTTACAACATAAACTAACAACATATTGTGTGACTTGTAATTTGAGTACATTACATTAAAGAAATATGAATTATTCTAAATGCAGAAGTAGTCATATATATAGTTTCACTAATCATTGAATTTGAGGCCAAATTTAGTGGGCACCATAAAATAGTACAACTGCAAATTGAGGCACTATGCTGCATGCAAATAGCACTTATATAAAAGATAAGTATCTTCATATGCTTTAATGCAAAATCAAATATGAGCCTGAAAGCAAAAGAGACTATTTAGTGTCATTTTGAGTGCTATACAGTAAAATATTCAATGTAACAATGGTACTCTTTGTGTGTCTTTGGGTCCATCTGTGCTGCGGTCCTGTTTTGTCAGCTGCACACAGTGGGATAAACTGTGTGGAAATGTATTTCAGACAGTATATCAGAGGCTGGAAGAAAAAGACTCAGCCACTTGAATGACATATCAAAACACTCCAAAAAAAGCATGATCTCACATGAGTAGTCTTTTCAAGGTAGAGGTCTCCTCCACCAACAAATTATTCTTTTTTTCCCCCTCTCCATCCTTCCTTCAGACCTTAAGTGTATGATAATGAGTAGCAATCAAGGATGGATACTTAGAGGAGCTAGGGCAAGAAATGGGTGCTGTACACCTACATATTACAAAAAGATGTAGTAATTGAATGCCTCTATAAGAAAAAAATAGTTGTATATCAGCCAAATACAGATAAGAGATGCAAATTATATTGTGTCAAGCAGCAGTTAACTAACTGCCTGTTATTGTATATGGTTTCTGTGCTGTTACACAGTAATCCAGCTGTATGAGCTACTATAAACCACAAGGGGTGCTACTGCATAATTCAAGTGTACATCAAGTGGTAAAACATGCTTCAATACAAGCCCTAATCTCTGCTGCTACAGTCTTTAAGAATTACATTTTTAAGGTATTGTGTATTAATATGATGATACATTTCTAGTGATAATGTGTATATTAAATACTGTAGTAGAAAAGCAAACATTGAGACAAATTACCTCAGTTCCTCATGTGGTAATTTGTGCTGCCACAAAAATACACAGTATGTGTTCATCCATGTGTTCATGGGTGACTTGGCTCTGTTGCTGATGTCAGATGTGAGTATAAGATTTAAAATTAGAGACTCCCTGCCATCTATTATACAACAGCCTTTTCGGGTGCTGCAGAGTGATAAATAGGTTTGACCCGCTCACCATGTTTCTGCCCCACACACCTGCCTTGCTCCTATAACCTGACTGCTAGAAGGCCCAACTCATCTTTGCCTCACCCCTCTGAATCTTTCTCCACCTCCCTCTGATTTCCCATTTTCTTTAGTCCTTACTCTATCCCTGTCACCACTCTCTCTCCCATTTTCACACACTCATGAATTTCTCCCATGCTAAATCCCTCTTTGCTGCGTGTGCTGCTCTTGATTCTGTTCCTGATGCCTCAGCCTGAATTCTCCATTTGGTCCTCTCGTCATCTGAGCTGCACATTCCATTGTCTGGCTTTAAGAATGAATGCTGACAAAGAGGCAAATGTAGATGAGATGATGCTAAGGATTTGTTTTTGTACTGGAGGAAGGGTACGAGATGTGGGCGTAGTGAACTGAGATCTGGAGGGCCAGCTGCCAGCAGATTAATCCTTCTCTGTGCTTGAGCAATGGAGCATTTGGCAAACCAGTCACCATACAATACACACAGCAGAGATATGTGTGTGCATATGTGCCCTTGCACGTGCATGATGCGCTGTAAGAAGTTGAATGCTGAGCCCAGCTCGATGCTGGTCTCTGAGTTTGTGCTAGTGGTCGGTGGCTTTCTCCCTTTCAGATGGATAGAGGCAGTGAAAGCGGAAAACTAATCCAGCATAAAAAGGTGCAAAGGCACAGGAAACAAATTGTATTAGCTCAACACCGCAGCAGACCTTCTCAACATCGTTTAACGCTCTGTAGAGCATCCAAACCACAACAGTCCCTGCTTTTCCAGCCAAATTTTCTGCAAGTGTAAATGAGGTCTTAAAATGTGGAACATCATGTGGATATATATTTGAGTTGGATTTTTGTGGTCAAGGTGATCCAACCACTTACAGCAAATAGAGACTACAAACCCACAGTCACAACATCAATCAAAACCTATTAATTTTAGTCTCAAGTGGAATTTAACCGACTTTCAAGTAATTCCCACTGTTTTAACACTACTTGCTTTAAGAGTGAGTTTGTTCTCAGCTACTGTTCAAAACTTAAGTACCATCATCTGTTGAAAGACACTGCAATTTGAACCATGGGGTTTTAGACAAAGTGAATAGTTTAAAAACATATCCATCAAAAATATTGTCTGACCATTCACCTCACAGCAGTATGGCATCAAATAATGCATCCAAGCTCTTAGAATCCATCAAGTTATTTGCTCAAAGCCCTCAAACTCAGCATGAGGTAATCTTGCAAAAAGTATGTCTTTTTTGAACAGCCCCATTAGAAGCCCTTCACTGTTTTCCAACAGAGAAAGAAATAAACAAATGAGTTAAGAGGCACATTTGTTGCTGATTTTAAAGTAAAAACCGGTACTGCTGCCCTGTTTCCAGTATTATGTGATCAAACAAAGAAATCCACATTAATTTGGAGTCATTAATCATTAACAGCTAGGAAATGGCATTTAGTTAATACTGATAAATGTTAAATGAATGTATCAATAAATGATCATTGGGATAGAGTACTCCCTGGAGGAAAAAATTCTAAGAATGACCAACTCAGTGTGAATGCATGTGTGTGGGTATGTGACAATGCACACTAACATACTATACTTACTATACCGAAAAGTGTGGTTGCATGGTTATTGATTATACAGTAGTTACCCACCAGAGAGCTAAGATATGAATGATATAAAGCTACTGGTATGCTAAATGTACAGTGTATGTGTAGCATCTACATAAACAAGTGTTCCTTTTTCCTTTGTGATTGCAGGCTGTATTTGTCACAACAATATGATATTTCCAGTCACAACCTGTTACAGATGGTAGAAAACGTACACTTTTAGTTGTCATTAGGTGTTTTCACAAGGCCACAGTTAAGGCAGTAATTTGCAATGACTGCAATGACAAAGCGGCTGCTTCCTGTGCAAGTGTTCAAGCTATTTATTGTAGGTTTCTTGGTCCCTGCCACTAAAGGATAAATGTGCATATAGTATTGTTTAAGGAAGAGGGCATTTACATATAAATTGGGAAAAGGAGGTAAGTGAGAGGGTAAAAATACAGGCAAGGGGGAGGCACTGACAATACAAGGTTGTTGTGCTATGAGCAAGGCTAGCATTCGTGAACTCAATGCATGTTTGCTGAAATATTTTGGTGGCTCAAATCTAAATAATACAGCTGCTGGGCCTCCTGGATTCCTCTAACAGTATCTTTGTATTTCTCTGAGAAGAGGAAGATAATAAATCACATGGAGAATGGTTAGCAGCAGGTTTGCTGATATGTCTACCCCCCAAACCCTTGGAGAGTCACTGTGTTGCCTTGAAGCCAAATCATGGGTGCATCAAACACCCTGTGATGCGTGCATGCATGACCAGCAAATTGTGCATTATGGCTCAACTTGATTGCTTTGTCAGAGAAACTTATTCTCAAACTCCCTTTTATCAGTTACTATTGACCCAAGCTGTTGATCACAGCATTTTCTTAGCTATGCATTTACAGCTCATCTCACACAGTATTCCCCAAGCCTCAGAGATTCTAATCAGTTTAACTGCACAGGTTTCCCTACGGACAGTAGTCCAGAGGAAGTTTGGCGAAATGTTAACTGCGATCTGATTTGCTATCTGATTAATGTGACTCCCCCACTGTTCCCACATTTGAAAGTGTGGAAACAGACCAAAATAAGAACACATGCCATGTTGATAAATGTTGATAATGTAAATAAATGATTCTGTCATAAGGTTGTCTCTTTTATTACAGGGTTGATTCTGCCTTCCAAGAGGTATAACAAAATACAACATCCCTCTGCTTTTTGCAGAGGAATGAAACCATAAACAGATAATTAGAATATGAACAGATAAAACATCTTTGAAGGCTTTAAGATACTCTTCAGGTTACGTTTTAACTGACTCATTTCTCTAAACTGACACTAGGCTGCACTTACGTAGAGAGGCAACTCCAATGGTCTTTGGTGTCATATATCTATTTTCTTTCATATAAATGAATGAAAATGTCTCAGCATCAGTGTTGGTTACAGTAAGTATAAATATATTAATGTTACTCTCAGGGTTATATATAGAAGTTCATTACCTCATGCACATTTGTAAGTTTAATGGTGTGTTCAGACAGAACGTGAGGCGAGGTTTAAAGGCAGTACGATGGCATACAAAGTATAGCCTGACAGACAGGTATTTCTTTTAACATAAACAAATGATGTAAACAAACAAACTTCACATGGATCCCATAGTTGTTTTTAAAAGTGTTTTTTTTTGTTTGTTTGTTTGTTTTTTGTGACTACAATGCATACTGCTCGGGACATTTTACAATTGATGTAATGAAGACCAATTTACCTGAAACCTAGTTTGGTATTTCTGATACTGATACACCTGCAATAAACTGATATAGGCTGATATAGGCCTAGGTGATTGATCAGTCTATCTCTAATACAAAGTCAGTGAAAAGACACAAATGAGAAAAAAGAACAAGAATGTACATGTTCCACATGTCTGCTAAATTTTCAGCAGACAAAATCTCCAGCAATGTATTGACTAAATATAGCAGATTAAATGGCATTGAGCTACTTTCAGTGAAAAACCTATTGAACCCAGTTGCCTTTTATGAATTACTGTGCTCTTGTTACCTTGTGTTTGTACTCCTGTGTCGTGCACCACTTTCATTTCAGCCGTCACATTAACATTCACCTTTACAGCTTTCAGTGAACCATTTCAAAGTGGCTGGTTTCAGTCAACATATCAAAATGCAATGGTGGGACGTCTGCAATGCAGTTTGAGAGCCAAACAAATAAAAGGTGTCTCCTTATTAGTGGCATATTAACAGAAAATTGATTTTGCCTGAAATAAAAGGTCAAGATAAATGACTTGTGAGGCACTAGCTCAGCTATTTATTAGCCCTGTATCTGCAATCTAACAAATTACTGCTCCTATGCGTCTCAGATGGCAGAACAAATAGGAAAGCAGGGAAGCTACTAAAATGTCATTCCATAATGTCAAACCATGGATTATATGTCAACTTCTCAAAAATCCTTCCTTGTGTTCCTAGTATTGCTTTCCTATTGTCTAATAAATTGGTTTCTTTGGCAATGAAGATTTGACTGTTTTTGTTTCCCTCCCAGTCACAATCATCCTTTCCTTGTGGGAAGCTGGTGCTTACCCAGCAGGAGGTTTGAGAGTTGGCAAACTTTTGCTATCATCATTATCCCTCCTTTAGCTGTAGTTAATGATATAGTCTGGGGGTGATTAGAAAAGGCAGGGCTGTTTTCATAGATCAGATGCCAATACAATTGAAAGGCAAAAATCTCCTCGCCTCTCACCTTTACAGCAATTTGGCAAATTTGAAAATCTGATTGGCAGGGACAAAGGTATTAAGGTAATATTTAAACCATGACAAGTGGCATTAAAGTAAAAGTATATTGTTTAATTACAGAACTATCTGTAGTGTCATGCAAAAAGAATTGTCTGCCTAAGTGTCAAGTTCCTTTAAGACATGAAGACTAAGATACACAATGGTTATCTTTTCTTTTCTTCTTTTTTTTTGCCACGCACCTTGCACCTGTCTCTCTTTGGTAAGCAACATAGTGATATGTGCTAATGAGTATAGCAGGGGATGGTAAGGAGGGGGCTGGAGAAGGAGGGTGAGCGAGAAAGTTGTGCACAGGAGTGTTTTGCATGCTTTCACCTTTGATTTACCTATAATTACCATTGGATTTACCTTCAATGACTCAGTCGCTAAGCCAATCTCTTAAATTGGATTTCTGCATAAAGTAGCTTTCCCTGCAGATTGGTGTCCCTCACAGCTACCTTATTACAATTTTATTCCCTCTCTTCACCTGCCAACCCCTCCCCCATCGCCACTGCCACTGCTACTGATAAATTTGCATATCTGAATCCTCATGGAGAAAAAATGACAGGAAAAAAACAATGAAAAAACTTAAACTTATTGGCTAGACTGGTCTCACTTTGACCAATTTGATGTGGTTGTCATGGTAGCACAGCACCCCTCCCCTTCCAATTTAGGTGGGGCTGCAGTGATGGGACTTGGCTGATGATAACTCCATCTTTCATCAAAATGATGGTGATGAGACCGCTGCTCTCTGCCTCAGTACATAAACACAGGCTACAGGAAGGAAGATAGAGGACAGACGAGCAAGAAGGGCTGAGAGGAAAGAGGAGGAGTATCACCCCTCCGGGACAAGCTTTGAGATATTGTAACAAAGCCCAGCAACAGTTCTGCCGCAAACAAGCAATTAATAGGGCAATTATGCATCGTGTGCTGGAGCACTTACATTGACATTTGCTCACTTTATTATCTCTTACTGCTATAGACGGAAATTGGATAATGCAGTTAGTCGGGGTTGGGGATATATTTCATTCTGAGCCGTATGTCGTGAGTGAGGATTGGCCTTAAGCATTCCATAGCTCTAACCTTGTGACTGCCTTTTGGTCCTGTTGTGCCGAGTGATACTTATGTCAGTAATGCAACATCTTTCAGTCTGCACACACAGACACACTAACATGCATTCACGAATCATATGCATCAATATTTGCTTGCCTATTTCCCATATACTCTGCTTTGTGCTGCTAGGCTTTTAAAACATGCAGGAGCACTCAGCATGTATTTGCAGATACAGATGTCCGCTCCCTGTAATTGAAGATGATGAAGAGGCTGCCCATGTGTGGGGATATTGCTCATGGGCCACTTATGAATCAAAGTGACAGAGTTTAGCAATTGACAATGTGTTTTTGTAGAATACAACCATTATTAAACCCTGGTTTTTCCAATTCCATAATACACAGTAGCATAAATTAACTTCAGTCAGGAAGCTTTAGAAAGGAGCAACCTTCATGTCAGCTTTAAATCTTTAGACTGTCAATAATAACAATTATTACCCCAATGGTGGGGTGTGAATGGAACATATTTCCAACAACAAATAACATATTGGAGAAAAATACAAAATTGCATGAACATGTTATTTAGGCAAGTCTAATGTGCTGCTATCCGCGTGCAGTTTTGCTTACACCGGCTCAACTAGCCAGTGTGACAATAAATAAAGGGGGATGTGGAAGAATGGAGAGCCACATCTGGACATGCCCTTCCCAGGAGGATCTTTCTCTCCTCAAGCTTTGTGACCTTTGACCTGGGAAGTCTAATTAGCCGGCTCCTGTACTTTTATGTAGAAAACCAAGAGAAATGCAGAGCCACGGATATGCAGATAAGGAATGCACCCCAGGCAGCTTTAACAACTCTGGAGTCCGAGTCAAGGTCTTCCACACTGTCACAAAGTAAAGCGCATGCAGTCAGCAATGTTTCAGTGCACACAGTGCCTCTTTGCTTCTTCCTCAAATTACTCTAGAAGAATGGTATTTTAAAAGGGATTATTATTTCCAGAAATATACTGTATGTGTTTTTAAAGCCACTTGTTTTGTGTTTCTTTTCATTTAGTTTTGTGGGCGTCTTTCTGAGCCTCTTACTGTGAGTGATGAGGTCCTTCATGAGCACAATATTTTCTGCAAAAATGTAGAATAGTTTTCATTATTTCACGAAAAATTGCTACATTCCTATTTTGTCTATGTTCTTCTCGGTAGTGTAGGGAAGTCATACAGTACTTCTGGTGGGAAAGGTGATATCACATATTTTTGTGTAACAATCAGAATTTAGCAATACAATACAGTCAGAATGTGATGTCAGTTGTGGTTTGTTTGCTTATGTTGCCAGCTGTGATGTGTCCCAATATTGTAGTGGCTCACTGAAAACTCAACTGTTCCTTATTTAGTCCTGAATAGTCAGTGTTACAGAGAAAGATACTCATGAGTCAAAAACAAGTGTTCAGGTGCTTAAAGGAGACATATGACGCTTTTTGTAATTTTATATACTGTTATGATGTTAGATGTCATATGTTTAACATGGTCAAAGGTCCACTTGAGGTGAATGTATGGAAAATTGCCCCTGAAAGTCTTATGCCCAGGCTCTGAATGCTTAGTATACAATGTTACCTCTACTTCATCATCTTGATGACATCAGATTGTTGTTGTTCAGATGGCCACAAACGGCTGTTTGTTCCATAGCTTTTGTTGCTAAGGTTGGTCCATGGGTTGTTTGCGTTGTTATTTAAGATTCGGGCTCAAACCCGTACAAATGTTTTTGAGAAGTTTCTATTACGAGTAAAGAACAAGAAAAATACCTGAAATCCAGTTGTTTGTTTTTGTAGCCTCCTGACTAACCAGAGGTCAGTTGAGACGCAGCATCTAGAAGGAGCAAGGAGCAAGGCCTTGAAGACACAAGAGCTAAAATGGCCTATTTCACACAGAAACTTAAAAGGCTGCATGAAAGGCCAGTATAAGATAAATATGGAGATATTCCAGTAGAGAATATAAATGTAGATCTGGAAATGTGCATAATACGTCCTCTTTAAGTTTTGTAAAGAACAAAAAGATCATGCTCTATGAGTCTATGAGTCATGGTATTGTTATACCTGAGGATAAATGCAGTGGACCCATCCATCAAATTTCTTTCTTGTGCCTTTAAACAAATCATGCCTTTCTAGTGTGGTTGATAAATGCCTCTCATACTTCATTTCACCCATTATGCTTATAAGAGTTCAAAAAATACAACTTTAAGAAAACACTTTTTCATGGTTTTGGGGTCTGCAAGCAATAAAATGCCCCCCACTGTGATGGTAATAGGATCATGATGGAAAATGGACAAAAAAATGTAACCGGAGCATGTGGGTATCTCTAGAGACAAAATGTGAGGCAATAATGGCATGGCATGGCATTGCTTGACATTCACTGTTGTTTTTAATCATAATAATATGCTTTCAAGTTAGGCATGGAAATGACTTTATGATCGTATAATGACAGCTCAATAGCTGTCAGGGTACTGTGTAGAGGATAACATCTTTATTGTTTTCCATCATTGTATGCTGACAGAATGAAAAAAAGTTTCTTTCACTGTCTGTTTGCTGTACTGTAGTCACGGTTATTCAAATTTCTGGGTTGCTTTTTTTGCCACCCAGCACCTTACAGGAATTTTATCTGATACCGTATATATTTTAACATGCTTTCTTTTAAGCTCATTTTTTAAATTATTTTTATGTAGTTGAAATTAATCTCAGTTAAATGTTTTGGAAAACTGAGGACAAACACCCCCACCCCCCCAACAATAATAAAGAACAGATATAGCAACAACCTATATAGCAGTTTTGTAAGTCCAGCTGTCCATTCCAAATAACTGCTTTCTGATCAAGGCCTATTCACATGTATCAAAAAGCAGCTCTCTATTCAATACAATACTGTGGGTAGAAAGGCTTGAAATTTGCATATTACCTTTTTGCTGACAGCCAATTACAGAGATACACTATTTGTTGTTCCTTTTCAATATATGTGGTCTAGTTTTTTATAACTATCAGCCAAGGTGAGAATGCATATTCATGACTGGCCTAGGTGCAGCCCATTAGTGGTGTGTGTAGGTGGACTCAGGCTTATAAACAAGTGATGCCATTAAAGAGTGTATGAATGCCCCTGACTCTGTTGTCAGTACCTGGACTCTCCTCAGTCAGTAATTACTAGGAGAGTTTTGATTAGAAAGCTGCTGGGAAATGAAAGACTTCTTTACAGAGAACAACCACCCATATGGATCTTGACCAGTTTCTAATAAAAAGCGAAGGGGAAATAAAGCTGACATGAATTTAAAGCACAGTGGTTTATTTTTAAGAGCTGTGTGGTGCCACATCAGGGGATATCAGTTCTGCTCTTATATCTCCTCAGCAAAAAAAGACTGCGTACTACAGAAGAGGTGATATGAAAGTTCGGAAAGTGTTTCAGAGTTATTGTGACCTAATTAAAAACTTCCGTAGAGATTATCTTTTAAACATTTTTGTCTCTAACTCAGTTATTCTTGTGACTTAAAATCAGCTCTCCATTGCCTTCTTGACAATTGCGTCCAGGGTCATTAACCTTAACGCTTCAAGCCCTGTCTCAATCGACAAAGGTACATAAGGATAAAATATTGACAATACTAAGGACTATCGGCTCATTAAGGACCTAGCCTTGCTAATAAGCCTGAAAGAGTTCAATGCAATATTAATGGTATAGGATTTCTCACAGCCACCATTTCCAGAGACCATTCAGTGAGGTCTCCTAATTATTGATGGGCCAAATTACAAGAAAGACTTCATTACATCTCCTAGTGAATGAAGAATTCATGAAAGCTTGCTGAGTGCACTGCATGCTAATGAAAAACTGTAATAAAGACTATTTAATACGTGTATCATCTATTTGTGTTTCATCTACTCCCACTACCAGCTAGAGTATTAAATACGACTGCTTAAAACTGTTTGTGAAATGTTCAGACTCAGAAGTTACAATAAGTATTTCATTTATGACAAAGTTAATTGAATTGGGTGAGTGGGGGTTTTGTTTTATTTAAAACTTACCATATGCATCTGGTATCTGTTGATTTACAGGAATAGAGATAGCAATAGCAATGAACCAGGAAGGAATTAGTTCAAATTAATTCCCAAAGTAGGGAAGTTCATAATTAGAAGAATTAGAAATCACATAACAACATGAATTAAATTCACTTATGGCAAGTAGGATATCAACAAATAATAACTATTAAGGCTGCATTTTCCTAAGAGTGTGTGCTATTGCGAATTTAGTCACAGTAAGCAAGCAAGTATTTAGTGATTTACATCCAATGCCAACATCAAATACCAACACAGCAAGTAGTGTGATGTAGTACAAAAAAAATATGTGTGGGATGGCGTCCCATCTATTACACTTGTTGTCAGCAATACTATCTATGACCAATTATCAGATCTATTGTGTAACCTGAAAGAAAGTATAATCAATATATTCTTAATAACAATGGATCAAATGACTATGTGTAATGTGAAAGAGAAAAACGCAGTTCCTTTCAGCCCCACAGTGCGTTTTAGCTACTTTCAGCTAATTGTTTTGGTTTTCAAGACCACAACTTTACTATTTTGGTCCACTCTCATATAATCATTTTCAGCCACAGCAGGCATGGCATAGCCAATATTTTATGTTTAAAAAAGATCTTTATTGAATTTCAGAGCAAATAACAATTACATATAAAATACCTAAAGTGAAACCGGTGAAAAAGTGCAAATCATCCTTAAAGAGCCTAGAGTCCAGTGGTCTTGTATAAACTGTTGTCAGCTCATAAGTCCAGTATGTTCTAGGGGAGGCAGTGAGGTTTGTCCAGACTTCTCCTCCTCAGCAAGTATCTGTTTGATTACGGTATCGCTGTTTTTGTTGTTTTGTTTAAAACATACAATACCTATAATTATCTGTGTTAATTCTTTATGTCTGGATGGCAATTTATCTTTCATAATACAATACATACCTAATATTTCACCATTTGCTTCCATGGGACATTTTCTATAAATAGTGGATTTTTTCCTACACCTCTGTTTGTATATGAGATTCAGATTCACACACACATCTGTATCTGTGAGATGCTTGTTCTGCACTACATGGTTAAGACTACAGGCACACACACCCACATATGAACAATGCCTTACATAGCCTACAGTAATAGATTCTGTGTTTTTCTTTGATGTCTACCATTCATGTCTAGGCTGCCCAGTGTGAATTGCTGGCAATACAGTACAGCCATTATCAAAATTTAACAGTTAGACACTCTGAAAGGATCTGTGTTGTTTTGTTGCACAGGAAAACATGTTTGTTTAGCTACCTTAATTAAAAAGCTTGACAGTACTGCACAAACACTCTCAGTGAGCTCTCAGTGTTCAATTTGAAACAAATTTATCTGTGCACCTAATGACGACTTGTCAGGGAAATATGTCAGGTGTTGACAGGACACTACTAATCATAGAATAAAATGAAATGCAAGAAACAGGGAGTTCAAACAAAGAGGGAAATGAAGAGGGGAGAGTGGATAAGAGAGAGTAGTGATTAAATGACAGAGAGTTCTCCTATGGATAGTTGCCTTTAACTTGTGTCTGCCTGCTCACACACTCTCTTTTTTTCTCTTTTCTGTCCTTCTTTTGTGTGGTATCTGAGCAATAGTCTATGATCACACTGGAGGGACTATCTAAAACAGTGCCACACACATCCATCTCTCATTAAAATCTGGACTGTGATTGTGAATACTCTGACCCTCACATGTGTGATTATTTTAGCATCATTGTTAGAACAGCACCCTGTTATTGATGTGCTTTTATGAACGTCTGTCTCGCTCTCTCGTTCTCTCCCTTTCAGTTTCACCATATACCTCAGTCTTTTGTTCTTGCTCACTGCTCCCACCTTGAATTCTGAATCTCTCGTGCAGAATCAACAAGCCGTTCTTCTCAGCTCTATTTCTGCTCCCTTTTATCCAGTGCCGATGAATGGTAAGAAAAATGCTGTGTGACAATTAGACAAGGCCACATGATGCTGTAATGACTGAGCCCACTCCCCCACAGCGACATGGACATTGATGTTTCTCCCAGAGGCTCGACACACAAAGAATAATAAAAGAACACACTGACACACACACACACACATGCCAGAGCCACATGTGTGCACTTGATGGACATGCCGTTGCCTGCGACTGATTTCAAAAGGCATTATGATGACTGAGCGATTCACTCGGACAGCTAACTTCAGCTGCTAAAATCACCACCAATAAAAGCTGTTACCTCAATAGGATGCCTCATTATGTTGGCCTCTACAAAAGCTGCTATTAGCAAAGTTATCTATGGCAAAACTGGTTATACTGTCGAGGACTGGGGGCGAGGGCGAGGATGCTGAGGCTACATGCAGAGAGTATAGATCGCAACTGGGTGGCTCTGGAAATATGAGGACATCATGTTGCCTTGAGGCAATGATGCAGTTTTTATCTATTAAACATGCTTTTCATTGTTTCCTTTTGTTGCTACTCTGTTGTCAACCTCTGTTTCACTAACATGCTTTCCTTTTTCCTTGCTTTCCTTGCTTTCCTTGCTGGTCATTTTTTTCCCTCTCTGACTACTTCTTCTGCTGGGTGCAATGAAGTTATTAGTTTCCTTTTGTACAAATATATAAAAAAAGACTAACTCTGTCTTTCCCTCTTATGAAATAATATTCTGCCAGTCAGAAGTCTTGTCTACACTCTTTCAGCCTGCAGTATCAGACTATCCTCCTGTGAATTGTGTATTACAGTATTTGTTGGCCATATCTGCTAAAGAATTCTTGATCCTTTATCTGTTCTCCATCTCTGTCAAGCCAACCCCTACAAGGTGTTTTCCACAAGACATTTACATGTATTTCCTATAGGAGCAATCCATCTAAATTTCTGTTTTAGTGCTATGGAGCAGAGTCTGATTAATGTCTGACGATACCCCCGCCACATATATGTGTAAAATCTTTGCCTTGCAGTACTCCTATGAGGTACAAGATGGGAGGGAAGGATATTGGTTACCTATGGCTTTTTGCACATGCAGCACATAGTTGAGAGTGTTTCTCAAAGTTTAATGTCCTCATAGATGTTTGTTTACTATCTATTCTATTATCCGTTTATAGAATAGAATATATACCTATACGTATTATAGGTAAATGTTGCTCTAAAACTGTGCTGAGATGTTCAGTTTTTTTAATTTTTTTTTTTTTAATTAACAAAGTAGAGCATGTCACCTGAAGCACAGAAAGTTTTTCTATGGCCAAAAAAATGTGCATGCAAGGATAGATACACTTAAGTAAGTAAGTATTTGCCCCGACATCATACATGTGTGCATGCAATGATGATTCTAAACAAACTGCTGTTCGAATCACAAATGCACAGAAAAATGGGAGCATACATGCTGAGAAAGAGGCCCACCAAACAAGCACATTTACATAAGAGCTGCTGGCTGTGTTTCTCGTTCTGCTTTTCATTTAAAGAAGACAAAAGAAAAGTAATTGAAACTGATCTAAAATGGCAACTCACACCAACACACATATTGATACCTTTAAGAAAATTGATGCCTGTTCTCCATCAGAAGGCACTATTACCAGACTTTGATCATGTCTGATGTTTGTTTTGTTCATGTCTTTTAGACACTACTAAATACTCACAAAGTATCTGCCTCAGGTAATTTCCTTCTCTGAATGTCTTCAACAGTGACATCATTATCAGTTTAGTCTATCTGGTGCAGCAGGTGGTCAAGGCACAAGTGTGTATGTTAAGAGAACACTTAGAGCTGTCTAGACCTGGAATGCCATCCTCTTCTCTCTCCTCAGAGAGAATTACTTCATTACTTGCTGGTGAAACTTTGTGTCTTTCCTTGTAAAGTGAGATTTACATGACAGTAAGTGGGATTATAATGCACAGAACTGTCATCAGGGAGCCATTCATAGCTATGGCTGCAGGTAGGATATATACTATATGAATAATCAGAATGTCTAGCGTAGACTCTCCTAAAAGGTATTTTATGTTCTGTTGCTTGTCAATTGTGTATTCATGTTCATTTTCTTACATGTAATGTGATTTTATTGATACAAATGGATACATATTATTGTGGTTTTACTGCATGCTGTAATCCTAGGTTAAATTAATTCTATATTCTCTCATGTATGGTTAATTAAATGTTTTTCGAGAGAAAATAGCTTTATAAATGCAGTTTGTACCCTGTTATGCATAATAGGTCAAATAACCACGCATGGTTGATTATTTTCTTTTCATCCTGCCAATTTCAAAGAAAATGGCATGTTTCATTTGCAGAAGTGCCAGAGGTATTATAAATAGGTATTTGGTAGCTTGTCATGTTGATGGGCATTGAAACTGGGTCTTAACAACAGTGCCTGACAATGGAACCATTTCAGAGTTTTCAATTATGCATTATTTAGGCTCTGTAGTGGAAGCAAGACCCGCTTGAACGACATATTGAGAACTCCACCTGGCAGCAAAATGAGAAAGCCAACATGATTTGCATTCTATGGCAGGGCTGTTAACTTGTCATCAGTGGCGCTTGACAATTGAATGAAAATAAACATCTACAACCTGCACTCTGTGGAGTTAAAATCCAATTTAAGTTAGGAGTCTGAAGAGGGGTTTGAAACATCCATTACTGCCTTGTGCTCTTCTTTTTTCCTTTTCTTTTTCACAGTATGATTCCCAGTTAATTTATTACTTTCACTGTCTTCCTGAGATACTTCTGTCATGACACTTAGGTGTTGGACAATTTGATGATGCTTCAGCCAAGTCAGAAAAAAAGACAAACCTAATGTTATCCTTAAAATTATTCTTATACAGTATGTATGCACATTACTGTTGGGGTTAGAGGAGTAATTGTTTAAAGTCACAGAAATCTTTTTTCCTCAGGAATCTGAAGATATATCCTCTGTGTTTTTCTATTTTTCTTCTTTTGTCTTTATTCAGTCAGTAGCTGGCAGCCCAGGTCCCCGACTGGATTCGAACCAGGGACACTGCGATTATGTGGCATGTGCTCTAACCACTTGACCACCAGGGCACTTTGCTCAGTGTTTTTTTTATAGTCAGTACTGATATTTGGGATTGGTGCATTGGCAGTTTACCAGCTGTGTCGTAACAATGTTTTTAGGCTACACAGGGCAATGACTTTCTGTTGTCAGTAGCTTATGCAAAACATTCAGAGGCTTGATTAGATGCTGTTTCCACAAATGATTATTATAGTCTTTCAGAAGAAGTGAGAAGAATTCAAATTCCAGTTCGACTTAAAAAACATTTCTACATCCAAAGACATCTGCAAACCACAAAAGGAACAAAAGAACATCTGTTGACTTCTTTTATCAACACTTTTTGCATACTAAAAGAGTCGGGCTAATAACAAATAAAGTGAGTGTGAACAGTTTACAAGGATTTTTTTTGTACTTTGAAATCTAAACATCAAAAGACTGGTTGTGTGCAGATAGTAGAGGTGCTGGAGAGAGATTCAAGGAGACCGGCATCTGGCTGGTCAGCTCACTGTTACACACTACAGGCTGACTTCTCTTCCTTTTGATGTCAGTTTCTTTTAAGTCACCCGGAGACACACTCTTGAAAGAGATAGAGCTGTCGCTAAGCATTTTTTAAAGTTTTTTTTTTTAACTCCACATCTACAGAGCTCCATGACACACACACACACACAGATAAGAATGATAATAATCTCTCTACTCCTGACCACTCAGAAAGGTAGATTGCAAGGGCTGTGCTCATGTAGACACATGATTTAACAACAGTATTATGGATGGATAAGAATTCTGCTTTAGTGTGAACTTTGCCTCCTTAAAGTAACTTTTCAGAGCTCTTCAGGAAACCTGAACTCATAAACAATGAAATAAAACTTTCCCATTCAGAGTTCAGATGTACAAATCATTTACTCTGGGGTGCGACTGATATAGAAGTAAACAACACATTTTTATTCACAAACACGCCTCTGTAGAAATGCAAGACATGAGTCCCTGCCCCCCACTGCGTACCTGCATAGCTCAGATGCTGACTACAAACAGTCTCAGAAGCTGCCTGTGATCTATACATAGAAGTGAGGCAAACGGCAACAGCTAACTTTGATGAAGCATTTTTAATTTTTTTTTATTTTTCAGACATACACAAATATACACGCCCATATACACATACAAAATAAAAAAAATAAAATAAAAAGCACAGACTTGTAGAAAGTAAAGTTAAATGTCACTCAGCTCGACAAATCAGCATTTGGAGACCAGGGGTCAGAATCGTTGCAAAAACTGGACTTGAAAGATGCACATCTCACTTCCTACTGAAAAGTTGGATTCATAAAGACAAACTTGATGGGAGAATGTGTGCAGCTGTGCGGAAACTCTGACCCATGGCGTACCAACATTTTTGAGACAGTGCAGATGGTGAAGTGGTGAATTGAAGCCAGATTGTATTATGATTTCTCTCTCACACATTTCACTTCACTTAATACCATACGTTAATTATAGATCCATTTTATCATAAACCATACGTTAATTATAGATCCATTTTATCATAAACATTCAAGCCTGCAGTGTTACTTGTGCTTGTAGTGAGGCATAACTAATCCACAAGCCTGTTTCAATTTTAAAATATACAAGCCAGTTAAAATCTTAACCAATTACCTCTATGATTTATTATTGAAGTATTAATGAAATATTCAGGGTCTCACCATCACATTCTCAACCCTCAGAGCGCAGAGGAGAGAGCTGGCCTGTATGGTGCTCACACTCGTGGTCAGTTGTGGAGCAGCATGGCGCTAATGAAATGTCAGGATGATGTCAGGATGTGGCAGGTGGCAGGATTCAGGAAAGTCTAGTTTGCCTTTCCCCAATATTAAGCATGAATATATGGATTTCTTTTCACCTCAACCATCTTAACAAATTGATGAAATTATCCAGAGTTATAGAAATCCAAGATGACTTAAAATAACTTCAGAGAATTGCAGAACAGAGTGCTAATAGATTTTTTAATAATTTCTTCTAATACTGTGCATATCTAGCCAAGTATGATTTTAATTAGTTTTCATATAGCTTTTGTGTGAACATGACTGTGCTGTCAAGCACACAAAGGCTACCACACATACTCTGCCTTCTCCAGTCACCTCAATGGCACATGTTCACCGCCTGCACTCATACATGGATTGAGTAAATTAGAGAAATACCTGTGTGCTGGATTTGAAAGAAAAATAATTAATACATCGTTCACTGTTTTTTAGATACTGAGTGTGTGGTCTCATCAGTCATGTATGTGTCTATATACAGTAGATGCTTAACAAACCCCATGAGGTGACCTCTGCTGTCCCTGTATCTCAACTAGTCCAAACCCCGAAAGTGTGCAGCAAAGCACTTCTTGGCATCTGCCTCCATGTCTGACCGCTTTCTTTAATTTCAGGAATTGTTTCATTTGTTGCATCAACTGCATTACGAGTGGCCGCAGCCGTCAGCCTCTCCAATTGTTTTTGTTACTGCTACCATTTTCCACAAGAACAACATGTACATCACTATTCACAAGGTCTTTTGCATTGACCATTCATTGTTAACTGTGGGAGTGTAGAGGGAGTACATTTTCAAGTTTATTGTGATTTATAGAGGGGAAAGTGCTTGCATTCTTGTGTGAGCACAGTTTATTAAAACTAATTATGTTTGGGGGCACTCCATTTTTGGCTTTTGTGCACATATACCTGTGGTATGGATCCTATGCTCTTTTTCATAAATGAGGGTCCAAAGGGGGAAAGGTTATTTTTTTCCTCCATATTTTACATTTAAAAATACAAAGTATGATGCTTAAAGGCTGTGTATGCAAACTATACATCATAATCTAACCACACATTCAGATGTATACACACCAACACTACACGTGTGTCAAGTACTGACACGCAGCTCATCTGTGTGTCAGTACTTGACTGTAGATGTACCTCTATGTTTGTACTGCTGCTCTTCAGTAATCGACTGAGCGCCAATGATAACTTGAATGACCTCAGACTTGAATGACCTCACATGTCAGTTTATAGTTTAATAGGTTCTTGTGTTATTGAAGCACTCTATAACTGAAGAAGTAATCTGGTTTATGTTTCTCTTGTTGGATTAACCACATATTCATTTATGAATTTAAAATCAACCCATATTCACATTTGTCACTATTGTTCATATAACATTGTACAAGTATGAATAACATGTTTCATTACCTTTGACTGCCAACTTTCCTCCTAACATGCATGCTGCAAAACCATCAACAGATATCCAAAAAACATTCTGTTACTACTATTTCTACGAGATGTGACGTTACATTGGTAGGCATTGGAGCTGGTTTGAAGCCCAGAGTTGCTGCTTATGTTCAGTGCTTTTCAGTTTGGAACCAGGACCTTTAAAATAAGGACTGCAGGGTGTTCCTTTTTTCTTTATGGAAATATGTCCCACTACCTTGGTCCAAAGTAAATGCTAGACAACTGGGAACTTCGAGCGCTACTCATAGGAACTTACATTATCAACACTAGCTAAATTGTGCTAAAAGGCCAGGTATCATAATTAAGTCAAATAAACTTAAACTCAGAGTCCTAGAGAAATCATCTCTGTCAGGTGATCCGATCACAAGTGGACAGCAGAGACACATTGCTGTTCAAACCTTTATCTATTATGTGTCTCAAACTGACCACTAGTGTCCAGATTTTATTGCTGCCTACGTCACTTCTGCTAGAAGGTCTCAGACTGCCATGCTTTTATCAAAACAATGGCCACATCCTCCATTGATGATGTATTTTTCCGTTACGTGTTCACTGGGGACGCATCAGGAGCATTAGCATTTAAACTACACAACACATTGTCAAATGCATCCCAGACCACGTCGGCAAAAGGTTTTAGTGATTGGATTACAATGCATCTTGTTGGTCGTTTACACTTGTATTTAGCGCTTGTTACTGCCAGATGTAAACAGAGTCAATGACTTAGTATTTCTAGAGAGAAGTTGACAGTTTTTGAATGGGAGTCAATTGGAGCCAGAGGTTTTTCTGGATCTAGCATCTAGTGGCCATTGGTAGCATTGCATGTTAAGGTACTTTCGAATTGGCTTCAGCCTCAGACTATGATTGTTGCTGCTTGTACAAAAACCTACAAATTGTAAGATTTCCCATCCATTTATGTTGTACTGATTTTATTGTACCAGTTGCAGCAATTGAGTTAGCAATCCATTCTCTCTTTAAACGCATTAAACAAACTTTAAATTCTATATGTACAGTATACATACACTTTGAAATATGATTTGGACTTGATGCACTACAGATACTCTGGTGAGAAAACAGTAAATACATAATAAAACCAAATGATCTTTTATGGTCAAAATAAGAAATATATAGTCATGGCTCATTTTGCACAAACTACACTATAGAGTATGCACCTAAAACGTAAACACAGTACTGTATATCAACATTTGCAGACAAATCCATGCACACACACGTACTGTAGATAAGGACACACAGACGCTCACACACGCACACACACACACACACACACACACACACACACACACACACACACACACACACACACACACACACACACACACACACACACACACACACACACACACATAGGTGATAACGCACCTGCTGTTATCATCAGAATGTCCATGATGGTTAGAGGATGAGCACAAGCATATTTACCCATCTCATTCATCTTACACTGTCCTATCTATCTGGCAGGGCTGTTCAGACACACATATCTCCCTATCCTGTGTAAAGATGCAAGAGATCCATAGCTTTGCTCTGATATTATCGCTTGTTTCTATCCTTTCCCCTCATGTATGCATCCTGTATTTATTTTTACCTCCTATTGTGTTTGTCTTCTCTGTTTTGCTGCTCTTCTGTTGTGTTGCTTTTATTTTCAGTCATACTCTACTGTATTATCTATGTCCATTTTGGACAGGTCATTAGGTTAATTCACATCTCCTCTCCTCTCAAAATTATTTTCACTCAAATATCATTCTTCTTTCCTTTGCTATCTGAGCCTGTCATATCCCCAACTATTCAGTCCTGCACCTTCCTCTTGTCTTGAACCACCTTTTCCCTCAATTGTCCCATCATATTCCCCTTAGCTGCCTAATTTCTCTTTTTTATCCTCATTTCCCACTCTAAGACCTCTTCTCGCATATCCTTTGCTTACCTCTTCTCCTTCTCCTCCCCTCTTCCTAGGCTGTTAGAGTCTTATTTTGTTCTAGGAAATCCAGTCAGCCTGGCCCATCTACGTGATTATGTGCAGCCACCACTGATTGGTTCCAGGGAAATCATTCCACTGAACTCGATGTCCTGGATTGAAATAGCCCACAGAGTAACAAAATAACTCACACTTACTCTCAAAGTTACAAACTTTATATCCGCTCATTTCAAGTCTGATCAGACACTGGAATCGGTCCTTAAGTGATAAGATTAATATATTTCCTATATTGTGGATTACGGTAATTGACAACTCTATCCTTTTATTTTAAGACTGGGTGCTTCAGGGATCAAATTCTTCATTAAATCAGAATAGATATGACAAGGTAATTTGATGCATGTGCTATTAGGTGACAGTTTCATTAACTAGTTTTTTCCCCCCTGACACCTGGATTATCACAAGCTATAGACAGACTGCTTGTTAACACATATTTCTTTCTTTATCGCGTAAAATGATTTAACTAGTCTTCTTAATATTCTGTTTTTCGGTCTCCATTTATATTTTTTCCCACAAGAATATTTTAGGCCACTTAAGGTGATAAGAGTGATGAAAATAGTACTTGGTTGGAAATATCTTGAAGGTTAATATCTCAGTTTGTATCTTTTTTCTAATCTTGCTCCATATCTATAGAAACCATTTCAATTTGGCATGGAGCAAAGAGTTAGGTATAGATGTCTCAGTATGTAGCACTCTGGTTGCTGAATGGTCATTGCAGAAGCCATATATCTGCAATGTCACAGCTTTGAGTCTGGTGATGTACCTTTGTTGCATGTCATACTCATCTCTCTTGTTTCATGTTGGCCTGTTAATCACTAACTGACCAATCAAGGCAAGAAATGTTTTTAAAAAAAGGAAATACTTCAATATGTATGGGAGGGGAACATGAAAAGGATTGGATTTTTGTCCAATAAATGCTACCACTCTACGTATTCATGCAGTTCAAAGGTTTTCAACGGTTTAATCAGTATTGCCTCTCTTTGATAGATGTAAAGTTTGGTAGCTACCGCTAAATACTGGGAGGGTCTCTTTCAGTTTTATTGTTTTTTAAAGAAAGGGACAGGTTAAAGTTTCGGTATAAGTTTTTCTGAAGACGATCTGTTGCTGCATTTCAATGTACAAAAAGCATTTGTCTGTGATGGTCATGGTTAACTGTGTACAGGTGGCATTGTTGAAAAGTTCAACAAGATTTGTGGACCAATTTCAAATTGTCTAGTAAACCTGAGGACTGCTAATTGAGAAATATCTAACACTGGCAGCAATCATTTAAAATGGGTACTGCAGAATGCTGTGTTTGCGTGCCATTGTTTCATATCTGGCAACCTTGGGTGTCGAAATGGGCATCAAACTGATCTAATAGAAATATGTGAAATGATCACTACCTGCTAACACTGCATTACATGGTGGTGGCGTTGAAATTGCGTGCCAATGCAAAAATCACACAAGCCAAAACAAAAACAGACGTTCTGCAACCGTATGGAAATTTCAAAGGAGAATGTACTGGCTGCAATACTATAGTCAGAGAAGCCAATATTTCAATTTAGCATGTTTCCTTAATCTCTGATAACATATCATGGTCATTTTATGAGTTAGTACATTAAATATATTACATTTTGGTCCTTTAAAGAACACTACTTTTCCTGTGTTGTACTTAATATGAACGTCATAGTCAAATATGTTAATAATTAGTCTAACTTTTTGTTTTTGTCTGTTGTCTGTGTTGTTGGTTTTTGGTTTGGCATGGGTGGGTAAAATATATATGTTAATATTAAATATATGTTTAATGCAGTGCATGTAAATACTTTGAAAGACCTTAAATGAAACACTAATAACAAAAAATAAATGTCTTAGAATGGTATAGTAACCCCACCTGCTAAAGTCTAATTTGAAAAAGACAACAACAAAGAAAGTTTCATTAATTCAGTGTTTACTGAGAACCAAAAGGAACCAAGATAATCTACAGATTATTGCATTATGAGACTTTCATGGAGAAAAACCTGGAAAAGTTGTTACTTGAATAGCAAACCCATATAGTCGATATATGCAACATACAAAAGCTCAGTAGATCAGCATCCACACTCACTGAGAAACATGTAGCGACCCGATGGTAAACCAAAGTAAAGACAAATCTGTTATCACAACTGGAAACTGATGAAGTGCTAAGAATCAGCACCACAACAGAGTGCAGCTTCTGTGCATTAGAAGACCTGAGCACAGCAGGGACTGAATACATAGAAATTAGTATTTTTTGTGGAAGCATAACCAAGAACTTCAGACTATTTTGCCATGTGTCCACCCTCAGCTGCACATACAAGGTCAGCGAACAGTGGACACAGGACACATGGTCAGTTTGAAAAAAAAAAAATCCTTGTCACGTCACTAACACACACATTGTACATATGCACTCTCCTGATCCAACCTCCCGTCTACCACGTGAAGTAATTGGCCTGACTCAGAGGGAAATCTCCTATCTGAGTAGCAGTGTTGGGTTTCAGATTGCCATAGGTTTCTTTCTCAAAGGACCTGACACAGCAAGGCTGCAGCTTATCTATTGCCTGATAGAAGGTTCTGCAGCATATGCACACAATTAGGACAGGCTTCATACACACACATACAAGAACGTGTATACTAAAAGTCACCCGTGCACACACTTTAAAATATTTTCACTTTGGTACGGATTCACATTTATGTATATACACTGACATACATGCACATGCACACTGCCTTAAGAGTTGGTTCTCTTATCCTTTACATCACCCAGACAGGGGTAGCCTCGGATAGTCTGTTTGATGTCCAACACTTGGTAAGATTAAAAACAATAAACAACAATAACAGCAGCAGCCACAACAACAACAGCATATGGCTATTACATCTAAAAGGCCTTCATGCATCAAAAGGAAAACTAGATTTCTATCACTATTATCAACACTATGTGGCTGCTTCAGGGGCTCATTCTGCAAATACCATTCCTACATAGACAACAGATTGGGCCAGGCGATGGGTTGGGAGTAGAATGAGCAAATACGCTAATGGCATGACAAAATGTAATGCACAGAGAATACATAACAGTTCCATGCACAGATAAACAAACATAACAAAAAAGGAAATAATAACAGCTAATGGTTTTCAAACAAAACAAAGACAAGGTTGAGTTCAAGCTTGAGAAAACTATCAAGTTAGTTGTATAGAGTTCCACAAATACATGATATTCAAGCTCTTCATTCTTTGTGTATCTGAGGGCAGGTCACCGCTGAACAATGCAGCCTGCTATAATTTATGAGTCTGGGACCAGGCTGTGTACCTTTTGCAGGCTATGCTGAAATCTAACCTAATCCTGGCTACTCGGATAAAATGAGAAACACTACACTAGTCAATATGCAAAGAAAACCAATCCCATTCAGAGAGTGGAGTAAGAAATGGTTTGAGTTCACTTTGAGAATGACTATATGCTACACCAACCATGACCAGATCAGAGAATAATATCACTGTGTTTATTAAGATGGCTGCTGTAGTGATGTTTATTTCTGGATATACTATTCTACATTGTGCCCTTTATATACTGAAGGCCCCATCACACTGGTGCAATAAGTGACATGTTAGAGGTCAGCCCTTGAGTTATGATCATTGTGAACACAGGGGAGTCTGGGGTGTAGGATTTAGGGTGCTAGGCATGTCTCATTCACCCTCCAGCTGTCATAGTTCCTCTCCAGAGGCCAGGCCTCCATTGAATGACAGGTGTAAGTAATGGCTCAGGTTCAGAGGTCACATATCAACATAAACACACAGGCCAAGCACAGCTGCATGTAACCTCTGATACACAGTCCCTACCTCCATTGAGCGAAAACTCTGCCTTTGAACAAAGGATGTTAATTAATCATAACATGTTTTTGTTTCTATAAAGCAATTACTATATTTTTTATGATTCAGCATTTCTTTTATTTATTTTAATCTGTTCATTTGATTAGTGTAGAATTATTTGGGTGTCCTATATTTCAACAAAAAACTAATTTATTCGTCAAATGGATTGACTTCTGAGCTGCATTTTATGAATTTGGAGAAATAATGCTTTTCATTACTTACTTAAAAAAAAAAAAACAATTCATCAGGCTGTGTGTGCTGTTCAACTGTTCCACACAAAAGGAGGAACATGGGGCTCTTGGAAACAAGATGGAGGAAGAACATGGTACATGGAGGAGGGGGCAGTGCTCATTATGGCACAGTGAATTCCAGAAAGTGAGAGATCAGCCTGGAGGCCCTCGGCAGCTGACAGCAGCTGCATTTCCCAGCCTTGTGAGGATAGTGGTGGTGGTGGTGGAGACGGTAAGTAGAGAGGACAGTAGAAAGGAAGGCAGGGTTGAGAATGGGATGGAGCCGTCCAGTGGGACTTAGTTATCATTTGGCATTCCTCTGTTGCTTTCATCACTTTGGATAATGCCTCACATGTGGGTGGAGAGGGAATAGGGAGGTATCACAGGGAAGGGGTGGGTGCTGGGGGGAGGAAGGATCTTGCTCTAGGTAGACACAATTTTGAATTGCATTGAAGTTTTGAAGGCACCACCCCTCATACTCCCTCATCGCCCTTGTTCCTCCAGGTTTTTTGAGCTTTGGCTTGTGACAAACACGTACCATAGATATCTGATCTAAAACACTTAAGCTTTCAATCCAAATGACGGAAGCACTGAATACATGCAGAAATGGGGAGAAGAAAAATATTGTAATAATGGACAGAGAGAGGAATTAATTTGAAACAACATAACATTTTCATGAGATGTTTGCTTGATTGTCACATCTAGCAGAATATCATGCTTAGAAGGCAAGTGGAAATTTCTGGTTGGTAGAGCTGTCAGTTGGTAATCCCTTGGTGGGCCAAGATGAGAGCGCAGACTCTATGGCTATACATTATTTTTTCCTTGATCACTATAATGCATCCTGTTTCTTTTGGCACATGGTGACTACAACAAGGTAAAAGGGTTCTGTGCGCATTTTAGAAAGTTTTAGAAAGAGGACATTCAGATGACTGCCTGTCTATAGCAATTACACTAACCAAGTTTTGGCTGTTAGGGTGTGCTGAGGCTGTTGTGTCCATCTCCACTGTCTTTAACAACCGATCGACTCTCCCCTGAGAGCCACTTAGTCTGTCCTCCATCCAGCCTCTTGAGTTACAGCTAACACACACATATGGAAACACTAAAAAATTGACAGATAGTATACGTGCAATGTGCACTGCAATGTATACAGTATTATATTGACCCTGAAATGTCACAGACAGCTTCTCTGGGACCTGCAGCCATGAGAAATTAATCATTTTTCTGTGCTAACTCTCGACAGTAATCATATCAATCGTCAGATTCTAGTGGCATTCGTTAAGTGAAGTGGGTAAAATGACAAGAATGTACTCCAACACACATCTATAGTCTCTTTCTTCAAAATGCTTTTGATGGACAATATAGGGTTGTCGTTTGAGATATCCGCCTCTCTGAGCCATTATCAAACAGGTAGACATTACTTGCAAAAAGAGTGAAAAAAAAAAAATATGAGAGCGTTAATAATCACAATATTATTATCATAATTTGATGAGATCAGTCCAATAATATATGGAAAATATAGACGATTTACACATTAGATCCCCTTTGTGCAGGATACCAACACAATTTCAGCCTGCTCGACTAATGCCAGGCTTGGCTGGAGAAGGACTCTAGTGTGAGAGTATGTATATATATATATATATATATATATATATATATATATATATATATATATATATATATATATTAGGGATGCACCGAAATGAAAATTCTTGGCCGAAACCGAAAACCGAAAATGAGGAAACCAAGGCCGAAAACCGAAACACCGAAAGAAATTATTATGCCAATTATTAGTACCATTGCATTTATGGCAATGACTGTGTACTAACCTCACTAAAATCAAGGCATTGCAATTCAAAGAATAAATCAATTACAAAAGTATGAAAATATTTATTTAGCAATGACATTACAACAATGCACAATATAAAATTAATTTAAGTTAAAAATAACACTTAGTGTTACACTTGGTGGAGGGGTGCGATCGGTGACGGTCTAATAAGCAGCAACACAGAGCTATAAGCATGCTTTACTCTCGCACGCGCTGCATTTATAGTCACACATACACACACACATTCTACTGTGCTGTGCGCTTCTCCGTCTCTAAGCGGGTTCTCCGCATCCATCGCGGCCCGGATCATTTCTCGTGCACGCTGCTTTAATCCCACATCCAGGTAATGATCTTTATAACGCCGATCAAGTACAGTCGCGATGAAGTGCAGAGTATCCAAATAGATCTCAGTGAAACGTGTGCTCACAGACTCTAAGAGTGTACTACACTTTAGTGCTGCAATTAAAGGAATAACGTCTGCTACAGATGCATCAGAGGAGCTGATCTCTTTAGTTAGCTGTTTCGGCCGTGTTGTTTCGGTGATAAAAGTATTTCGGCCGAAAACCGAAAATGCGCTTTTGAGCCATTTTCGATGCATCCCATATATATATATGGGATGCATCGAAAATCTTCGGTGTATATATATATATATATATATATATATATATATATATATATATATATATATATATATATATATATATATATATATATATATATATGTATTTGTATTTGTGTATATGTGCATTTTCTCATGCTCGGCACAATACCTGTAGTATTACTATGAAGGATGTTTGAGTTAAACTCATTAAATGGCATTTAAGCCATCAGAACTTGGGACTGGAAGTACTGTATACATTTTATACATACCTTCATCAGTCTGGCCTCTCTGGCAAGTCATAAACTTGAATGTTTTGCATTTTCCCCATGGAGCTCTGCGAAATGCAGTTAACAGCATCACATAAAGTATGACTATGCAGTGTATCCCTCTTTACCAGATATGAATACCATTATACCAGAAGTATAATGAAGTGCATCTATGGAATGTAGCTCTTGATTCCATGAGCATCTGTTAAGATGGCAGGTGCTGGTTAAGAGCAGTAATGACTGCCATTAACCAATGTTTCACTGCTCTACATAATTCTGCTTCACATGCATCACTACTGTGCAGTGCTCTGCCATATGAACAAACTTTGAAAAGGCACCATCAGTGTGAGGAAAAAGTGATGTACTGTATTATTTATGATGTAGATCATACACTCGAGGAAGGTTTTCTTTAACCATCAACAGCCATGATGACACAGGTATCTATAGCAGAAGTATAGGTAAAGTGTACCCATCTTCCGTGACGCAAAAAAGACTGATGGCAGATTTGATGGTAAATTCCATCATTAGATAGGGGTCAGCATTGTCTGCTATTATCTACTCTATTGCATCATCCAGTGAAAACTGTGTTGAATTTCTACACAAGAAATACACAGTTTACCTTCTGCTTTTACACAGGGCAAAGACATCCAAAGTCCTTTCAATAATACAATATGGCAGTGTTTCCACTTCCATTTTGAGGGTTAGATGTGATAAAAACACAGTGACATTTCTCTTTACACATCAGGGAAGGAGACAAAGAGAGGAAAAGCATGTAGTTTCTGGCATGGCATGCTGTGTGCACAGCTATGGCTCAACACATGGAGGGATGTCAGTGGATCAGATGTGCTTTGGCAGCCAAGGTTGAGTTATGAAGTTGATATTAGAGAGAAGGGAGCAACGAGTGGGAAGTGTATGACCTTCATCGCTCACTATCCATTCTTTCTTGTCCTCTATTCTTCCTCCATTTCCTCTGCAAGCCATGAAGCAAAGGAGCCCTTTTGTGTGAACTCTCTAATTAGGAAGACCTTGACGTGCGGATTTCGTCCATGGTTCCTCTTCATTTTGGTGGGAAAATATTTCATTGATTTTTGCAGCAATCGAAGGCAGGCGGAGCTGAGAGGGGCTCTGTGTGGGATTAGACTCTGCGGGGGGTTTTCTGGGATGGGTGAGGAGCTTGTGAAGCAGGGTGTGTGTGTGTGTGCAACAGGGGCAATGTCTCTCCTTATAACTCTACCCCTTCTCACCCTTTAGAAGGAACCAATTATGGCTGTGATTCTCAAGCCATCATAACTCACCTCTTCCTCCATCTCTCTTTGTTCACTGCATGTCTTTCTTCACATGTTGTTGTGATAAACCCAGCTCTTTTACACACATCTGTGTTCACCAGAGCTTTTGATTATGTTTGCCCACACGCATTATGATGAAAGATGGCCATGTTTCATAGTCAAAATAAATCAACTACCTGTCAATTGTTCTTTTGTAATTCTATCAAATACTAAACAGTAGAATTACATTAAAATTGGTTAAGTGGGGTTTACATTTTCAGTTAGTTTCTAAACTCTTACAGAAAGAGGCTGGCTGCTGTTGTTTTCCCTGAAGAGTACACAGCAATCACCCGTTTCTGTCTCTTTCTCCCTCACTCTCTTTCTCCTGTCACTCTAGACTATCTCTAAATTACGTATTACCCCTGCAGGTGCCAACGTCTCTCTGAAATGATTATTCCTACCACACAGAAGATTGCTTTTGGTAATTATATGTATCATAATTAAATTTGATGAACTCCTTCGAGACATAAAATCTCATTTGACCCAGGTGCTGCATTTCTCTTCCTATACACAAAAGGAGAAATTTATTCTACAATTAAGAGAGATACACTTTGAATCTTTGCAACTGACATCTTGATTAAGCAAAGCAATATTTCCACATTTACTGAATTCACTGAGGTCCATCAATAACTTAATTACCGAACAAGAAAAATGCGTATTCTCCATAATTTCAGCAGGATGATTGAGCAGGATTACATATGTTGTTCCACAAAGGCCAAAGTAAGAAAAAGGAGCTGAAGGTCAATACCTGTTTAGCCAGACCAACCATGGCCACATGAGTCAGAGGGCTCTGCATGTGTCCAGCACTACTTATAAAGGCAGACACAGACATAGAGGCTTCGACTTATTTAGTTTTTTTTCATACCAGTGAATCTGTGTCTCTAAAAGCTCAACATTGACACATCAGTTAAGATGTTTAGAAGGCCAGTGAATGCTTTATTCTACAGATTGGTGACAAACATAGGATAAAATGTGAAAAAAACTGCAGAAAAACATTACAAATGCTTCCATGCAGGCAATGCGGGTCACAAAATAGCTTGATGAGTAAGAAAACTAATGTGAATTCTATGGCCTTCACATTTACAAGATGTAAAACCAATTGATCACCTGTAGGAGATTTTGGACTAACATGTTAAACTGGAATTATACTTGTGCAGAGAGATACATTAGTGTCTTGGTGAAGCTACAGGGTGTTATGGGTAACTGTATGTTGCAGAGATGGGCTGTTGAAGAGGAGCCAACATGCACACATCCCAAATGTGAATGAATGAATGGTCCAACTCCTGTCATGATACTGTTTCACTTTACCAAAACACTTTTTTCCCCCCCTTGAATCTCTCACCCATCTGCATTCTATATTTCATAATTTGTGAAAAGAATTACACATATTTAAAGGTCAACAAAAAATATCGTCATCCATAGATTTTGTGAACCATACTCAGACTAAGGTCTCCTTTGTACAGTTTGTGCTCCAGGCTTTTCCTAGGCCCCCAAGATCACTGTAAATATGCAGGCAGCTTACAGAGACCCGGCAGCCAGCAAGGGCCAAGATTAGATTTAGGCCTCGGACAATCTCACCAGGCAAGCAACCAGTCACTGGGGAGCGACACAACTGCGGTCATGTTATGTACTTTGTGTTTCGCCAAATAAATTAAAAGCACCTACACACACACACACACACACACACACACACACACACACACACACACACACACACAAACACACATACACACACCGGTAAGCATACAAACAGAGAGCTGAGAGGGATTTGAGAAATGCCCACTTTGAGTTTTACCATTCATCCTTCTTCCTACCTGGGCTCCTCATCTTTGTGCCATCATCTTTGTCCCTTGGTTTTAAGTTCACAATGTCCCTCCACTGTCCTTCACTCAGTATTCACTTTTAGAGTTTTCTCAGTTTTCTTCTCCCACAGTCTGATTTGCACTGCTGGATGGATTGCTTTTTCTCCAACTCTCTTCCCTTCTCACTGCAGGAGTTCCCTGCTGTGCACCAATCCCTTTCTCACAGGTGATTGCTCAGGGAATATTGATTAAGGCAAAGATTCGCTGCTGAGAAGTCACTTTTCAAACTTCCTGTGACTTTAATGTGAAATAAATTGAGCTGACTACCTCGTCAGTGATAAACACCCTGTTACAGATGAAGTATACTTTTAAGAGAACACTCTCCTCATCTCTGTCTTCATCTCTTTGGCTTTCTGTCAGCCTCAATTTGTCTGTCTCTTCCCATTTCTCTTACACACACACACACACACACACACACACACACACACACACACACACACACACACACACACACACACACACACACACACACACACACACACACACACACACACACACAAGTCAGCTTTCACACCAATGTAATGTAGTACTACTTGTCATGAGGGCACATATCTTCCACTATCGCTCTAATTGCTCTGATTAAAGTGACAAACAGGCCCAATTAAGCTAAAGGCGTAGGGGAGGAATACCATAAAGAACATCACCACATCAATGGTCATTACATCTGTTTAACTATTTGTGGAGCTCTATAGGTGCAATTAAACCGTCTGCATGACCTTGAACTGTCTCCTGAGCAATAAGACATCTCTTGCAAATATGTGTGGTTGGTGAGGAAGTATATCATTTTACAGAGCACATTAATCGAAGGAATAATCACTTTTATTACATTTTAAGTCTTATTTTTGTAGATTCAGCATACATTTCTAAAGGTTATGATAACATTCTTTTCAACGGAGTAGTTACTGAGATTTGGGTACAGGGTGACATAAAGTTTGACAAGGTAAGAAATGAGTATTCAGCTGACAGGTCATAAACAAGCTGTTCAGCAACATTATTTGAATGTCTTTAATTAGGGGAGAAACTGAATGTGAGTGCACCGATTATGTTGGTAATAATCTCTTCTTGTACAGGAACACTGAGTGAGTGCATAGTTATGGTAAGTATAGGTCAAATTTGAACCAGGAAGTTAAATGCGGTGATGGATGTTCTCAACTCACAGTTCCGGTAATTTTCTATTCTTTTCTTTCTTTCTCTGCCCACCCTGACTTCTTGTGAGTCACTACAATATTTCAGCAATTATCAACACTACAATGCTGTTGACGACAGATAGCCAAAACTACAAAAATAAGATAGAATCTGTAAAAAAAATATTTTTTTTCCTCAAAAGGATTACTTTGTGATTTTAGGAAACATGTTTTGTTGTTTTTGTTTTTTGTGTCCCAAGAATTAGATGAGAACATGGACACCACTCTCATGTCAGTAGCTTAAAGATGTAGCTAAAGCTTGCATGGTTAGCTTTGCTTAGCACAAAAAGGGAAACAACTGCCTCTGCCCAAAGATTACAAAATCCACTTTCTAGCACCTTTAAACCTCTCTAATGGAGCTTTGCAGTAGTTCACATAGGCATGGAAGCATTTTATAGTCACATGTTCCATACATCCTCCAATAATGTACCTCCACAAGATATCGCTTTCTGAATTGACGATTTATAGAAACATTTGGTGCTCATTCAGTCTCCTGCATCCTTGTTGCTATACTGCAGCCTGCTTTCAGAATTTCAGAGATGTAACTCATAACCTCCCCTGCTTCCTCCTGTATTAACATTTTAGCTGTTCATGAATTGTGAATGTTTCTTTTAATGTGTGTTCATACTCGTCAGACAAGTTGTATCTCAGGCTCTGCCGGGGGGGGGGGTTCTGTCCTCAGTCTGTTTCAAGCTTGCTCAGATTTGTCCCAGATCATTGTGACTGACATCACCAAACTACATTGCATATTGTTGCAATAAATGGTTAAAACCTTATCGTGACTGTCTGATCTCAAAACTTCATATCTTGTTTATACAATTTATACAAAAGTTACTTTGCTCAGTGAAGAAATAGTTTGGCACATACTGTAGCTCCTGTATTTTAACACAAACCTTCAAATTTTAATCAACACCAATTGTTTGGAAGCTAGTATGAGCTTTCACTAGTGCTTTAGTGACATCATTGCATACACGCTCATGGAAGGACAAAGTGACAACAGAAGCACTTTATCTATATCACAAACTTGAAAAGACAGAAAATTGACTGTTTTATAAATCTAGTTGGCTTCCTCTATTTGGCACAGCCTTTGCACAGCAGTCTCTCAGCTAATATGAAGCAGGATATTATCAATCAATTAGAGTCAATAAACAGTTATGGAGAAACGCTGAGAGTTGGATACATCCCCATATCTTTTGACCCACCTCATTAACCATATCATAACTGTGGAAAAAAGCTTTCCAGTGTGTGAACTGTTCTAAAAGTCTCTGGCAACTGTAATTTACAAGACTGCTGTGACTGCTTGTGTATGTGTGTGTGTGTCTTTGCTTGTGTGTTTGAAGCAGAGATGAGAGTTTAGATGGAGGGATAATTTCCACTAGTTTGTCAAAATATTGTCACTTTTCTAAGTGAGACACTGAGCCATTTTTGGGGAGTTTGCGTGTGTGCGACTGACGGCTCATTTATCAGTGGCTGATGGCTATTAACACGTGCTGCCAGCCAGACCCGCAGCAACAAAAAGTGACAGTCGTGTGGAAAGCTTCGAAGTGCTTTTTAAACTAAAGTAATGTATTCCTGGATCAACGTGTTCAACAGAGCTGTGTAATAAACCTGTCTGAGAAAAACAGGGCCGACAGCAACAGAGTGTGTGTGTGTGTGTGTGTGTGTGTGTGTGTGTGTGTGTGTGTGTGTGTGTGTGTGTGTGTGTGTGTGTGTGTGTGTGCGTGCGTGCCTGTGTGGTCTGTCTTGTAATTCAATGTGACTTTGTGACCGACACGATGCAATTTGTGTCTCAGAGACCTCAATAAAGATGGATGTGGTTCGCAGTTACACTCTCCCTCTCTCTGACTCTGACACACACACACCACACACACACACGCACACACACACACACTGAAATAAGTCATCCTAAAGGGAGGTGGATGGATTTGTCTGGTGTTACATCCAATCTAAGAGAAGCTCTCTGAATCAGAGTCACAGTGGACGCAGTGATTCCTCTAAACATCACACACACACACACACACACACAGTGCATTCTCTCGCTCACACACAAATAAACAAACAATGATATGTGCACGCTCATGGTCAGCTTTCCCATCCATTGTGTACCATAGACGGAGGTTGTGACTGGTATTCTTGGTAAAGGCCCATTTTCACCTGGTCTTCCTCCTGATTGGCTGCCCACTGCTGTTCTTCAGTGTGTTTACTGTCTGTGTGTGTGCATATGAATATGTGGACATGAAGTGCTGTGTATATGCTGTTTTATGTGTGTAAATCTTTGAGTTCACAGTCTGAAACAAAAGAAAAAGAGAGAATGCAGTAGTTTAATAAGCTAAGTTTTCATGGGAATCATGTCAGGTTATTTTCAGGTGAACACGGCTTCTACTGTTCTGACCTATAAATGATAGGCATGAAATCAGCAACTAAGAGCATCGTTGGTCACTTTCCGACAGTTACAGCACCATGAAACATTTAACAAGCTCTGTTCTTGTGTTTCGTATCAGTGTGTGATGAATGGTTTCCATACGAAACGGCTTTCTGAGAGGGATGGCGAACCGCCTCTCCATTTATCACACTGGAGTGTCATTACAGTCAGATATTTAAAAAGACAAACAGAGCAAATGGGGGGAAAAGAATTACACTGTTGCATAATGAATACATTCTATCATCTCATTCACAGGCTCTTGGGTTGAAAAGCAAATACATGAGACTGAACTGAATAGAAGACTAATGCATTCAAATTGAATCACTGGCATCAGTGAAAGGGATTTATGCCAATCTTGAGGAGCATGTGATTATATTTAGCAATACTTCAATGAGTTGGAGAATTGAAAAGAAAATGCAATTGATTTTGCCACTGAGGCAAACCAGTTGTTTGATTACAGTATTTTCCATTACCAAACAAAACCAATTCACATTTATATAATGAGAGAAATGTTGACACATAAACCCCAGGACAAGATGAAAGGAGCTGAGTCATTTCAATTAACTAACTCTCTGACTTTCATCTAACTATCCCTTCTTCAGGCCATCCAACCCCACCCTCCTGTAAACTGACTTATCCCCCTCTTTCTATAACAAATGCACACACTCTGCCGGGTCTTATCCCATGTCAGGCTAGAAACCAGACATGAGAATAACATAATTGAGGGATCCTCAGTGTGTGTGTGTGTGTGTGTGTGTGTGTGTGTGTGTGTGTGTGTGGTGTATGTGTGTGTGTGTTGCGTGTTTGTTTTTTGACTGTCCCATCAGTCTCCCTCCCTGTGGCTGATCAGATGCCTGTCAGACGGGGGTCCCAGCAGGTGTCTGCTCCCCTGCCTGGGTCCACTGGAGCATGGAACCAACCATTTCTCAGGTCGGCCCTGGCCCAACCCAGCCCATGCAGCGCAGGCCCAGGACAGCTTGGTTACACCCACAATAAATGAGCTGGAGGTTTGCCAACTAGCGAGAGTGGGAGAGAGGGCAGGGCAGACAGAGGAGGAGGAGGAAGAGGATGACTTGAGGGGGGTGAGTGTACTTAATAATCTGCTAATGGGCCTGCCATCAATTTCTAATTTTGGATGCAAAGTGGTTTGAACTGATGTCACTCATGTTTCTTCAAATAGGGCGAAAATGGATTTCAACAGAGGTCACAGTGACTGCAAAAAATGTATTCCACAGTAGCTCATGATAACTGCATTTCAGTTAAATGAAGTCACAGATGTGGCTAGGGTTAGGTTTAGTATGTCAAAGGAATATTGTGAGCTGAAACATTCAGGTTTTCTCTCAGGTTTAAAGGACACTATTATTTTAAAAACAGTTGATGGAGCATAGGAACATTAAAGGCTAAGTATCATCCATATTTCAGGATCTGTATTTATATTTTGGGGCTCTACTGGAATATGTTAACATGATTTTTGGTTCAAAAATCTCCCTATTTATCTTCTACTGACCCTTTTTACAGTTCAGCCTTTGTCTGAAACAGGCCATTTTAGCTCCTGTCTCTTTAAGCCCCCCTTCTTACATAAACAAGCATTAGCAGTCAGATTTCACTTCTTTTGCTTGTTCTTAACTACAACTGGAAATTTCTCAAATACATCTGTACATGTTCTATCCTGAGTCAGATCCGAAATATGCAAGTGGACAACATGACCAACCCATTGAACAACCTTAAAGACTACGTAACGGATGGCCTTTTGTGGACATGCACAAACAATCTGATGCCATCTCGAGGAGGAAGTAGAGGTAACTGCAAAAGAAGCATTCAAAGCAGACTGAAGCCCTGGCTTTTTCATATACATTCAACTCAAGTTTTTGAATTGTGACCCTGCCACAACCCCAGACTAAAAGAGATAAATCAACCTTGCGCACTGCCCACAACTATCTACAAAATATAGTTAAATCTTAAATTCCAAAATACTGCACTGTAATTTCTACAGTCAAGCATGGCGTTCCTCAAGAATAATATAGACAACTCGCAATCAAATACAACTATAAAGGACATTTCCAAACACCAATTCCTGTAGCAAGAGTTATGGAGAGATGCATATATGCATGAAACTCTCTGTGGCACCACAGCATTTGTGCTCAACCTGCCTGCCCATATGGCAGCAGCATATTCAGCTTTATTGGCCAAGTATGTTTATGCATAGATGGAATTGGACTCTGGTTTCTAGTGGCTTTCAAAGTACTTACACACAACAATCTTTAGGAAGATAGACATACAGCTAAAACAAGGACAACAAACCAAACAAAGATAAATACACAAACATATCACAAAGTGGACATCAACATATGATGTCTATTTACAAGTCAAACTGCTTCTGTAAAAAGGATATACAAATATACAAATAGTGTCAGGGTGTGAAGAGTGCAACGACTCCTGAAATAAATGCTGAATAAAGGGCTACAATAAATATTGTATGGGTAAAAAAGTGATAAATTCCTTTACATAGTATATGTAAGCATGGTAAGTATGGTTATGTACAGCCATAGAGTGAGAGTGCATAGATTAACTCAGCAGCAGTCTATGGGAAGCTTTGCTACACTGTGAGCTGTGTGCCCGTGTGGGCTGTTTAAGTCAGTGTGTTCATCAGAATGAAATCAGGCGTCTGTTGGCAAACCTCAGCCCAGATGTTCATATTCACTATGCAGAGAAGTGATGCTGATTCACTTCGATTTCCAGTGCCTTGTTTAGCTACTATTTCAAACTTGCTGCAAATCCAGGATATTTGCAGCACCCGTGAGAAAGACTAACTGGATTTGCCTGAAATAAAATCCACCAGATATACAGAAATTTCATGTTAAGTAGTGTTTCACCTGTGTGATCAGTGGGTACTTACCATGGATTTGGGCCAGCCAAGGTATAGAGTTTCCATCCCCTCTGGATGTTGCTGAGCACTCCCACACAAACAACAGATCAAAAAGAAATAAAAAACATAAAACATATCTGTACAAGTAAGGGCTCACCAGCAAGAGATAGCATGTGTACACCCACATATAACATGACTTCCAATATATGGATATTTTGTCAATTATTTTAACTCCTACAGCAATTTTCATGTAGATCTACAATACCAACTCTTTGCCCATGATTCCTTTTACATATTCTTCGAGTAAGGATTCAGTCAACATTGTCCTTGTGCCCCTGGATCAAGGAGACATACAAACCCAGTGTCCATTGTACAGTTGTCCAAATGAAACCAGGGCACCGTAGGAATCTACACAATCTAGTCAACAAACATGTCTTTGCCAAAAATGCAAGCAGAGTTCTGTACATACATATTCATACATATCACCTTCAATATGAAGGTTTATTATGAAAGATATAATCATATTTAACAAGAGATAAACATATTTATATTCTCTGAATCTGGGTGGGGCTGGTTGAGAAGTCCTTTGGCAAGGCCTTCCACCCAGGACTCCACAGGTAGTGTTAAGTTAAAATACAAGTGGGCGGCATCTTGCTATAGTGATAAAACAAACAAACAAACAGATGGTAGAAGACAAAAATATAACTAAGCTCTGAATTTTCACCAGTCCATTTACGATACATTTTTCAAATTCTTTAAATAAGCAAAAGATGATGTGAAAGTTGAAGATGGTGCTCCACTGTACATCCCTGTATTCTTCTCCCTCTAATTATTCCTACTAGTAATTGCTTTTTCTTCTGGAACTTATTTCTGGCCAGGTCAAGGCATTTTAATTGCACACGTTGATGACGGTATGAGTAAAATCACAGGTCACATGTTGTTTCTACATGTCTCACATTTCTGTTTACAATTTTAACATCTTCTAGTCCAGATAATATAGAAGTACAATATCACTCATTTTACCATACAGTCTGGAATTGTAAGATATTCCCTGTGTTGATGTCTGATTGTTGGAGTTATTTTGGTTTACAGTGACACAAATGGCAGTTCATAACCACAGCAAGTAATGTCTGTCTCCCCTTTGTGGATAAATAGAGAAACAGTATCAAGTCTAGACCCTGAACTCCTTATGTGGATTGCATGAAGTGTGGTAGCTGTTAACCATGTGGTAGAGTAGACCCTGGTCTCCTGTTGTCACGGTAGTGGATTAGATTAAGACAATAGTCTCGACTCTGGCGCGTTCCGATGGATCGGGGGTCATTCGAGGGCTGCTATTGTTGTTGGTCCTGCGAATGCTGCCCGTTCCGTGGTACAGCGCCCCCTGTAGTCATGCCATAGCCGTGGGTGACTGGCTCATCTGCACCCTCATGGACTGGATATTACTAAGGATCTTCTTCTGGTGGCCTGCAAGGGTCACTCCTATTCTCAGCAAGTCCCTAGAGACAGAAAGAGGCAGAGGGAAAGACAATTGAAAAGTAAGAACATATTTTGAAGCAATAGATGAAAGGATTTCCATCCTATTGAAGATGCAATGGATCATTTAAATATGAAGCAATAATACTGGCAAAAAAAATCATTTTGTGGTGTAACATCAATACATAGAAAGCACGATTTCAGAATGGGAAGCTAGGGGCAGTGAGCAGAAAACACAAATTTGCAAAATGTATACCACTTAATCACTCGAGAGAAGACTTAGTAATGCATGTTGCTTTGCATTGTAAAGAGACTGCATGAATACCACCAAGCCCCAAGCATACATTTTCAATAAAAAAATATTTTACATTTTCACATACATTTGTAGACCAAGCAACATTGTTATTCAAACAAAACAAATGAAGTGCAATATTTGAGTGTGTTGGTGCTACAAGTACTACAAGAGAGGCTGTCATGACCCAAGCTTTGAAATACATAAACAGCAGCAAATAAATATGCATCCTAATGTGTGGTTAAAAGATTTACTTCCATATCCATTTCTAAAAATTGTTCTTGAAAATCATTAATTATGAAACAGAAATCACAAAACTTGAAAAGCACAGAAGGGAATATTCTCACCAAAATGTATTTTTAAAGTTACATTTTTTACATTAACCATACCTTACTTTGACACAGTCATTCAGAGACTTGACTCACTAGGTGCATTCATGCTAAAACTACATGCACTTGATGTTGAGTCATTTTATACAAGCATCAAGTGCCATATGGGTTTGGAACTCTTATTTGCACACAAGCAGGTGAACTCACTCTGAGGTCATTTGAGCCACCAGCTGCAGAGAGGTAAAGCCTGAGTTGAGGAAGTTGTCTCTGTACTGGTTCATCTTGATGGCAGCGAGCCAGTCCTCTACTGAGCTGAAGGTGTTGAAGTCAGGAATGGATCTGTCCAACAGTGGCTGAGAAGGCCTGGAGTAGAGAGCGAGAGAGAGAGAGTGTTAGAGAGAGAGAGTTAGAGCGAGAGAGGCAGCGAGAGAGAGGGAGGGGGTAAGAGGAGAGAGCAGAGCAGGGCTTTGATGCAATATTAAACATGGGGGGTTTAAAGACAAGGAGAGAAACCGAGGTTATAGTCTGTGTCTCTGTGTGTTGTAGAAATATTAGAGTTGGATATATGTATGTATAATCTGTGTATCTATCTATCTATCTATCTATCTATCTATCTATCTATCTATCTATCTATCTATCTATCTATCTATCTATCTATCTATCTATCTATCTATCTATCTATCTATCCATCTATCTATCCATCTATATATCCATCTATCTATCTATCTATCTATCTATCTATCTATCTATCTATCTATCTATCTATCTATCTATCTATCTATCTATCTATCTATCTATCTATCTATCTATCTATCTATCTATCTATCTATCTATCTATCCCTGGTATCGTGCAAGAAAACTTGATCTCTATGGTTATGGTGATGCTACTCATTGTCAGGTATTAGAAAACTGGTCACAATTAAATGCTTAAAACATACAGCAGGGACCTTGAAGAAAAACTTGATCCATCGCTCAACCAAACTCACACTGGGCCAAAAGTTCACCTTTCAACATGGCAGCAGCACAAAGCACCCAGCCAAAACAAGTGGCTTCAGAACAAATCTCTGAATGACCCTGAATAGCTGAGCCAAAGCACCGGAAATTGGACTGGAAAATCTGTGAAGAAACCTGAAGCTGGAAATTGACATTGAGTCCACATCCAATCTGGACAAGCTTGAGAGAAAGAATGGATAAATTGGCCAAAACAAGGTGTTCAAACGTGCTCCCAATAAGAATAACAAATCAAGGCCAATGATGCCTCTACAAAATAGCAACTAAGCTTTCTGAATAAATATGTAAATAAGATGTTTCTGTGTGTTTTAGTTTAAATTTTTCTAAAAACATGTTTTTGCTCTGTCATCATCAGTTACACATTTAAAAAACTGTGGAAAAAATGAACTTTCTAAAGCCAATATGGGAGGTGAATTGCGGATGACTTAAAAGCAGATGGAAAAAATTCCCGGGGAGGAAAAGTTGGGATTTGATGCAATCAACAGTAATGAATTCATGTTTATTTTATGAGAGGATATTAAAGGGTTAGCTTTTTGCAGACAGCATGTGTAAACACTGTATATATAAACAGATGAAAAGCATATTTGTGTGTTCTAAATGTCCACATCAGTGAAAGCTTGTGTGCTATGTGCTTTCGAAAAAAACGTTTTTTTCTTTTTTTACTCACACTGCAGGGATGTTGGCTACAGCTTTGAGGCTGGTGGGGTTACGGATCATCTTGTCCAGGGTGCTGACGATGTCGGTGAAGCGGGGTCGTACATTGCGGTCCTTCTGCCAACAGTCCAGCATCAACTGGTGCAGGGCACTGGGGCAGTCCATGGGTGGTGGCAGGCGGTAATCCTGTTCAATAGCGTTAATAACCTGGAGGGAAAAAGGTGGGAGGATTCAGTAAAGGGGTTATCTATTCCGAAATTAAAATAACTGATAATTCTATTTACTGCACAACACTCATACAGTAATTACGAGTAATTGCTGTCAGTTTTAGTGTTTGTTGTTGTGTGTGTTAGAGATACTAATTTAGCTAAGGTTACTGATGACATTAAGCATATCTTCTCTGTAATACTGACATGCTCACCACTGCCACAACAAAGTCTCAACCAGCTCCCCATACAAACACAGTCCCTCTGTTCACTCAAGAGACATTTATTCAGGCTGATGCTCTCTTCCTCTTGACTCTAGCCAATCACATGTCACTCTTGGAGGACAGAGCGAGGAAAAAGAGGGAAAGGAGAGCAGATCCAGTGTCATTGTGGAAAGAGGTCGCTTGGGAATGGGCAGATTGCATATAATTAACACTGTGAAGTATAGCCACTAGACATATGTCTCTTAGTGGCTGTACAGGCTATCCACACCTTGTTAAAGAGAAGCTATGACTGAAAGTTTCAGGGGTGTCAGAGTCATACTAGAGTCAAGTGTTTTGCGGGAGCTGAGCAAAGTTTGATTGGAACCTGAGGCAGATTTGAAGACTTTAGCTAAAAGCGGACTAGCTACAGTATAATTCAATTTATTTGTTAGCTACTGTGTACACTGTGGGGTTTGTAATAGCTATACAAACAATGAACTCAAAATAGATACATTTTATCATTGTAAATCATGCTTATCCTGCAGCTATGATAAGTCACTTCTTTGATGCAAAGACTAAAGATGATTTACATTGCTGCATTACACATTGACCGACCTAGTGCTCACCCATATCCATACTTCCATACTGTCTTTTGATGTAAACTTTAAAAAGAAAAAAAAGCAGTTGCGAGATAAGGGTCTGGTGTGAAATCAAGTATAAAAGATGCAATCATTAAAACTTAGAGGCTGCTCTGCATGTTGCCAACTCCACCCCCGAGTTGAGTGCAGCTCAGCAGAATCTTGACAAATGGTACATATGGCGAAGTGCGTGCGTGTGTGTGTGCGTGTGTGTGTGTGTGTGTGTGTGTGTGTGTGTGTGTGTGTGTGTGCGTGCGTGCGTGCGTGCGTGCGTGCGTGCGTGCGTGCGTGCGTGCTTGCTTGCGTGCGCACACACACACACACACACGTTTTCATGTGTGTGAGGACTGAGCAGCCGGACATGCTGAGCGGTGCCAGTCCTCTTCTCTGCATTAGTCCCACCAGGCAGTGTTTGCTGCTGGCCCACTGAGGCAACATCTGCTGGGTTGGATGGTCCTTGTGGAGCAGGGTCCATAGAGACCTGATGGTTGGCTAGTTGTCTCACTAAGGGAGCTTAGGGAGAGAGACCTCATAGTATGGGACTATATCCAATGGTTGTGTGTTTGTGTTTGTGGGAGTGTGTCTGGACATTATCCAAACGGACATGGGGGACAAAGCAGAGCTCTCAGAAATCATTCATTGCTCTCAAAATCCGGCCAGGAAGGAAAAGGGATAGTGTGAGACTGTGCCCATAATACGTCTGCTTTCAAAGTCAGAGTCAAGGACATCTTCAATGATGATACTAGATGGGAGATGATAAAAATGTGTGATTTATTACCAATTCCTCTCTTATGAGTTATCCTTGATTGTGTATCTATGGGGTGAAAAGACAGTATAACCAACATCTGTACAGAAATGGCCATCGTATTAATGAGGCAGTTTATTCCAATTTCAAATGTGTTGTTTTATAGCATGGAAGTTCAGGGACTTGAGAAAAGAGATAACTTAAATGTTCCCTTTTATTATCTTTCTGAAAGATCCCATGAAACAGGCATTTGAACTGCTTGTAGAGCACAGTGTTTCTTCTTTGGTAACCTCCTGTTGTATTAATAGTTGTAAATTAAAAAGCCCATCCAGTAATCACCACAAATGTTTTTAACAATTCAGCATTTAAGAAAGTTATGATACCATTTAACAGGTCCTTGGTGTTTACAAATAAACACTTACATCCTGGTTGGACATGTCCCAGTATGGCCTCTCTCCAAATGACATCACTTCCCACATGACGATTCCATAGCTCCACACGTCACTGGCCGAGGTAAACTTTCTGTAAGCGATGGCCTCTGGCGCTGTCCACCTCACTGGGATCTTACCACCCTGAGAAAATTAGAAATGAATAAAAGAGGCAAAAGGGGAAAGTGAGAAATGTCTAACTTCCAAAACTGTTTATTGCCAACATTCTTTTCAGGTGTAGCACATTATAGTTGGCCATTACCCTCAACATCCCCTCAGCCCCTTGCCTACTTTTTCCACCTTCATTCCTCTACCTCTTTGTCCCTTCATCTAATAGGTGCATCAATCCTCCGGCAACCAAAACATACACAATATTCTGCAACCGTCTCCTGACAGTGTTTACCCTTCACACATCGACCAACACTACATTTACAGTTACCTCTCCCACAGCCATGTTTGAATAAAGCAAGACAGACCTGGGCATCTGCTCGTACATTGAGCATGTCTGCCTGTAATTGGGCTACTTGGGCCTCAGGTATGCCATGCGCCCTGTTGATTGAAATTGACAGCTGCTTGTTTAAAATTCCACATGCACACACACTTACACACGTATAAAGAGACAGTTAGGAACATATGCAAAGGCACAGACATAGATTATGCAAGTGCGCCAACACACACAAACAAACATAAACACCCCCACAGCAACACTCCTCATATCTGAGCTGAGCTCAACACTAGTTTAATAATGCCAATTAGCTGAACCTGAGCATTTGCAGATAAGCCTCTGTTGGAAACAAACCCAAATACAGAGAAAAACCTACACAGACCACCCGCTTCCCTGCTTGCTTTCTAAGAACAAGCAAGGAGTCAGAGAGAGAGGAGGAGAGAGGTAGAAAAAGAGAGACGGACTAGAGTGACATAGAAAGATACAGAAAAATGATTGTTCTGGGGAATTTTCATACAGAGGGTCATATTGTTAGAAATGCTGGACAGAAACAATCCTAAACGGGTTCCGTTGTGTTCTCCTTGAATGTGTGCATCTAAACACACTTATGTAGGGTTTCCAGGTCAGTGCTGTGTGGCAGCGCAGAGGTGAAGAGGCAGGGCTCATTAATCTCTTTAGGGTTGGGCGTTTGAGAGGTTGCTGACCCCAAAGAGAGATTTAACATCAGACCCCGAATGGAGACTGCTGTCAGGACACTGCAACACGCAGAGGCAACACTCGCTGAGCACACAGGCAAGCGCAGGAAATAAGCGCATTGAAATAATTACTGGTGTGTATGTGTGTGTGTGTGAGTGTGTGGCAGAGAGAAAATGTGAGAACAAGAAAGAAATATAGAGAGGAAGAGATCAATAGTCGCATAAAGGCTGTCTAAGCCTCAGCGACTTCAATGCTTCTCTCATATCTCAGACTAGTTCATATCTGAACCGTTTCATCTAAACTAAGGGTCCAGGACACTTTCTCTTGCCCTTTCTTTTGTCTGTAGGCTTTGGAGCTACACAGATAAAAGCCAAAACTTGCCCATACAAAAACATAAAAAGGACAAACTGCAACTTCATCTGTCACTTTGTGAGGGGCAATGCTTCAAGTCAATTATTTTCTTTGGATGAACATTCATAAGCTGACAAATGAAGAAATAAACGCAGAACAACATGAAAAAAAAACTGCTCCAAGCAAAATGCTATCCATTACATCCTCTCTTTATCATTATTTGCTTACTCCCTTCCTCGCTTTGTACATCTGGTCTCACGCCCCAGGACCCTGTTGGGTTATGAGCTGAGTGTCGCTGGAATGGCCCGAGCAAAGACACAGGCTTCACAAGAAGCTCCCTGCGTGCCTCCAATGAGACAGACTTTAGTAATAACATTTCCAAGGCGGGTGAGTCAGAGGCAGCTATGCAAACCCTTAGTAATTACTGCTGTGGGCCAGTGATAGCTCTGCCAAAATCCTGCTTTAATAACATGAAGTGCTGAACAGCCCATGCATACAAGGAAGGAGACAAAAACATAATAAAAAGCATTGGAGCTTTTTTTTCAGTAGAAAGAACGCTAATACCACAAGGAATGAGTTGGGGGGAGGGGAAAAGTGATGATGGGAATTAAAACAGACCTAGTGTCAACACAAAAGCACGAGGGCTTTGTGAAGCCCAGAAGCATGGGAAGAGCTCTTTGGTTATGGTATATTATGCTGGCTACTGAAAAATGAACAAGCTGTTTTCTGTTTGCTTTGAAGTGAAATATCGCCCCTAAAACAGAATTCACACACTCCTATTATCTCGGATAGTTAACTCAGAATTTGTGTAGATGAGCTAGACTGTAGCTGCAGCTGCAAACCTGCAGAGCATAGAGAGGAATCATCTGTAAGGATGTCAAGTGATACTTTAAACTTCCCTGCCTGATTTTCCAGAGATACTAGATGGGTCTATTTTCTGGTTGATAAGTGCTGGCACTATGGATAAAAAGCAAGTGCTCATTAGGGTGTGAAAACCTGAAATAAATGCACCACAAAGATACCTTACTATATAGGTACTGTCAAAAAATGTCCCATGTTTTTTCCTCCTTAAATTAGGGATTTTTGTGTCAGTTCCCATGTTGTGTATATGATGGCACATTCAGTCATGTTCGCAAGCAAAGTTTCCATCGAGGACATCTTGAACAGACGCAAACTCGTGTGACTGTTCAACTCATTCTTCCTTATGTCACCAGAATGAGATTACAGTATGTGACCGGTTCCACCTGGTTGTGACCGTCTGTGACAGGCTGTGACCAGTAGTGACAGCTAGCAATACGTCTAAAGTGCGACTGCAGTGGATATGTGCTGGGAATGTCAGGTTAAGAGGTATCATGGTAGGACAAGTGTGTTCCTGTGACAGTCAGGTCTGAAAGATGATAGATAAACATGTGGTGACCAGACAGTGTGTGTACTTGTGTGTCAGTGTCAGTTATGATCCCATGGCCCATTAATGTGTGTGTGTGTGTGTGTGTGTGTGTGTGTGCGTGTATGTGTGCCTAGACACAGATACACATAATAAGGATATGAAACACCTGTCATGTCTTTTGCAGTGGCTCGAGCTATGCATCCACCAATATGCCAGATACCTTCATGTAGACTGTCACTGACATGGTGCTGCAGACTGAGGGAAATCAGGAGCAAATAGACCTGTCAAAGTACAACGAACAGTCATCTCTAACATGCAGCAATGTCCCAGATAAACTTGCTGTAACTGAAATAGAAGAGTCCAGTGTTTGGGCCTGTTTTCATGCAGCTTTTTCACTTCACAGAAGCTATTTAAAGATTCCAAAATGCACTTTATCCTTTATCCTTCATCTGGAAAACAAACATGTAGATCTCACTCTGCTCTCTTTTTTGCTCCCTTGCTCTCTTCTCTTCTTTCCTTTACTCCTCCAACTTCAGTAATCCATTTCCAAACAATGCACACTCAAATGGACTTGAGCACATTTACTTAGGCTGGGGAGTGTGCTCCATCAACATCCTTTTAATGAAATCCTGAGAGCAACAATCTGCCCTGGATGTGTGCCCAAATAGAATGGGAAAGAGGGTAAGGGAGATAGAGAAAGATGGTAGGAGAAGTTGAGAGAGGAAGAGTGACATAAAAAGATGGGGAGACAAATAGAACGAGAAAAAAAGAAGAGGGGGTTGGTGACAGAGATGTTGTTTTCTCAGACACATATGGGAGTTTCTGGTGGAAAGAAAGACAGGTCCTTGACCATATAATGAAGTCACATAAAACTTAAGGGAAACATTTAGCGGGAAAAATCAACTGTTAGAAATGAGAAGTCTGCTTTCGTGTACAGTACACTCAAGGGAAAAAAATTCCAAGAATCTCAAGTAGTGAATCTGATACCATCATCAATAACTGCAATATGTGCTATGTGAGAATGGGAAGCTTGTCAGATATACAGTAAGTATGAGGGGCGGCTGGTTTAGCAAATGGTTGATTGTTTGTCACAGAGAGTTAAAGCTTCAAATATAGAATACTGCTCCTCCTGGAGTTCATTGTTGATGTATGATTAACAGGTCAATAATGCTGTAATTAGATGAAAATGGCAATTTGTGGACTTGGCAAACATGATTTAGTGCTGGACACGGCAGTTCCGTTTATATCAATACCAGCTGAGAATTGTGAATTTACAGTGACAGTATTTTGTTGCCATTAAATTAATTAGACAGCTAGCCGTAACACATATGCTATAACTATATCATTCCAGAAAACATACAGGCCTAGTTAGTCCATTCATTGACTTATTGTGTTGAATTAATTTGGTGCAACTCATCCAGAGTATTTAAGATGTTAAAGCTTGCCTGGCTTAAACATACAGTTTAAGGCTTTGATAAGTTTTTTGTAGCCTTCACAGTTAAATGCTTACAATGTCTTACTGTGGAGAAGACACCATGGAAACCTAATAATGCAGGTTTCTTTTGTGTGACATCTCAATGATGTTTGCAATATTTATGTGGCCCTTTTGATTTCATCATTTGATTTTTTTCTTCACAGAAACAGCCCACCATCCAGGCTTTTGATCTTTTCTCAGAAAAAACTATGATATTTTACTTGTTACTTGAAACCTTTGACTCTGTCTGATACTTTGCTCAGTATACAAATATGCAGTATACAAAACAATTTTACCTTATGTTTCCTGTAAGCATTTTCTCTGTCTTCAATGATTTATTCCCTACCTCTTTCCTCAGCTTTATTGGGGAAACCTTAACATCTCTAGCAACTTGTCGCACCATCAAATTAGACCTAGCAAGGATCCTATCTTACTTGCATTATTCCATGCTAATATTAGAACGTGACCTTGGCCCCATGATTCCTTCACAGGATGTGGAAAATAGGCAATTACATCTACATGAAGTCTTATTGAACTAGAGCACAACCTAACCTGATTTTTCTCTTAATTTGTGTGTCAAATATTGCTCTTCATGTTGTTAAAGCTTTATGAGTGTTTGTTGTGTAGATGTAGGTTCCCAAAGATAGAGTATCTCTTTCACGGACTTAGTGGTAAAAAACATGCTACATTGTGATTCCTGCTCAAATGCAAATGCAGTCCAACAGCCACAGATGGTGAATCAATGCCCACCTTATACTGACTCTGGCAAACATGACAGAGTGTATAAATCAAGGTGGAGTGCTTTGGATAGTTGTTTCCTCTTTGATGCAGGGACCAGGTATAGATCAAGTTCCTTTCTTTCTTTTTTCAGAGCCTGTACAGTACCATCTCCATATTCATATTCATTTCCCTCCCTGTGTATTTCACTCTACTTTATTTATCCCAAGACTGAGCAAATTAAACTCTACAATCTGAATACAATTAGCCTGGAAACATGATGATGAGTTCTAAATAAAAAACCCAGACATAAAAAAATAAACAAATAAACTAGGGTAGGGGATAGGATGTTTAGGATTTAATTCCCACAGCAGTGCATCGAGCAGGGCAGGACACTCAGGTGGGAAGGCGGTTGTGGATCGTGCTTGGTCATTGCACTGGTGACTCAAATTTATGGGGAGTGGGGAAGTGGGGGGATATGTGCAGGAGACACACTCTCCATGTGTGTTATGCTCTCCCAGTTAGACTGACAGATAAAAATAGGTAACTACAATCTCTGTGTGCATGTGATGGCATACTCCCTTGGCTGAAAAGAGCAAGAAATGGGGACACAAGAAAAATACATTAAAAAAAAACCCCCGGATGTTTTTACCACACATCATCCATGAGTTTCATCTCATGAATTTGGATACTTCAGTCCTAGATTGTTTTCTAACATGACTGATATCAAACTACCAGCTGGAAATTATAGCCAGTGAAAGCTGGAGAAAACATGAAGTGGAATCGAGCTACAAAATACAAGAAAAGACTTTCTTTTTACTTCAGCATGTGTATATAGAAGTTGTTTTTGAACATCAAAAATAGCCTACAGAGTGAGCCTAGGGTTGTCGAATTGTAGAGAGAGAATGATTGACTGTTGTGCACTATCAAAGAGAATCAGTGGCTTCTTTCCTTTACCTACACCAAGAACGTAGAAAAGCTTTTAATCTAACAATGTTTTAATACTACAAAGATCAGAGCACATTATTGACAATATGTAGTGTGAATTTGCCATGTGGTATAATGTGAACTACAGAAGGAATGTGAGAGCTGTATTTACTGCCTTTTATAAAGTAAGTACTAATAGTGCCTTAGTGAAAAAAACAACTGTTGTTTTATTCAAATGCTTCATTACCAAAATATGTATTTTTTTAAATAAAATGTCAATAAATAAAGATAATGTTTTATTAATTTCCAGTCAGTGCTGTTCTGATCTTGTGTAAATTAACATTTTGCCTGAAGTTGGCCGTGATAATGGGGACATTCTGGAGAATACACCTTGCAGTGTGCTATATGGGCATGGCTAACTTTGAAAAGAGTTGTGGCCATCAAGGTGACACCACAGTGCCTCAGGGGAAGTCATGGCAAAAACTGTTACAGGTTTAATGTGTAGGTAAATATGTATTTTACATCTGAATACAAATGTGATATGTCAGGGAAAAAATCCCAAAGACTTCCCCTTTGTTTGCTTTAGGCCTGGTCCATATGGACATGTTCCCATTTCACTTCTTGTTTACTTAGAGACTCTGTCCCCGTAACTCGCAGTGCATAAATATTTCACTACAAGGAGAATAGATGAGCCAAAAAAGTGCATGGGCCTGAAGCCAGAGAGAGGGGGAAAGGATGCAAATAGAAAACAGACAAATGACAGAAACAACAGCGCGGTCCACATAGTGCGAGCACTGGAGCGGAGCTGAGAGAATGTCACTCAGGTCACAGGGATTTGACGGATGAGCTTTGTTACTGGCTTCATGTGACCTCGCCTTTCAACCCCTCTCAGCCTCAATGACACAAACAAACAAACACACGTGCACACGCACACACACACACACACACACACACTCAGGGTAAAGCACCTGGGGGACATATATGTGTATACCCAGGAAGGTAGCACAAACACACACACCTCTAACCACATTCCCACTCAGTCACAACATGCAGTCCAAATCGCGTGACATGCAAGGCAATGACAGCCTTTCCACATCGTCAGCTGAGGGACAAGCAAAAATTCCTGACCCATACCTGCCCTCCTCACTGTAGCCCTGTGGGCATGAACCTCAATAGAAAGGGTAACACCACTTGTCTAAACTACTATAGACTTGGCACGCTATACTCACATGCCAGATTTTAGAAACATATCCACACGCACGCACGCACGCACGCACGCACGCACGCACGCACGCACACACACACACACACACTCTCTCTCTCCCTATTGACCACTTGCTCTCTTATCTTTGCCAAAAACTGTGCATTAAACCCCAGTGACCCCAAACAGATCTCTAGCTTTCACTCGCCCATAAATACTGAACACACCATGAAACATATGACCCATCAACACTTCAACCAGGTTGAGGCATCATTCATCACATCTGCAGAGTATACCGGCCGTTGTGCCTTTTGTGCTGCTCCGGTAAAAGACTTGAAATGGAAGAGAAGTGGACAGCTGAAGAAAAATGAATGATAGACGAATGGATGCATGGATGGATGGCTCCTTAGAGAGATGGATTGGTGGATAAAGAGAGTAATGAATGTTAAAAATCTATCCTCTCCTCTCTCAGTTAAGCAGGGTCACTAAAATCTCATGTGGACTTGTGATGTGCCCATGGGCTACCATGTGTATGTAATCAGGCAGCGATAAAAATACAAACACAAGATTACCACAGCTGCAATGAAACACAGTATTTTAAGTCTTTAAATTAATTAGCACATTTCACCTTAGCAGGACCAGTGCAGTCCAAGCATTGTCCTGTGAGCCTAATTAATCACGACTTTGGTGAGCAGCCAACAGAGTGGGAGGACAGCCCCCTTCTGTCTTAAAACCTCCACAACATTGCTCTAGAGTGAACCCACATCCAGGGTTAACACAATTACCAGCATGTCCTCCCAACCATACATCCAGCATCACACCACAGGCACTGTAATTGGTGTGCCTAGAATTGCAGGGAAAAATTAGAAAAAGCAGTAGAGGGAAAGAGGTGATTAATTTGCTGGAGGAGGAGGTCGATGGCGATGTAAATCACTGCATGTCAGCGCAATTTAATTTCCCTGATTCCTTCGGCCTTGTCTGCTATGCCAGCCTTGCTTGCTGATTGGTTAGCGTCAGGTCATAGCTGAAGAGGTCATGTTGTGAAGGGCACCACACATAGCTTAATTACAGTATAGGACCATTTACAGGACCCAAAGACCCCATCTTCCCCCCCATGCTTGCTTGCATATTCCCCATTATACAGGAGATAAGAGATCAGGAGGACAGGTGAGATAACATCTAAAGCAAAATCAGCTAAGTCTTGATGAACTGTCCTCATACGGTACATCACCTGATAACTGATAATAAAAGCTGATAACTACTGGCCAATGGCCATTACTCTTCTAAATAGTTGCTTGTTTCTGATCCTTTGGAAACTTAGGAAGATTGAAATGATGTGTTTGTAGTCCATCATATGTGTATGAATAAACATTTACAACATCTTCACTGTTAAAACTAGCCTTGAGATCTATTAATTTCCTATTAGACAACCTGACCATGCTCCCTTTTGTTATTTGTCACTTTAGGTTTAGCTATTTTTAGTGGAAATAAAAGTTTCTCGCAAAAAAAGAAGTCACTTTAGTGTATATATAAATCTAATTCCTACAAATTTGGTGCTTTACCATTATACCGTTCTAGCATTACTCGGCTCGACTCGACTCGACTCAACTTGGTTTGGTACCAGGCACTATGTTTTCCATTACTTCATAGTACCTACTCAACGTGGGCGGGGTCGTCATAGCACGGCTGCACAAAACTGCTGTGACTTCGTTTTATACACGACACAAACACATACACAATGGAGGACATCGAGGCGATGGTGTACTTACTGCTCGGTCTGTGGTTTTGTCACAAACAAAGCAAGAGAAGAGAAACAAATCGCTGTAACGCTGTTGCCGGTATTTAAAAATGCCGGGTTTGATTCTTGTGTCGGACGGCTAATGACTCTTCCAGTGACGGCACTCTGACCAATCAGTGGCCAGCAGACTGTTGACGTCACATTTAGTATCGGCTCGGCTCACTTGGAACCTCAGCAGAGCAGGTACTAAAAAAGTACCAGGTTCAAGGTACTATCCCTAGTGGAAAAGCAAAAAAAACAGTAGAGTCGAGCCGAGCCTAGTAGTGCTAGAACTGTATAATGGAAAAGCCCCAATTGATTCACTGGGGCCTCAAACCTACATCCTGCTTTTTAAGATCTTAACTGGAATATTGAATGACTAAACCATTCGGTATGTGAAATAAATATTAATATGAAATATAACTATAATTGCTACTTTGAATAGGAAAGAACAAAAATAGTTATGGAATTGAAGATTTAATCCGGCTGCTCATGATAATAACGTAGCATTTAGTACAAGACTGAAGCATAGCAAAAGCTTTGATGTGTGCATTTTTAAAATCACTATCAGTATAAAACACACCATTGAAAAACCTGAATGTGTTACCATCAAAACAATTCGCGGGGTTCAAACTTCAAACCTCACCTGCTTTATTGACTTTCCAGATAATGCCCTCAAGGAGACTTTGTTTGCATTAAACAACATCAAAATGCCGACCACAATCTATAATCCAATCCCCACCCTTTACACTCTGTTTTATTAGCTGGTTCAGCGGTGCAGACAACAGAGGTGCTGCTCCTCTTTGTTGCTCAATAAGACCCATTCAGCAAGGTTTAGCCACAAGGGTCAAGCATACAAAGCAAGCTATTCCTGGGGAGCAATTAGCTCTCAGCCAAACCAATGTGAGGTCATATCTCCACCAACCCCTATGACATTTCCTGTTCACAGCTGAGCTACTACTACTGCCTATCAGTTGTCTCCACAGGACTTATTTGTGAATGTAAGCTTAAGTAATGATTCATTCCACCTTAGCTGAGACACAAAGGGTGAATAAAAATAAATAAAGTATGTTGTTCATTTTTTATCATTGTTTTGTATCTTCACCTTTACTCAGATAAAGACAAATTATTTTGGGAACTCTCTTTTCATACCCAGGTAGCTCGCAGGCTATTTGACTGCATGCTTTTGATCTCAAGTTTTGCATGTGTTGAAATACCTCTGAAGCAAATCCTAAAATAGGCTACTTTTCATAGAACAATATATTAATATGCATTTTTATTCATAATATATACAGAGCTACCACAATGCTGTATATTCACAACTTATACAATACAAATTTTTCTGAAAGTGCCCCCAAGGCGGTTTTATGAAACAAGCGAAGATCTCTACCCCAAGGAAAAAAAGGAATAGGATGTGTAGAAGCTGGTGACCCAAATTAAGAAGAGGACAGGTGAAATGCAGGACATGGCTCAGTGAACTGAAAGATAAAAGGTTATAGCAAAAAAAAAAAAAAGATAGTTATTGTAAGTATATTTATATTGTAAGTTTATAGTACTTACGATTAAAAAAAAATCTACTTTTATGTTAAATAAAAATAAACTTTTCTTCCATAGAAGACAATCTGGAGGGGACCTCTCTTTCTACAAACTGCATCAGCATGAAAACAGGCTGATTTGCATCATAGTCACAAAGCAGAGTCTGAGTAAGGGCATACATACACATACACATGTGCACGTGCACTCCTACTCACACATATGCACATTCATGCCTGTGCATGTACGCATTGCTTAGATGCTCTCTCTCTCTCTCTCTCTCTCTCTCGAATGCACGCACGCACGCACACACACACAAATAGTACACAAACTCAGGCATGCCAGGAGTCCTAATGACCTGCACCCTGTGTTTGCGAGGGTGTACAAGTGTGTTTTGAATTAGGAAGAGAAGAGGCAGAAGATGAACTAACGATGGCTGCTAATAATTACAGATCTGTAGTGTGGAGGAGTTAATGAGGAGCCAAAGCCTCCCATGATGCCCCAGTAATAATAAATGAGGAGTGAGAGAGAGGAGGGAGGGAGAGAGAGGGGATGGGAGCTGTCAGTTTGAGAGGCCGCAATGCCCTTTGGTTTCTCTGCACTCTGGGCATGTCAACGAGAGAGGAGCCTTCCCAGAGGAGACTTGTCTCCACACTAATGAAGATGTGACAGACCTCCAGTCCGTGACTTGCAGAGTATAGGGGAGACAATGAAGGAGGATGAGGAAGAAGAAGGAGAAGAAAGACAGCTTATATAAAATGAAAGGCAGTGAAAAGGTTTCTAAAAACTTCAAAAAGAATGAGACAATGTCATATAGAAGCAAAACTGATTAGATTGATAGGTGATAGTTTTAGGACATTTTGGTTGCTGTTTTTTTTTTTTTTTTTTAAATGAGAAGACACAGTCCTAGTACTCACCAGGGAGCTAGTATAGCTGGGGTCAGAGGTGTCATCCTGCAGGTAGCGTGACAAGCCGAAATCAGACACTTTACACACCAAGTTGCTATTGACCAGAATGTTGCGTGCAGCCAGGTCACGGTGCACATAGTTCATCTCTGAGAGATATTTCATCCCGGCTGAGATCCCACGCATCATTCCAACCAGCTGGATCACTGTGAACTGACCATCATTTTGCTAGAGGACAGAGAGGACAACAAATGAAAAAGGGTATTTAGTAGGGATGCACCGAAATGAAAATTCTTGGCCGAAACCGAAAACCGAAAATGAGGAAACCAAGGCCGAAAACCGAAAACCGAAACACCGAAAGAAATTATCATGCCAATTATTAGTACCATTGCATTTATGGCTATGACTGTGTACTAACCTCACTAAAATGAAGGCATTGCAATTCAAAGAATAAATCAATTACAAAAGTATGAAAATATTTATTTAGCAATGACATTACAACAATGCACAATATAAAATTAATTTAAGTTAAAAATAACACTTAGTGTTACACTTGGTGGAGGGTTGCGATCGGTATTGGTCTAATAAGCAGCAACACAGAGCTATAAGCACGCTTTACTCTCACACGCGCTGCATTTATAGTCACACATACACACACACCTTCTACTGTGCTGTGCGCTTCTCCGTCTCTAAGCGGGTTCTCCGCATCCATCGCGGCCCGGATCATTTCTCGTGCACGCTGCTTTAATCCCACATCCAGGTAATGATCTTTATAACGCCGATCAAGTACAGTCGCGATGAAGTGCAGAGTATCCAAATAGATCTCAGTGAAACGTGTGCTCACAGACTCTAAGTCTGCAATTAAAGGAATAACGTCTGCTACAGATGCATCAGAGGAGCTGATCTCTTTAGTTAGCTGTTTCGGCCGTGTTGTTTCGGTGATAAAAGTATTTCAGAAGATTTTCGGTGATCAAATTTTCGGTGCATCCCTAGTATTTAGATATTATCTTTGGCATGATTAATATAAATGAGCATAGCTAGAGGATAGAGAGATTTCAGCAAATGCTAATATTACTGCTTTTAATGATAATGAACTAATTATGTTGGTTCTTCACTGAATCATAGATACAATGTTGACTAAAAATCTAAGGCGTGAATGTTGTTATTTTAAATACGTACCATTTAAATGTGATTCTCTATTGAATAATGTCAAAGAAACACAGATTACATGCTTGTGATATTTTCTGTTACTTGATATTTTCAGAAATTCAGTTAGCATCACAGCTGCCCAGTGGGACTCTTCTACAAAATTAGAAAAGCCTTGTTGTATATCATTATTAGCACAGCCGGAGGGTATGCACATACATTGTATGAGGACAAGATGTGTTGTCACACCTACCATGTACTCCAGTGACAAACAGCTTTATCTACAGCTTTGCTCATCTATTTGAGCTTGGAGCTTCATTTTTTCAAAGCAAGTAATTACTTTCATTTATTTTGTTTTTTTTCCCCCTCGTTTCCCTTGTTCCTTTTGTTGTTTACACTTTGCCATTATGAAATATCTTGAGCTATAATCTCGCCTTTCAAATCCTCTTAATGTCCAGAGGAAGCGTGTACTTGTATTAGATAGGCAAAATGGATTCCTGAAGCCAATCTTGCTCATTGTGTGGTGTTAGAGCATTGTTCCATTTGGGCGTGCAGGCATTCCCTTCTTTAACATCCATGCATGGTGCCCCTACCCCTGTGTGAATGCTCTGAAGAGCAAGCTTTGAACCCCTGAAACACAGTAACAAATAAGAGGGGTAAGGGAGATCGATGGAAACACTAGTCGGATGTGGCGGTTAGCAAAGCCAACTTCAAAGAGCCCCTTTAAACCCACCCTAGATCAAAGTGGAAGAGAACACCAATCCATGAGATTGAAGGAGGAAAAAAGCGAGTTGAATATTGATTAAGCTGCATGTCCGCTCAATCCTCGATATAAAAGAAAGAGTGAGGAGTCCATTAATAGCTCCAGGCATTAATAGAGAAATTAAAGGCTGGTAGGGTTAGCTAGTGTGGAAATGTTTTAAATTAAAATGATTGAAATCATGTTCATTGTCATGAACAATATACTCTATTGGCAATGGAAAGGTTTAGAAGGCTGAATCCAATTTGCATAAGCATAAATGTTTTTTCTGGGATTGTTTAACAATTCCTCTCCAATTTGCTCCTCAATTTAATAATGCAAACTATTCAGCTCCTGAACGTGAGTCTTATATACTGTAGGTCTAATGTCATAGTCAGATCACCCTATAAACAGTGACTGTTTGCAGCTTGATATGATATACTGCGTATGTGTTCAAAAATCGCTTACCCTGAGGAATGAGTCGAGGGCACCATTCTCCATAAACTCTGTGACAATCATGACTGGTCGGCTCTTTGTGACAACTCCCTCCAGACGGATTATGTTTGGGTGGTCAAACTGGCCCATGATTGACGCCTCAGACAGGAAATCTCGCCTCTGCTTGTCCACGTAGCCTGCCTTCAGGGTCTTGATGGCCACATAGATCTCCCTCTTACCAGGCAGCTTCAAACGGCCCTTGTACACTTCGCCAAATTCACCTAGTGGGAAAAACAGAGAAGCACATAGAGGTAATTCAGTTAGAAACAGGAACTGATCAAAAAGTGATCAGACAAAAGCCTGAGTTGATCATATAAAAACCCACTTGCTTATCAATATTGTTTTCATCTAATGTCCCTTGCGATATATATTACCCAAAGAGCTATTATAGATCTTAATTTAGTCTGTATCAAGCATGCTGAGTGTTGCCCAGTATTCCACTAGCATTGCTGCCTCAACATATTCTTAACAGTATGGCTCTTCTGACTCACAGTAGTCATCTATCCTAAAAGCCTGCCAAGTAGCTTCATATTCCCCAATCAAAAAATAAAAGGCAAACACTATCTGGTAAATATCTGGAACTTGTTTGATTAATTATCGCCACCTTGCTGTCCTGCAGAGACACCACACAGTGAAATCGACAAAAACAGATATCTTTAATTAGTTAGTCCCCCTGCATCCTTACCCCTATCCTATCTCTGTCGCTTCCTCACACCTAGCTTGCTGAGTAGGCTATAGGAGCTTTTGTAGGCCCAGTCTCATTACCAGGGGTATTTTAGTGTCTGTATGAACCAACATATACTGTATGTTATCAGCATACCCTCCATGCTGTAAAAAAGGTGCATCCTGTCCCAAAAGGACATGTTGTAGACACGTTGACCTGGGCTGAAGCTATTTAAGCCGCCAATGTTTCTTAGAATATACATAAAAGCAATCAGAAATTAGTAAAAAGTTTATCAATTTTAACAAACAAACGTTTCTGAAACAAAGACAGCAAACAAAACTGTATCAATCTGTTTTAAATGTAAAGTAAATGAAAAGGTAGAGCATGTCAGAGAGCAACACTAATAGGATCCAAAAACAGAGAAGCACAGGGAATAGGCCGCAAGGCTTGAGTTATTTCTAATGCCATTAGGTCCCAGGGTAGCTGGCCTATATGCTGCTAGTGCACTTGACATGGGCCCTTGACATGTTCCCGTCTGATGTGGCTGTCAAAGGGCTGGGCTTTGTGACCTTGAACCGATTCAGACATTAACCTTTTTACACGCAAGGGATGTAAACATACAACATACAGAAATAAATTAAAATATGGCCATGTACATTCACCTTACATACTTAAACACACACTTGCACAACTGCGCAATATCCATTAACTGTACCTGCACCGATGACCTCCTCGATCTTGACAGTGGAGACGTCAATCTCCTTGGCGAATTCGCGGACGGCTTCATTGGGGTCTTCGTAGGTAAAGGGGTCAATGTAGATCTTCATCCCCGGGGAGCCTGAGAAGTGGGTCGGGCAGCCCAGTGGGGAGGGGCAGTTAGACATGTCGGCTCTCAAAGAGAGTTCTAGAACAACCAAAGTGCCCAATGAGCTTTTTAGAAGAAGAAACTTGTTGTTTTTTTCTTTTGGCTAATGTCTTTGTATTAATTGGTTGATGAATGCCATTACCCTTCAAGACATAGCTTAAATCATAATGTGACACAGCATTACTTACAAATCAGTTCACACTTTTAACAGTGGTAAATGATTATAACTCCATTTGCTTTATGGTCCTCCTCAGAGACAGAAAAAAGCGCTTCAGTATGTAAATGAACATTAATGCATGTTGTCACATATTAAATAGTATAGGCAGACGATTATAGAAACAGCTATAGTTCACAGTATTGTGGACAACAAAATAGTGTTTTTCGATGATTCAGTGTTTGGAAGGATGAAGCAGACCAGAATATAAAAGAAAAAAACAGTGAGAAAGAAAGATGAATGGATAGAAGGAGGGATAAGGGTATAGAAAGAGTAAATGTAGACAGATTTTTTCTACCCTTTTATCCCTTACCCTAGCAGTCTCTGCTCTTTGATAGTGGTAGAACCAATTTCCGCACAGCCTTTCCCTATAGGAGCTCATAAAGAGATAAAACCACTGCGCTATCAACTAGCCCTTTATGCCATTCTGCGATAGGTGAGCTCAGTTCACAGACGTCTGCAAGCGGTGGGACAGATTTTCTGTGTTTACAGACTGGGTGGGGGGGACTGCTGAAAAACACTTGTAAACATATTCAATACACGCTGACACAAGATGGACATTACTGCAAGCAAGCAGACGTCAAATAATAATTTCTGCAGTGACACCCAAGGGCAGCCTGCTTTCTCAGAGCTGTTTAGTCAAAACCTTGGCAGCCATGATTGGAATAAACCCATCTCCATCAAGTCAATTTGTGCCTGCTCATTTGCATAAAACATAGAAAGATGGTCAGGTCTCAAGAGACAAGAGGATTTAAGGTCTGGTTCTGGATGGATCAAGGTGCCTCACTTTACTCTAGACTAGAAGCTGATCCTAGTTATTGCACTAATTGCCTTGAACCCTGTCTGTGTGAATGTAATTGCTCATTAGAGATTCCATACAGATTGGATTCAAGTTAATCCATCAGAGGGTTTACATCTTTGCAATCCATAAAGACGTTTTATTTACAAGTGTCGCCAAGCTGCTCACTCAGCAGCACCACTAGGTGGGACTCAAAATATCAGCAGGGAACATATATAACAACAAACATATGAGAGCCCACTCAAAATCGCAAGCACGCATTCCCTCGTACACACATGTGAACCCATTACTTTCTAATCCACAGTCCAGAGCCCACTTTCATGTATAATTTAAAATGCAAACAGTTTATCTCTCTTCCTCCCTCTGGTACAGCCCTGGTTAACTGGACTCATCTTTTTATGGCCAGCAGATAAAAAATAGATTCCTGCTTTAATATTTCATAGGTCCTTCATCTGAGTGTATGAAGCAAATGTAGCCAACCGTCAGTTCTATTTTTACCCAACATAAAAAACAACAACCCTGTCAAGAGAGAATGTATGGCTGCTGCAAATACTCATGGGCATACAGTATAACACACAATATAAATCCCTACCTTTTTCAACTAGCTGGCCACATATTACTGTATACCTAAATGGTAAAAAATGGACAGACTCATTAATTTGTTGAAATAGGATTATAAATCTGAACAAAATCACTATTCAATAACACAATTGCTGGAACAGTTAAGAGTATTTAGTTGACCAGCATTATAAATTACAGTTTACTACACTGCACTTAGCCATGTTATTTTCACCAATGTCAAGCATTTACCCTGCTATTAGTTTGCCCTGCTCATTTACTGAATGGCCTTAATGTATCCACAAATCAACTGTACTGCAGTAATGCTTGCATTAATCTATTACTGGCAATGGGTACAATCAAATTACTGCTCCTACTACACAGAATTTACATATTGCCTGAATATAAAGGGCAATGTTACAGTAAAACTGACGCTATATAAATACTCATCTTTTTAAGGTAAAGGAACTCTTTCATGCGCTAGTCTATAACCAATCCAACAAAACGTCCTGTAATTCCTTTTGCCTAACAATATTTGTAATTTAGCCATTTCCGTATATAACAATTATATGTTTTATGTGATTATCCACTTGGAGAAATTTACATAAACAATTACAGGACACCGTACGCCTATAGTGAATACATTCCCATTTCATGTCAGTCCGAGATGCACACTAATCTACTATGTGGCACTCTGAATATAATGAGTTGAGTTTACTTCCTAAACACAAACTAATTATCCATTGTTTGATGTCAGAAAATCATTTGTCAGACACACAATGTGGCTTATTTGTATGGAAATCATAAATGGGATCTAAAAATCATATGGGATTAAAAGTCACATTTTGAATAGATAATGAAACCTTAGTTGTGGTTTATCATGCATGTGGTGTCCTCTGCAAATCTTCCCATTGTGAAAGATAATGCTGATCAGTAAAATAGAGTATGGCATGTATTGTTTAGAATGACAAACAAAAACATCACAACAATCTACAGATGCTTGCCACTTTTGTATAGTTTAGTTTACACACACTAAATGCACATATATGAATGCAGCAAGCACTGACAGAAAAATAAGAGATAACTCAAGTATAAACACATTTGGCATCTAACCACAACAATAGCTATTAAATGGGTTTTCTAATCCCATTTTCATTCAGTGTGAGCACCAGATGCTGAAGCACAAACAACAGCTGAAGCTACAGAAGCAACAAACACAGTTCCAACATTGGTGATTTAAGGATGTGTTGGTATTCATATGCAGAGAAGCATTAGGGAGTACACTAAACATGCAGAGTTTAGAAATGTCTAGTCTCCTAATGCTGATGAGTTGCTGGTGTGTGGAAAAAAGTATAAGGGAATGGATGCACTGAAAATATATGTGGTGTGTGTAAAATACAGGGATGAATGCTGGTGATATTGATGATGTGCTGATATGACCAATGAAACCAAACAACAATTAAAAAAAATCCCCATGGCTGTGAGGGAGGGTACTTTTTCAGGCCTCACAAGCAGTACTTAATTAATCTGTAGGAATGATGAGTGTGTTCATGTGTGTCCCAGTCTGCTTGTCATGAAGTCCCAACCAGTGTTTTGTATAATGGTAAAGGTCTGATTTTCATAACCATGACCATTGAGCCACACTACTGAATTTACAGTATGAACAGCACCCCTCTTGATGCCTGTCACATTAGGTGGGTTGGAAATGAGGAGACATCACCTGATGTGTGAGGCAACAGCTGGAACAGTAGGCAGCCGGTTGAAAGCTGGCACATTTTTGGAGTTTTACCCAAAACAATTGGCTGAGTGGCGCTGTTTTATTGTTGCGTTGAATACTGTAATTACAAAACTGTCAGTCAAATCTTGAGAGAATGGGAGAAAACAATGCATTGTGGGGTGGGGGATTACTTCATGAGTGTTTGGCGTTATGAAGGTTGAAGGAATAAACCTATGAATAGGATCCCTTATCAGCGTTTTATTTCCTCTCCACTTGAAATTGCTCATTTGATGATCAGGGCTGCAAGCGTCTCTCATCTTTTGTTTATTTTCCCCACTTATGTTAATTGCATTTGGTTTTCCCAGAGATAGCCTGTGACAAAACTGACTCTTCTGCCCACAGCAGTTTTAATGAGTGCCGGCTGCCACTGCTGTTGCTTTGACACAAAGTGTTGAAACGCTTTGCTGTGTCAGGCTCAACAAAACTCAATCCCCCCGAGTGGGCCCCTTTTCAGACTGCTAGGTCGGCAGTACATGGGGCTTTCATTTGTGGTACAAAACCCTTACACACCCTTTCTTGTGTATTCGTGTGTATGTCTATCTGTCAGAGGTTATACACGTGTCCCTCCAGGCACCTTCCCCTCATCAGTCAGTGCCAGGGGAGTGCTTAAAACATGACTCAATCATGGCTATTGTACAGCCCTGAGAGATGTCAGTCAGTGTCACTGAGCATAGAAAGGAAAATGTCATTTACATCAACAGACATCTTCAACTTAAGGTAATTTATCCTTGACCTTATCTCCTTTTCACTTCTATATTCTGAGAAACTACATCATTAACATACATGTCCAACATCATACATGACAGCAGAAGAAGACATGCACAAAGGAGAGATGGAAGTTCTACAGTTGTGAGTGAAAATGTAGAGTACTTCATAAACATTTCTGATGTGATAGTCACCATGTGGCCAAAATCTTTAGTCTTGGGGTATGCTGCTAATTAAGAGTAAAAACAAACCACTACTTTGCTAGTAAATGGCTCATAGTAGTAGGATAGACTTACCTCTTCCTGTGCTGTAATGTTGCAGCTTGTCGCTGTACACTGCCTCCTTGGTGTATGCCCTTTTCCTAAGGGATCAATGAATATTGAGAGAAGAGAGAGAGAGATGACTGGATGAAAGGTAGGGTAAACGAGGCCTTATTACTGTTCATGTTTCTCTGTAAGACCTGAAAATGATGTGGCTGAAATTGAATCAGTTGCAGAGGGTTAGCAGTGGTAAATGAAGTTTATGAAAATGAGCTGATTTTTAATTAGACCTTGATAGGATCTCTCTGCTTTTCATCTGTCTCCTCTGCCTCAGCATCAAAAGAGCCTGGCCCATTTGATGAACACTTACTCAAAGTTGCACACAGCACTGCAGAAAATTCGACTTTCATATATCTAAAGAGTAGTAAGATAGGAAAGTGACAAACTGATGCAAAATTAAATTGGCTTGACTTAAGTAAGTTAACAGGCCAAAGTCGAAGCTGTTGAATTCTCTATGTAGAGTATGTCAGCTTTCCTTTCCTTCAAATCGATTGCTAATACTCTGTGGGCCTGATTTACTAAGATCCCAAATAGTGGGTACTAAATTGCGTGCATAGTGCAATAGATTGCGCGTCTCGTTTGCGTGCGTTTTACGGGTGATCTACTAAGAATAACTGCGTAAATTAAAACAGGTGGAACAGGGTAGAGACAGCAGTATTTAAATGAGGGTCTTGCGTGTCTGAATGGAGAGTTTGGACGAGCAGAAAGCTGCAAGTGCAAAATGAAATGTGATCAGGTTCTAGTGGAAGAAGTTAACAAATATATTGAGTTATAACAAAAACAAATATTACCAGAAAAACCGACATATGGGAGAGTATTTGTGACGAAGTCAATGCTGTCAAAAGTCAAATATTCCACTCCAAAATTATTAACACAGGTGGAAAAACTCCGTCCTGTGCGTATTCTGTCATTGTGCCACCGTCTCCTCCTCACCACAGTAACAGAAGTCATCTGTGCGCAGTGCGCAGCCGGTTGATACCTGCCTTTCAAAGGTATTATTTATAGACGCAGTTAGCGTCAGAAATAATACCTTCAGGTTTGGTAAATCACAATGCGCGTGCTAAATAACATATTTGCATTGTCTCCTCCCTGTATTTTGCACAGTGGGGTTGAAACGCCCCATATTACATATTCATTATGGCAAACGTATCTTGCACAGTTGAAAGACGCAAACCTCAGTGTGCTGCGTTAGTAGATCAGCTTGCACATTTTTTGCGGGTGATGTCAAGTTTGCACACGTTTTTACACAAGCAAACCTTTAGTAAATCAGGCCCAATGTGTATGGATGTATAAGAAGCGCACACATGATATAATTCATAAACAGGCAGTGTTGCAATGTCAAAGAATATCAGAGTATTATTAAGAATAATTTTAAAACACATCTTTGTTGAGTTTTATGTTGGTATAAGCACAAAGCACATAGCAAAGTAATCATGTATGGTCAGACTCAGAATAAGAAACTGTACTGTACATCAATGAAGCAGATTTGTCTTCATGCAGTGTTGTCATCTGTCTTTCAACATCTACTAGCAAATGGGGGAGCATGCAGGGCTACTGTATTGGGCAAAATTATATTGTATAGGTATTCATGTAAATGTGTCTACCCCAAGCATTTGCTGAAGTTCTCAAGAAAGCATTAACTTGTGTAAGGGAAGCTCTGCCATTACAACAGCAAAGGTTGGCTGAATATTTTTATTTTAAAGTGAAACAATTAGGAGCCTGGCAAGAAGCTAATCTATGTGTATTTGTCAGGGACAAGGCAATGAACTCACTAATTTCATAGCAAGTTTTTGAATGTATTGCAAGAGACAGAGGAAAGAAAATGTGGTTACCTGCTGCACACAATGGAGATAGCAACAAGGGAAACAATGAAGACCACTCCTGCTGCCGCTGACCCCGCAATCAGAGGAAGCTGCTCCCTCAGCTCTGACTTGAAGTCATCTGAGTCACGCAAAGAGGAAGGAAGACAGACAGGAAGACAGTTATTGAGAACAACTTATGTAAAGCTTAAGGAGCACAACTGTGTTTATTTGGAGGTGAGGAATGTGTGTGCGTGTGATGGTTAACCGATGGATAAAGAAAACATATAGATCTCTCTGCTGAGAGGTGCTGACTGAAATCAAGTGAGCTTTAGCTACTGACTGACAGCTTGTGTTTGATAAACTGGCAGAGAGACAGAGAGAACATAGAGAGAGAACCATAAGAATGATGGTGAGAAAGAGCAAGGGGGGGCCTCTCCGCCATCTCTGTTGCCATTCCTGTCAGAAAAGAACGGACAAGAAACAGCACCTTGGAATGCTGTTTCTCAGGTGTTGAAAAGAATGTCATCTACTGCCAATCACACATACAGCCCAAATATGTCTTATGTACACAAGAGGTGTAACAGGATGTGTATTTGTCCTGAACCTTCACGGTACAGACATGGCGGTCCAGTGCATGCAGCTGTATGAAGAATACGCTTGGTGATCTAAACAATTACTGTCAAAATAGTTCAATAATCCACGAAGACTGATTTACGGAACAATAATTCTGGAGTACAAGTTCCACATGAAATGTTTTGGCAACACACCACTAAGCTTCAGTGCAATGCTCATGGATGTATGCCAGACGGCTTAGCCAAGGTATCCTGGTTACCCTGAAGTGTCGCTGTCATTAGAATCACAAGAGAGACCCATAACTGAGTGTAACACTATTATTAAAATATGCTCCATTATCTTCGTAGTAAAATGATACCGTGTCTCCCCTTCCCCCTCACCTCTCTGTGAAGGTCGGCTTTTAACTCCACCTTTGAGTAAAACTGTTCAAAACAACCATCTGACATGGTTAGACAGCATGTTGTGAGAACCAGTTCTGAGATTGTAAATATAGTTCATGTATGAAAATAAAAGTAGTGGTTTGGTCCCCCTGACTGGCCCTATTTTCTTTTTTAACCTTTATTTAAACAGGAATTCCCTTGAGTTTTAAATCTCTTTTCTGAGATCTCATCAAGACAGCACACCAGTTATAGTTTAAGTAGAAATAAAACACAACAGATAGGGAACACATAAATCAAACACACAAGGAGGAGCCTAAATCCAGCTCAAATAAGGCTGTTGCAATTCTCAGTTACATGGACTTTAAACATGGCTTTACATTTTTCCATATATTAATATGACATCATTAGATTATTAGTAGCATCAGTGTCCAAGCAGCATGTTACTGTTGTAGCTGATGGAGGTGGAGCTAGTTTCAACTACTTTATACACCGTTAGACCATAAATCAGCATAAAACAGCTGTCAGCAGGTGTCCTGACTCCTTGCAAGAAACAGAAAGTTTTTTGTTTTTTTTCCCTTTTTCACTGCGACACAACTAAACTGTTTCAGAAATAGTTTCCACTGCAGCACAACTAAGGTGTTTCATTAATCCTTTAGGCCAATGGGCCATTGTTGGATTTTTATATTTTGCAAAATACAAGACCAAAATGATATTTTCTCCCTTTTTTTCTCTTTCTGCTGTACTGATATCGTACCGAACTGTGACCCTAAAACCGAGGTACATATACACAGCATATACACAGGCAGATGGGTGGTAGTTCAGAGGACAGCCTAAATGCCCGTCTAAAAATGCTACACAGCAGAATCCTCGTTATCTTTTTGTGTGCCTGTATTCCTGCGACTTTGGCACCAGCAAACACTGTAGTTAAAGCAATGCACGATTTAGCATGCTGCAGGCAAATCAGCAGCTTCTAAATCCAATCCCCCGTGTAGAATGGGCCTATTGGATTAAAATGATAACAGGAGAACTAATGCATCTTCGGAGCAGTGTGAGAGCTGGGATATATGAGGAAACTCAATGTGACATCAATTGCTCACTCTTTTAACTTGCACATTTATCACGAATGTTTCAACCAAACAGTGTGAATGATTCTCCAGCTACTCAAGCTTCAAGGCAGTCTTCACTTTTGATGCATATTATGTGTGAGAGGTCCAGATGAATCTCCCCTTCACCCATATGAGAATAGTGATTTTCCCTGACAGACAGAAATCACACAGCTACCTCTTCCAGTGGTAAATAGGCTCCTATTACAATCAGTTAGTTCTCAAAGCCTTAGTCTATTAGAAAACGTGAGAACTGTGACATCAGTCACCTTACTGATGAACCAATCACCTATTTTTCATCACACCTGTCAATCAAGTCTACACTACGTGGGTACACCCGTTTGTGTGTGCAGAGGTGGCAAAAGGACACCGTGTGGAGGTGTATGAAAACGTGCTGAAGGGAAGACAAAAGGGATTATAGATTTTGAGAAGAGACGTGGAGGGAGAGCGGTGGTTGGGTGGTGACGTGGTGTCTTCCTGAGAGTGGATGGGCTTGACGGGGGGGAGGAAGCCGGTAGAGGGGCATGAGGTGGAGCCGTGGGTGTGATTGTCGGCAGCTCTCTAGTGTCTGCTGTTAATTGCCTTGACAAATGTTGTGCCGTGGCTGCGAGCCAGTGAATGAACTGTAAACGGTGTTTGTGTGCGTGAGTGTGAAGCATGTGCACGTATGTGCGTATCAATGCGTATATGTTTGAGGGACAGATCATTTGCAACCGTAAGGGAGAACAAAGGGGCCATGAACGTGCCACTACATCGGCTCCGCACAGGTAAATAGCCGCAATGATCACTTTCATCATCATTATTATCCCTCCTATCTTCCCATCTCTCAAAATCATCACATTCCCATGTATCGTTATCATCTTCATTAACATAATACAATGTGGAAATGTCAGTCCGGTCTCTGATGTTATGTACTATGGCCACAAGAGCATAGCTGCCTGGTAGTCCAGCAAAGACCAATGAAGCAGGTTTTTGGCAAATCTCATGAATGTTACACATTTCTAGTCAAACGTTTCATCCATCCAGATTGAATCATGCTATTTTAATAGTAGCACTGATTTGATTGCCTGGTAAGGCTGTGAAGAAGTACCACAGTTATTCAACGCCACCTCCACCAACCCTGCACACACACCTCCTTGCACTTTCACTAATAAACATCCACAACCTTGCCAGTGTAGCAGGTGTTGCAGCCTCTCTTTAGCCCCCTTCCCTCTCCAACAATTCAGCCCCTCCTGCAATGGCAAAAAATTAATCTCATCAACCACTAATCACAGCTATGCATTCTGGGATGGCTCTTCAGCAACAGAAGGGCCGGGTGAAAAACCAATTAGCTAAGCATTTTGGATCAAGCACAGTTAGTTGCACAAACAAAAGACACTCAGCGTTCTACATATTCAAAGCACCCACACACACTCAAACCTGACCGTGGAGGAAATTAATTTAGCAGTAGAAATAGAAGTGCAATCAAACATTACGGTTCCCCTCTATCTCACCTACTAATAATAATGCAGCAACACATACAAAGTGAAACAAGAGTGTTGGAAATAGTTGTATGCGTTGTATTACATAGGTGTATGCGTGTATAAGAGAGAAAGCGAGACCGAGAAGGATAGAAAGCGACAGAGAGAGAGAGAGCTTTTTCTCCTGGCTCGGCAATCCTTACCATCTGTGAGGGTTTGGAAGCACATCTTACTGCTGTATTTGCCAAAACCAGCCACAGTCCTTGCCCGCACCTGTACAACATACACTGTACCCGGCCGGAGGCCCTCCACACGTGCAGTGTTAGTCTGGCTCCGCAGGATGGTGGAATTAATCTCTGCATGGTCCTGAAAGGAGCAACGAACACAAGGAGGTAGGTTAAGGATGACAAAACACCACACAGAGAAGATGTTGGCAGCAAAGTGGTAAACCACACATTTAAGAAAACTATGGTGCAAGAAGATACAGTGCTGGACAGAGTCCGACAGTAAGACAACAAACAAACTTATTAAGTATCACATAACCAGGAAACATTATGGGGAAAGAATTTGGAGGAAATCAGTTAAGGTTGTATGTTTTAGTTGTTTTAAACCAGAGCCACAGGAAATGTAGTGTACTACACTGACAGAGCCCTGATGAAAACAGAAGATAGTAGAGAAGAGCAGATAAACAGCAGAGACAGAACATTGCAGTTGAGGAAAGTTTTTATTTTTATTTTTTAAATCCAATCAGGCTTTGGACAGTTTGAAACTCCAATAGAACACTGCATCAAGCCCATTACACCCCAAAACACCCAGTATGTCCCATTTATACAGTAGAATACATACACACGCATTGCATATCTGTCTTCAGAAGTGCGTTATGAGGCTGTTTAATTTCTGTGATACATTTTTCACATTACACCTTTTTGTTCTGTTATCTTAAGTTTGTTTGTTGTAGGCTGCTTTTAAATATGACAGCAGGCCAATTCCACCCACAGAAAGTATTTTATTTTTTTCATTAAAAAAAAAAATCTTTTGTTTATTTGCTGTTTGTTGTAATGTTCTTTTTTCAGTATTTGCCCTTTTTTTCGTGCATTTTTTTTAGATTATAGAGAAGCAGGTTTGAAAATGTGTTTAGATCTATCAAAGGTTTTATGTGGACATACTTTATGAATATATGGATTTTCTTGTGCATGTATAGATGTATACATATAACTATTCATTATGTAAATGTATGGTTTGGACCATGGGAACTGCCCTCCATATCCTGCAGCTCTGTCTTTCTCTCTCCAGGCTCAAGAGAACCAGTCAGGCAGTCTGCTGCAGTGTAGTTTGGGGCTCACTGGAGGTATCTGCTATGAGGGATCAGTAATTACTTAGGCTTGTCACCTTCCCATAACCCAGAGTGAATATGACAGCCAGAAAATAAGACTGCACCTACACTACACCCACTGCTGCAGGCTGCTGATAGCTAGATGCAGACATACTGTAGAGAGGGAGGAGGCAGTTGAAAGTGAAGGGACGAAAATTCCCTGTGTCCGTAAAACAGTGTAAACAGAGGCAGGCTGGGTTTTTTTGTGTTTTTTTTTTAAAAAGCTTGGTAAACACACTATTGTTTAATACTGAGCGACATCTTACAGACTGCTTTGAGAAAATATGAATAAAAAATCAGAGTTAACAGCAGTGTGGAGTGGCAAGGAAAAAGCAAGGGAGGGCGGGAGAAGGAGGAGGAGGAGGAGGATGTAAGATGATGGCAGGAAGCGATAAGAATCTCGAGGCAGAAGCAACCCACATCGAAATCATTATCCAATCTGATTGGTGTAATTGAATCATTCCGGTTGCTCCGTCATTGAGCAGACGAGGTAAACATAGCTATGAAATCTGCTCCCCCACATAATGATGTGTGCAATCACATTAGCTCTTATTGGACACTCTGGGCCTGATGAAGACAAATGTTTGGGCTTGAGATGGGAAAGCATTGCACCAACAGGCTTTCATTCTATCTCTGAGAGGAAAGAGATGTTTATAAATGGAATACTGGATGTAACTGGCTTAGTAAGTTTAATCATTTCACAGACCTTTTGTCCATTAGATCACACAATCTGTCATCTCTCCGATGTGCTGCATACAAATACTTAAACACTAAACACTAAATACTTAAACTTAACATGAAAGCAGCAGCTGAGCATTTGAAAGGGCTTGTAAATACAAAAAAAATGCATCAATCCCCGGGAGGGACTGGAAACGTAGTCACCTATTCATCTGCTATAGGACATGGTTGAGAGCACATGGACCACTTGGGGTCAGGATTTGCCTGCTTCTGCTATCAGTCATTCTACATTTCTCAGAACCACACCCCCATCTGTTGAGTTTGCGTGGAGGACAGGTGAGCAGACAGATGGCAAACCGCCAATGGGGGAGCATCCCTTGAGGGAGCACCAGCTTGGAATGGCCCTTTCATGCTGCCAGTCAAATGGGGATTATGCGACACACACACACATACACAACCACATCTGCCACTTAAAAGCGAGCTGATATTTGACACTACAGCAGGTTAGGGGATAGCCAATAAAAGGCCATGCCAGGAGGGACTTCCAGCCATGAGAGGTCCCCTCCTGCTGCCAGTCAAATGGGGATTAGGAGGACCACACCTTAACTTGCTAAATAAAGACAGAGTTGCAGGTGGGAAGGCAGATGGCAGAGCAGCCAATCAAAAGCATTGCCAGGGGTGATAGACAGGAAGCACTGCAGGGAGTTTGGTCTCTGCAACATCCACTAAATTGAGAAAAACTCAGCAAGACAGGTCTCCCTGATAAATATGAATGATTGGTGATTGTCTGTAGATGCTTTCTATGTTCTGAGTGAAGATGAATCACACTTGTAAATTTTTTAAATTTTTCTCTAGTGTGGAGGCCAAATCGATATTTACTGTACCTCCTCTGAAAAGATGAGCTAGTTATGTAAAATTACCTACCCCATCTGCTTGGCAACTTGGACTTGGTCTTATTCGGAAATAATTTCTTGGACCTATAATGGCTATGCTGGATTTACTACATTAATATTGCATCTGGTGCAATCCCTACAGCTGGATGTCCAATAGTTGTGTTTCTCTACAACATTTTACAACTTTCAAATCATTTTCGGTAATTACCAATCTCCTATCAATTTCCATTTCCTCGCTACTGAACTGAGGAGAACTTGCTTTGAATTTCCTCTCTGCCACTTTTGTCATTTTTTCTAAGAATTCTTGGGTGGATTTTTTTCAATCAGGACCCATTACTGTTTTGGATCTGTAAAGGCCACCAATGCATTATATGCGATATTAGACTATAAAAATAAACTTGACTTCCCCTTCACTTCACTTGAAGTGTGTGTGTGTGTGTGTGTGTGTGTGCGTGTGTGCGTGTGCCTGTGTTTGTGTGTCTGTTTTTTTCCAAAATGCCAACCACCAAAAACGGACAGCATGGCCACTTGGCACAAAGACAACCATGGTGGGATACCATGTGTCCTCAGGCTCACACGCACACACACACACACACACACACACACACACACACACACACACACACACACACATACACATACACACACACACACACACACACACCAAGGGGGTGGGGGATGGAGTGTATAAGAGAGAACATTATGTTTGTAAAATGGGAATGAAAGAAGCAAATCTCTCCTATTAATGTTCATAATTTTAATGTATTGCCTAAGGTGAAAAAGAAACGAAAAAGAGGGGAACATGGGATAAAACTAGATTAGTTTTATTACTAAATGCAAATAATTAACATTAAATCATGAATTCTAATCTCAAAACGAAATGGTAATTATTTTGTATGGGAATACAATGGTGATAACATTTTATATAAAAGACAATTAAAGTGTCCTAATTGTTTTAGGAAATAAAGAAAACAGTTTGATGTTAAAACAATTCATATCATGACGATAAAAACGCAATGATATTCCTCTCACTGCTCGGACAACTGCTGAACAACAGTGAGCATGTTCAAGAGAGGTGAAAAGAATTATCTTGTCTTAAGGATATTTGACGGTTTTCTTGTTCTCTCCAGCTACCTCCTTTTGAGATGACTCTTTGTATGCACTACATTTACCTGTAGACTAACAAGGGGGCCCGAGCGACTGGGGTGGGAGACAAACAAAGAGGGGGAGAAAAAGGGATTTTGAGGGAGGAAATGTGAATACCCTAGTTGAGGGACTGAGAGAGTGCTGCACAAGTCCTGCTTTCCACAGGTTCCATTAAACATCTAAACTTTTCTGTACAACATCTGTGTGTGTCTAAAAAAGTACTGCGGTCTACTGTGAAGGCTGGCAGGGAGAGAAGAAAAGAATAATAAATACTTTCTCTTGGCTTCTCTTCTGAGGAATTGTTAATTCTATGTAAAGCACAGGGGGGATTTCAAAGTGCCAAAAATGCAGGTGGTGGTACGGTCAGTCTGCCGCAGATCCAGGTGACATGCTGTAAACTTTTATTTGCTCTTGAATTTTTCCCTTTCTTGCATGACAGTACTGCTGTAATCCAGAATGGATACACCTGAACTGCTGCCGACAACCGCACACAAACACTGACACAAGCTCACACCCACGCACACACAGCCTCTCTCCGACACCAACACACACAGAGAGCCATCAGTACCCAGAGCCAGTGGCTGCTCTGCTCCAGCCTTAATGGAGGGCCTGACCTCCGCTATGCTGAGTTATTTCCACCCTCCCCAAATTTTCAGGGAACCAGAGGAAAAAGGATATGAGAAAAATGGACTAAAGGAGAGCATGCGATTCTACTTTTTCACTGCAAACCTTTAATTCATTTCATCTTGCTTCCCAATTTACAGAGTCTTGGGACCACTTACTTTGTAATGACAAGGTGGTTGAAAAGGGGAGTGAAGCATGTTGAAAGAACAGCCTTCAGCTCTCACTATAGCTTTCAGGTGAAATTGTCAAAATGCAGTCTTTTCGGGTCATTACCACCTCCTTCCTTCATACAACTACAGCCTAAAGTGCAACTGTAGGTGGAAAGCTGGCTCTTATTTTTGTTTTTGTTTTGGAAATATTACTATTGCTAACATTTTAAACAACATCACAAATGCAGAGATTCATCCTGGTTGAACAAACAAATCTTTACAATGATTTGGTGCCACGGAACACAAGCCTCAGGCATGTTTTAACAAGTGTAATATAGACAACTTACTTCAAAGTGAAAATGAAAATGTTATTACCTTGAATCGCTGTCATAATTTTTCATTGCATGGACTAGTGACTCTCTGGTTCAGCTCTGACATTTTCTACTTATCATATTTCCATATAAATATCTACATTCTGTATGTTCCTTATTAGTTTTATATGTAAAAAAATAATAGAAAAATGTACACTTTCATTTATTGGCTTAAACCTGTGTGATGTTTAGAAAATATAGCTTTTTTTTTCCTCCATCAGGATTATTCAATCTATTGTTCTAGATGTAACTGCAAACTATAAAAAGTAATCAAAATAATCCCCATCTCAATCAGCTACAACACTGATGCTGTTTGCATGTTAATGCAGCAGTGATGATAATCCAGTAACATAATACATGGTGTGTATTATTATAATTTTGTGAAAGGAGTCACTCTGCAAAACAACTATTTTTTCTTTGATAATTTAAGTACATTTAGCTGATAAGACTTGCATACCGTAACTTCAGATGGCAGTATGTTCACTCGTAATGAAGTAAATGATCTGAATACTTATTCCTCCTTTGGTAAGAGAACAATATGAATCAGTGTCTATTTGTGACCCAATAGGGTGTCCTGGGTCAGTCAGCATCAATGCAATGTCCTTGGTTCAAATCCAACAAACATACCGGAAAAATAATTTTAAGAAAACACTAAAAAAAAATTAGTAGATTAAAATCTATATAAACCAAGTACACTTTTGAATTCTGAATGGAAAAGGTAGAATTTAATTTTACGATAAACCTCAGGAATTTTTCGACACAAAGTGTGACAAGGCCATGCTGCTGAAGAAGCTGCCTTTGTAAATGGATATAGGAGGCTTGCTGTGAGATGAAGTGTACAGAGAGACAGCTCTCTGCTGTGCTAAGGACTAGCTGACTGTGCCAGACACGCTGAGACAATCAACTCCAGAACCATAACAGTGTGACTATGCTTAGATTAATGCAGGTATTGGTGAGAACCCAAAAAAAGAAGGCGAGTGTAGCAAGCCCATTTTTATACATAGCAAGAAATGTTATGGTTGTATTATCCAGCAGATGAGTAACCCGTGGCACTGGGGAAAGCTAGGAGTGTGCAGGGAGCGTGTGACAGACATGGGGAGGGACATCCCTCCATAATTGCCTTTTATGAGTAAAAGGCCACATCATCATATTACAGCTGGGTGGAATTTCCAGATTTTCTTGACCTCTCAAGCAATCAGAGAATCAATGGAGAGTGGGCAAAACTGACCTTGATGGAATGCAGTTTACTTCCCCGCTACTCTATATGCAACAAGCAAGCTAAAGATGTATGTAAGTATCCCAAGTCTAAGTCTGTGACACTGAGAATTTATGTGAACATATCATGCATGTGTAAGAAGTTAAATGATTTATTTTTTTCTTAGGGTTGGTGCATAATTACAATCAGGCACATATCGACACAGACAATTTGGATGGCAGTGGCTAACTTAGAAGAAAAAGTCTGTTTAGAGACTATAAAAAGCATCGTCAGATCCAAAATACAGAGTGTCAAAAGAGGACCACCAATGTGGAAATCTCATCTACACAGCCCAGTGTGTCACAAAGCAATCACTCTGACTCACCTTCTGTGTCTTATTCTCACTCACATGGTGGTACATTTTCTAGATAGACAGAAACATGTACAGGGGAGATATAAAGGTACATTTAGAAACAGGTAGACAGCATAGAGCGCAACCTCTCTGTCACCTGAATCATCCCAGTGCAATTAGTAATCTTGTCCTTGTTAATTCACTAATTTGTGATTACGCTGTGCTCATCTATTTGTGTGAGGACACGCTACATAAACATCAATAGGATTAGGTTTCATTGATATTCATGAGCTAATGGGAGCCTGTATAAGTGTTATTTACACAACACTAAGCTGTCTGGCAGATAAGGTTTCTCAGGGCCATGGCAATCGGATTCAATTTCATGACCTGTGCAATGCCAGAGGGGAAAACAGCAAGCAACGCAGCTATTATTGGATAACTGAGTTTCCAACTGCAAACATCATTTAAAAACATGATTGTTGTTCTCTCGGATAGAAAATGCAAAAGGTGACAAACACTATTCTGAGGTGGAGTTGTGAATATTGATCCACAAACCTTAGCCAAAATGAGTTTGTTTGAAATAAATAACTCAACAGAAAAATAAAAACATTTATAAAACTCTATCGATTTGTATCTGTTATTTGGAAAGCATAACATGGGTGAAGGTGCACCAACGCTAACAAAAGTCTTAGCTCAGATGACAAAGACTGGGGGAAAAAAAATGTGCACGACCAACCTTGCTATACCTATCGATCAGCTTTAGGAGGACAAACAAGGGCCCAAACAAAAAGCCAGAGTCTCCGATCTCTCGGTATCATTATGTCCAAGGCCTTGGGAAAAGCCTACAGGTCAATACTGAAGCAACATGGGCTCTGTGGGGTAGGTCTGGCGACTTAATAAAGCAGACGTATTGTGTGTGAGCAGACGGGTCGATGTGAATCCCCCCAGACGCAATGCATTTTCACAGCAGGACAGGTTGCTGCACTGTGCAGAGTGGGCCTAGACCAGAGGTCAACCTATTCACTTCATCTGCAGCAGAAACCAAAGAACAGTGGGAGAGATGGAGTGAACACAGTGAAAGAACATATTATCAACCCAGGGGACTCTGCTCACAGATATCCGCGAGAGCTTAGATTTTTGGGGGCATCACATGCAGTTTGCTATGCATGTGCACAGTAACAGACACACCTGCATCTGAATCTCAACTATGCTAGGAAAATGCATATAAACACATGCAACCTGATATGAAACCATGTAATAACATCTATCTCCACACAAGCACACACTTATCTTACCTTTTCATAGTAGCGCAGCTCATAGTCCAGAATGATACCATTGGGCTGTTCCGGTTGTGGCCATGACAGTGTGAAGCTATTCATGGTGGAGCTGATCTGGTGCATGATGGGAACTATGGAGGGAGCTGGAGGCACAGAAACAGAAATACAGCATCAGTACATGTCTAGATTAACTACTGAATATTACAGATATGTTTCACTCACACCTATTTGAAGGATACAAGACAATCTTTATTTCAAGATTATACAACACACCAGTTATCCAGGGGTAGTGCAACAGGTGAGTCTCTTTTGCTAAAGTTGAGTGCATAGTGCAGTGAGTCAAACCTGCTGGCCTGAGAGGTTTCCTTTCAGTGTATTTCTACTTAATTTCAACCATATAAATGACTGTGTGGAACTATGCGGTCATGAGATCATGGTTAATAAGTAACTGTAATATGCCAACAAGTTCACTGACTGCAAATTGAAGTGGGTGCATTACCAACACTAATGACACTAATGACAATTTTTTTTTTTAAGAATACAGCACTATTGCAACGCTCACCCAATATGAGTACCTAGAATAAATCTTGCATTATCACCACCATGCTGTTTCAGACACACAAACTAAACTCACCAGCTATCAGTGCTCCGCAAATAATCCAGGTTTAAACAGTACAACTGCCACTCTAATCAGCACCTAGAAAGCCAGCTGATTCGAGCCGATTAGAGCTTCACTCAGCCATATTTTGGCACTGCAGGACCAAATATGAGTCAGCTTTGGCCAAACATGCATGCCATATTTGGCTGAGATTTGAGGGTGTGGACTTGGGCTGAGTATCAGCTCCAGTTAGCAGGACTCCAACTACCTTTTCGCCCCGTCAGTCACCACGAGTCTGGCATGAGTACAGCAACCAATCGTGTTGAATTTAGTCCGCAGTTGGACAGAGCAGTTTTGGCTAAATAGGCAGAAAACAGGAGCAAAGTGTGTGGCATCCTCAGGATGCACTGGGTGCAATAGTTAACACAGTCCTCTCTGCAGGCTCCAATTTTGAGATTTTTTTCAGGAATGCCCATTCACACAGTGCTACACCAAATCTCTGTAGAGAAATGCTCAGTTTCTACGAGAGTCTTCAACAGTTAAACATTCTGTCTGAATATAAATAATTCACTAATGTAAATGCAGGTTTAGTTATTAATTCATATAGTCATATAGATAGCCTAATTGGTGTTTTGTGTTACAGTAAAACCACGGTTATTCACATGTAAATGCATCTGGTAAACATGGGCAAATGAAACTAACTTTCCAATATAATGTACTGCAATAATAATAGATATGTACTATTTAAAGATAGCCTGCAGTAGGTCTTATAAAATAGTTTCCATTCAAGAGCCTTTCACTAAGTTATTAGTTTAAGAATTCATATTTAAATGAAATGGACAAGTACTGCACACACAGTAGTGGAAGTTTATCTTTAACTAGCAAGATCATAAAAATGAGCTAAAATGACAGAGATATAACATGTGGTCTTGCAGTACACAGAGACACATGCAAAATGTTATGACAATTTGTGTCCAATGATTTATTGTGACACTCTCCCGTTGGTACACACCACTGATGATTTTGGTGCAAATGACGTCATTGTGAGCCATGCAATTACTAAACAGTGCAAGCAGGAAAACATATGCAACTAACAATACTGTACTGCCATTTTGCAGGCTACACTGGATCTGCAACACAACAATCTAAGTTTCAATCTGTTCTCATAAAGAAACAATTTTCGAGCTCTGCAAACATGTTAAAGCAGTCAGTAAATGAAACACTTTGGACTCTAACCTGATATAGTGCTGTGATCATTTTAGGCCAACTGCGTAATGTATGTCATCATTTGTACATCTGAATGCACACACATGGGCTGACAATTAACCCAGACACACAGCAATTTCCTGCTTATTCCATCATTTTTGTCCTCTATACTGTCATCCCGCCATCATTGCCTGCTCCTCTTCTCTCTGCAAAGGCTGCTCACAGATTGTGTTTTTGGACAGAGGGAAGACATTATCCGTAATAAAACTTTGTATGTGTGTACATGCGTGTGTCACATCTTTAAGGAAAAGGTCCATGTTCAACTGCCTATCTTCACTATATTATTAAGGCATAGCTGACAAAATGCACTGCTAACACACCTTGTTGAAACACTGCTTTTTAATAAGGTCTAAGCAGAGTCAGAAATGAGCAGAGTCTGAAAATGTTTTTCTTATCTTTTAACACTTTTAGTTTTCTCTTAAATGAAACACAGGTCTGAAATAAAAAAATATTGGATTAGGCTGAAATTTACCCCAGTTTTTTTACCTTGAGAAGTGGCGTCATATGCCATTGTAGAGTCCATTTCCCCCCGCCTTCTTGCTATCATACTTTGGCAGATTTTCCCACTGTTGACATTTACAAATCCACAGATATCTTGTCACTGCTGACAGTAGCGCCAAAGTTCAATACCTCAGACTTTCCGCTCTGTGAGGAAAAAGTAAATTTCCCTGGTGCTGATACTGAAGTTTTCTGTATCTATTTGTTGTGTTAATATGTTTAATGTAGAGCAGGCTGACAAGTTCCTAAATGTCACAGACTTGGCGAGTGAGAATTTCAGCTCAAGCTCAACAGCAGTGAGTGTTTTTTTGAAGTCATACACTTCCCAGGCATCACTTGGACACCTGTTAATCAAGTTAGAGGCTTCTGGAGGTATTTGTCTTTTTACTGGCTAACTGAGACTTTTTCTCTGTTACCACTGTTACTGTTAGCATTTTTTTAATGCACCAGTTCCTGTGCAGAAGAGGAGATGTGGAAATGTTAATATGGATTCTCAGAAAAGCAAATGTGAACTTTTTATGAAGTGGGTTTGAGTAGAATACTTAGTATGAATATATCAATATTTGATAGATTAAAGTAAAACAGAAATAGGTTTCTCTAAAATGATGCCATTTTTGAAATAAAAGGTACAAATTGCTTAGCTTCTATGTATAAATCAATCTCTTGAATAGCATACTGTAAGCGAATTTGCCAGAAATCTACTGTAGAATCACTCAACTCCTCTAAGGTACTACGATAAACTCTAATTTAAAGTTCAAGGATGAATCCAACCAAACTTACTCATCAAATCAATTTGTGAACATACAAGTATGTTTGATTAAAAGCCGATTCTGCAGCTGATCATACTATATTCAGCGCCTTGGTGTCTGTATACAGGGCAGGAAAGAAATCTCCACCCCCATGTCTGCAGGCATAAATACAGCCCCACACAAGCCCGTGCACTACATTATGTACCTCTGAGCAACTTGGCTCTCGGCCTGCTCACTGCTGAGGCCTAGTCATTGCTCCACCTGGTCTCCACTCGCCATCTTTCTGAATAACTCCTCTATTCAAAAAGCAGCAAATGGCACCCTCTCTCAACTAAATTATCCTTTTTATCTGACTCCTTAGTGGTTATTTTATTTCTTCTACTTCTCGTCTCATACTTCACCCTTGCTCTGTGGGCACAGGGGTTCTGTAAGGAGAAAAGCCCCTGACCTTTTGAGTCCTTGTGGTTGCTTATAAATCATACATTGTAGGAAAGAAGGCTCATTCTACAGTTTTGATCGAGGTAAGTGTTCCTTGATTTGAGTGTCAGATAATTGCCTAAAATGTAAACAAATGAAAGGACTCTATTTATCCTGTCAGTGTGAATGGATTCTGTTCTGTCAGCCTCTCCTGGCTCTCACCTCCTGCCCTCCCTCCCTCTCTCATACCCTAGACAGAGAGTGTGAGGGCTAAGCTTCACCTCGGTGCACTTCAGCTTCTGCTTCTCAGGCTGGTTCACGCTCCACTGACCAGGTCTAGGGCTGCCTGGGCCGCATTATCAATTACCGGCCACAGGCACACACTGTTCCTGGCAGACCCAAGGGAGGGGCACTCCACACAGAAATTCCTGCAGTGGAAAAAATGGCTGAGGAGGAGAGGTGTTTTACCTAGCCCTAAGTCCACATCGCAACTTAATTCATGCATTCAGGCAAACAGACAGAAAAACATCAATTTTCACCATGGAATTTTTCTTTGTTCCGTCGATCTCTGACTCACCAGCCACTACTCAGATTTTTTTCAGCTATTCAAATAGGTCTGGTACTGTGTCACTGATGCAGGGATAACCCCATTTGGAGAAGCGAACGGAATCAGAGATTTGTAAGTGGGATAAAGAATTGAGACATCACCTTCCTGTGTCAGAACCAGAATCTATTAGAAAATACTTCAATACTACAATCTCGCTCATGCTCATGGAACATTTTGGTAGGTTATATATATACAACCTACCAACAATTCCAAAAATCTGAATATAGCCATAGACTGAAACACACTCTCCTTGCAAAAAAGAAAAATATAATATCTTTCATCACTGGTGGGTCCCACTGGACAGACAGTGACCATGTTTTTGAGAGGAAAAGCAGCAGAGAGAGATAAAGAGTGTGTGCACATGTATGTGTGTCCATGTGTCCTAGTAGCCTATGTGTGAAGAGCCTGTCAGAGACAATGTGTCGTGCCTGTATGAGGGTGAAGTTCAGCCCAATGAAGCACCGCTGTCCCCTCCAACTGCGTCCCCCACTGTCACCCTGGGACGATGAAGCTGACAGTGATTGGTGACTGTGTCCTGCGCTCCTCTCTCCTCCCTACATCCCTCCCATCCCTTGCTCCTGTGCTCCACTTTTATCTGGCCCCACTTGCTGCCCCTGGCTTTTAATGCAGAGCTTGGCTCACCATTAATCAAAGTCAAAGCCTCTCTGTCTCTGGCTGGGACAGAGAGAGAGGAAGTAAGGAAAGGAGGGACAGAGAGAGAGAGACCGACATGGAACGAAAAAGAAAGAGAGTATGAGAGTTCTTTACCTTTGTAAAAATGATCTACTATGGAATACAGATGAGTTAGAGCATCATTTTACATGTCTGGCACTGAACTGAGCCTCTGTTTTCATTATTGTTACTTCAGTGTAGTCACCATAATTCATATGGTACAGTGAGGAGTCAAATGTACTGTTCTACATCTTAAAATAGAGTTCCAGAGATTTCTTGCACTTCCAAAAAGTTGTGGGACTCACAAGAGTCAAAAACTGATTCAGAGGTCGGTATTTGTTGAGTTTAAGTCCCTTGGTACAATAAAGCTTCAAAAAACTGGCATTCTACATTTTGTCTTAATAGACCCTACGCCCCTAAATGCCCACTGTTTTTAAAACTCCATGCCTCAAGTTTGTAATGCAGGCTGTCTGTTAAACTTTTGTAAGTCTCCAACTAACCCTGATGACATGCGGTTATTTTCTCAGACTTGAAAAAACTCCCTCCAGAGCCACATAAAACATTACACAACTGTTTTCACAGGGTGAGCATCACTCCCTGCAAGATGAACTGAGGTTCATAAAAGTGTAAGTAAAAACTCTGTATAAATGTATTGCCAACAAAATAGCTAATATCCGTCACAAGGTTTATTAGTTCAACCCCAAAACAAGTATCAAAGTTCAAAGTCTCCAACTCTCTCCTTCCACTGTGACCCCTTCCTCATTCTGAGATAGACTGAGTGCACATGGCCGTTTGTGTTCCTCATGCAGCACAGCTTTCACGTCCATATTTTCAGCTCAAAATTCCTGCTTTGCCTCAATTCCTTAGAGAATTGACTAGACAGAAAGTTTCACAGTGTTAGTCAGCTCATCTTGGACCAGAGACCCATTCAGCCACTTTGTATACAGAAAACACACACATACATAGGGGCACATTCACAACCACATTCAGCATACAAGCCGAGTTATTCTGTAGTCTTTGTAGTGCACTTGTGATTTGTGCTTTAGGATGCTGGCACACCATTGAACCATGCAGCCACCTAATAGGGGCTCAGTGTCTCAGATGAGGAGAGCAGCCTATAGTCATGTGCTGTGCCTCTGTCAAAGGCATAGGTTTAACTACTACCCTCCCTATTAGCAGGGGCTCAGAGGGCCAAGCCAGCCATGACTACATGGTAATGGGCCTCTCTCAAACATCATAAAGAGGGATCAGTTCAGCACCACGGATTTCTGTCAAGGAACCATGGTAGGAATTATTTTCAAAATCACATTATACGTGGAGGATTCTGAACGTACAGTACCGGTCAAAAGTTTGGACACAACTTCCCATTCAAGCCGTGTCCAAACGTTTATTTGGGAAAAAAAAGAAAAATAGAACCTGTTCACATACTTTCACACAGACTCAAACATAGAAACACATGCTTCTTACGTCACTTAGAGCACTATATAAAGATATCTGAATTGACGAGAGGCTCAGTTACATTTAAGCCCATACTTTTACTTTTGCCTGCAGCTGATACCTCACATTCTGGGTCCAGGGACAGGATCCAGCATTTACAGTATGAGAACAGGCATCGAATTAAATAAAAAATGGCACCCGGAGAGAACCTTAAAACTGTCTAAGATGATGAAACTCTCTGACACCCTAGCTCCAATACATAGAGGGAAGAAACAAGGACCATGCAACCCCCCAAAAAAACAAATGGGAAGACTGTAGGTTCTAAACTGAAAAGACATAATGAGTAGTGTCTTGAATAACCTCCATGGACATGTTTGCCTAACATCTCATCTGATTTTTGAACCCCACAGAGCGCAAATCTCTTTAATTCATCTAGCTGTTTGGATTTAAGTCTAGTGGGTAGAATCATAGTGTCTTGAATGCAACCTACCCGGCGGACTTGCCCATAGAAGGCAGAGGATAGTGATGTTTACATTTCTGTGGGAATAGCTCTCCAAACAGAACAGCTAAGTGGAGGAGGATTGTTTGTAGATATACTTGGCATTCTGTGGTCTGAGGGATTGCTGGTACATAATCTAGGTCAAGCAGGCTGTGCCAGTAAGATCAGAGAAATATCGAGCATCAGGCATTAGTTGAAAAAGATAGCACCAGTCATGAGATTTATGGACTTTTTACACATGCATTGTTCACCAAAGCACCCCCCACCCCCACCCCACCCACACGCACACAACCAATCAAAGTTGAAAGGAGTTGTACAATGTGTAAAGTAAGACAAATACCCTTGTCATCTGGTGCAGCGGCGAATGTAGGTTAAGTGTCTAGGATGGATTACATAAGAAAACATGCTGCCATGCCTGCACAGTAGTTTTCACCTCAAGTACTTTTACTGCTACCACCTGACCACCATATATATTTATCTTTGTGGTCATTTAACATTTTAATAAATTCTCTTGAAGCAGAGTGTCTATTACCTCTTAAATTAAACCATACAACTTCACAAAGGGACATAAAATGGCTATTTTTCAAAAGCAAACATTGATAAATATGACTTAATTCAGGCCAGGCATGAATGATAGCCTAAGAGAGGGCAGTATATAATCTATCTGGATGTGTGCGTGTATCTCCTGGAGAGCAAAGGCTGTGAATGAACTCCTAAATCACACTATTGATCAGTCCTTCCCCCCAGACACACGGTGGGATCTAGGGCAGTTAAATGGCCTCTTCAGTGATTCATGCTAAATCCCTTCAACTCCCTCCTCACCTCTATTATTTCCTCCTCTCCTCCTCATCGCCCCCACCCCACCCCCCCACCCCTACCTTTGACTTCTCATAGCCAATAACAACAACCCGTCTAACTACCGCTGCCTTACTGTTTTCAAGGTAGTCTCTTGTTTTTTTAAATTCTCACAGCCCCCCATTGAAGCCATGTCAAACTGAACAGACAAAGACAGCACTGAAACATCAAGAAACTGCATTTTTCTTACTTTTGCCTGAAACTTAATCATCAGGTTGTGTTGTGCTAAAGAAAATGTAGAATATCAGAAATCTATATGAAAAGGGCTGTGCACTGAGACATGGTTGGAATATAATTAAGTGGGCCTCTAAACTGAGATGTGCAACATGTGGTTGAAACTACAGGCCCTCATTTTAGTGAGACAGCAAAATGGAAAATAAATATGAGGGTGTGCTGATTAATTATTATCTGCTAAGTAAACATACATTATGACTCATCCCATACCTTTTTAACAGCTGTGCCGAGTATAACAGCAATGACAAAAATGGCTCACCTTGAAAGACAGAGTTAAGGGATTTAGAGGAGACTGTGAGCACTGACTTTTAACTGTGCCACATTTGACTTTTATGCTTATCACAAAGAACTTTCTAAATAAGTAGCTGTCCAAAGCATTTTTTAGATAACTGATCCCAATGGAATACTGAATTGTAATCAAAATGTTCTATAAACAAATTCCAACTTCACATCCTGGCCATCCTTGGACCTGTGCATCCCTTGTTTGTCCCTTGTAGGACATTGTTTTAAATACGGGTTGGGCATAGTTTGTCTGTTAAGTCTAAATCTGTCATTCTGATGCTGCAGGGATCACATACGTTTCAGCAGGGTTTTGATTGTACTGTTCCTTTAATGGATTAGTCATTCCTCTGCTTTAAAAGTGAAATGAAGGAAATCATTTCTTTATTTCATAAGTACTAATAATATACCTGCTGAATAAAATAGTAATTATGCATTTATATGGTTTACACTTTTTTTTAATTTCCATATTCACATTTGCAAAAAATTACAATATATTGGTATGAGTGACATGATGAAATGCATGACCGGTGTTGCATTGGAAATTTACATGGCACGCTGTTACGCCACCTCTCTCGTTCTTGCATCATGCGAGGACACAGGGCACAAAAATACCCAATGAATGGGCAATAGGATTTCAAGGTTCCTGAATATGGCAACATGTTTTATTCCTTTATGCAACCGTTTTTGTGAACACACAAAAATTGAGCGCTACATTATAGGACGGTTGCTGCTTTTACGTTTTGAAGTACATTATTAACGTCAATCCCTTCTGGTTACTTCTGCCTCTAGGAACTAAGAACAGTGCAATTACCTGGCTAAAAAGGGCCACATAGGGCTGGACATAGGTCTGGCAGATTACTGGCAGACACCTCATTACTGCAGCAGACTTCAACAATAGGTCTGGGCATTGCTCCTTCTACATCTATCTGTCAAGTGTGCTATTAGCCCGTCAAATGGGGACAGTCAGCACCATTAGGCCACCCTGATAATCAGACCTATTTACTCCCTCATTTTCCTCTCCTTCACTGTCACAGCCTCGCGGTTTGGTAAAAAAAAGAAGAAAAAACGCAAAATGTTCCCTTTCTTGTTCTCAACCTGTCCTCCCTCCCACTCCTCTCCTGACTCATTCTGAGATAAAGACAAGTTCAGTTGGTCATTACATTCCTCCGAGAGTCGTCGTAATCAAATACGGTATGCCCTCCACCAACTGGGCCAAATTTAATTTCAAAATGTACTCCTATACAAAAGAGATCTGGATAAAGCAATTACTGTTTCATTGCTCTCTGAGATAAATGTGAAGCGGGTTCATTCTACGATTAAAGTGGAAATGTGCATTAGTAATTCTGAATTCATTTGACCCCAGGTATTTAATCATTGGATCAGAATACACATGACGCGACTGTACAAGACAGACTGTACAAGACAGAAAACATGACAATGTGATACAGAAAATAGTGAGGAATGGTCAGATGGTTCCACAGGCGCAAACTGACAAACTCACTCAAACTAACTCTTTTCTTTTGGGAACCCCCTCCAGTATGAACTCAACAGACAATATCTCATCTTTCACTACACTGTAACTCCACTTCATGTTATTAGGTCCCACAAGCTCATGCTATGATTTTCAGGGTCTGTTTCACCCACAGCAAACACGGAAAAATAAAGAAAAGCCTCATTTAAATTTTTCACTTGGTCAATACGTGTCCCTTGATAGGTGCTTCTGACTACAAGTCAAAGACCTACAAGAGCATGAAAAACGCTGTAGCAAAAACCGGAGAAAGACAATATCCTCGACCTGTCATTTCCACTGGATGGGCGCAGATCCCATCACAGGCACAGTTAGAAGAAGAGCACACACATGCCACACACACAGAAACATACAGAGAGACAGAACAAAGGAAAGACAGAGAAAAGAAGAGAGGATCAGGATGAAGGTCATCTTTACTGGCTGGGCTCAGATCCATCACAGGTAAAGTCCGAGAATGCACACAGAACCACACAACATTCAGCGAGACAGACAAGGAGAGAGAGAACAGGGAAAGAGCAGAAGTAAAGAATATGTCAGCACAGCCTGGACACAGCAGCTGCCTATGTATCTATCTTGGGTTGGTCTCCTCAAGGCTGACGTTAAAGTATTGAACAGGGAACAGAGATGAACCTGGGTAGCTGTTATACAACACTAAAGGTGAAAATTGTAGTTCAACAAGTTTGTGTCTTCTGTCACAGTCCTGTCACCTCAGCTAAGAACCAAAGAAGTAATGGTTTTGAGGCTCACTCCCAATGTCAAATGCTCAATATAACTAATAATAACTATATACGAGGGACAGCATTAAGTATGATGAACCATATTGTTGTTTTTGTTCATTTAGAGAGCAGGAGTGTGTCAAATGTATCAATCTGAAGATTTACAGACAGGTTTCAAGTCGGGTGTAGTCTTCTGTGAAGGGAGAAGTAGAGACTTGCTTTGCGGCATTGTTCTCAGAACAGAGCCTCATTAAACAAAGACCAAAGAAAAACAACAAAGAGACATGTCAGTCTGTGAAGCAAACAGCCTGCAACCTCCAGATGTGAACCTCAAAAAAAAAAGAAGAAAAAGAAGAAGTTTCATGAATGACTCATATGTTGTTTGTAGAGGTATGATTACCTTTATGAATGTTAAAAAGCAAGAATTTCTGGAATTTGCAGAGAGATGTGCAAACTGGGGCTATTTCTGTCATTGGATTTGATGTGTAAATAAACTACAAAGGAAAGAGAGTGAATTGCAATGAAATGCGCTTGTCCTGCCACAAAATTTAACATACTGTGTCTTGGGTCTGTTTTTGAAGGCAAAGGCATTACTTTGATTCAGGGAAGGAAGGCCCAAACAGAGAGCATGTATGTACAGCTTTCACTAAACCAGCTGCCCTTGCGCTTCAAGCCTTAAAGTAATTATTCACGGTGGAGCAATGTGAAATCTTAGTGGCCCTGCAGTCGGCTATGCTGTGAAGTGAGACTCTGGTATGCATATTGTGCAAAATGATGCTCTTTGAGTTGAAATGTTTCACACTCATGCAATGACAGCAGTGTTTGCCATTTCACAAATAAAACTGGTTAAGGAAGGTTGTACGGAAATTTATATGATGATGATGTTAGTTGTCATCATTATGTGCCACAGTCATATCATAATTATCATCATCACATCTTGCCATAGCAGTCACTTACCAGCCTGGTTGGTGGTGATGTCTATGGAGACATGCTGTGCAGGGTACGGGCTCTTATTGCTGACTCCGTTGACAGCCTGTATCTCAAAGCTGTAGAGGGTGTGAGCCCACAGGTTGCTGATGAACACCCTGGTGTCAGTCAGACCCAGCTGTCGAGGGATGAAATCCACGTTGTCGTCACAGTGGGAGCAGGAGCGCCGGTCAGCCTGGCACTTCTTGCACACTATGTTGTAAACAACATCATCACGACCGCCTGTCTCCCTGGGAGCGTGCCACTCCAGGATCACGGATGTTTCATTCACAATGGAGATCACATTCCTTGGGCTGGATGGGACACCTGTAGACACACAGGACAAACATGTAAATCCGTGTAGCTATAGTCATATAACTTTACAGCTAAAAGCAGAAATAATGTATTGGTTGCAAAGAAAGAAAACAATTGCATACATCAGCCTGCTGTTGGGTCAGTTTCATCAATGTAAAACTTGCAATAAATAGAAGTGTTGTTGGCCAAACGCAACTTGTCTTTTCTCCTTTATCTTCATCTTCAGCACAATTGGAATGCTAATTTATTCAGTTCACACCCAGAGAGATCATACAGCGAAACGTTTGTGTCTATCAAACATTGGTTATTTAGCAAAATGCAGTGTTGCATGGAGTATTCTTATCCAAGTGGCTCTGGAGATTCACGCTCCCGTTCACTCCCTCATAGCCCGCAGCTGGAGCAGAACCTCAAAGATGATATTCAGAAAGGAATCAAGAAATAATAAAACTGTTGTTTTGCTTGAGTGGTGGCTTAATATTAGGGTGCAGAGAAAGTGACTTGTTCAGCCTTCTACAATTGGAGTATAATTCTTTAGTAGCTTAAATGGCAGTGTAGAATTTTGCTTAGCTGAGATTCGGCCCCTCCGGCTCCTCAGAGGCAGCGCTTTCTTCTCAGATAGCAGACACTGCCAATAAAGCAGAAGCTGGCCAAAGCCCTTAGTCAGTGCTGCTTAGGTTGAGTGAGACTGCCCTGCAGAGCTGATCTGGTACCAATTTATCCTCCATAAAGCCTGACCTTTATCATTAAGGGAGAAGATAAACTGACCTATTTCTGGACCCATGACTAGAGTGAAACTGAAAATTCACTCAGTTCTAGAGACCGTTTCAAAAATTACTCACTTCTCTTACATACTGTACCTCCTTCACTATTCTCTTTTCTTTTAAAACTGCCAGCAGGAGGAATACATACAGATTTTCAGCATATTATGATATAGCACTTGAGTTTCTCATTTCTGTGGATACTGTATAGGGCAGATAGTTACTTCAGTCAACACAGACACAATTAATCATTGTTACTGCAAAGCCATGTGGGATAGCCCTGGGGAGCTGGGACAAAGCAGCAAAACACACAAGGGTGAGGGAACGGCACTGTTACTGCTGTGACCTCGGCTCAGCGCCTCCGCAACAGGGAGGTCAGTAACAGGAAGGGTGTGACCTCCATGGTGTGATTATTATGGTCTGGCTGAGATAGTAATAGACAGTATATGCACCAGATACATGGTCAAATTACACATAATTTGGTCCTTGGGTGCTACCCAATATATTGTATGTGGAAGGAAAATACACCAAAAAAGTGTGTGTCAGAGCAGACCATATGGGGGAATTTACATAATTTTTCTTCTTGGGACTGCACAATAGGCACTTCATATGTTATTCACACCACTTGCATCGTCTGTATCATCCATCACATACATGCACTTGGCCCTAAACTTGCATTGCATTGCTGGGATAAGCAATGTACACCTGCTCATGTGGAAAATGCATGTGGCATGAACACACATGCCTGCACAAACTGTTTCCATTTAGTCATGTCTACACTGTCTGTGTCAATGTATTCATACAACATTGGGAAAAAAAGTTGAGGTGTGAACACAGTGTCTCACTCCTTCATCCCAATTGCAACCAAGCTCCACATATGCAGAGACGGCACGAGAAATCAGATGTGACTGCCACTTAACCAGTGATTTGCAAACTATTACTGCAGCCTTTGGCTGTTTTAATTTGCTATAGGTTTTAATTTGTTGAGAACGTTACTTACAGGCTCTCAGCTGGTCTTCATTTAGCCATGCCAGTCAGACTTGGTTGTGCTTACATTCATGTTGCTCTCACTTAAGTTATACTGTAGTAGCCTAACATCATCAGAGCAGCCACTGCACCCTTCATGACATGTATTTGTATCACAACACATTAAGGGTCCTATTTTAATGGTGCAGCTACAACAACCATTGCAGAGTGCCAGCTCATTTGCACAGGGACAATGGGGATGTATCAAAGCACACTTGTTATTTTTGTTTAGTAAAAGGAATTGCATTATGCACAAAAGGGTTTGGTGAAGGGAATGACAACAGGAGGGGTGGAGGGATGAATCATTTCATCTCAGGCAGTCAATTTATACTTATACGTGTCATACCTTTTAAACATCCAGGGCAATTACAGTGGCATATAGCTATACAGGCTAATCAAATAGACAGGAGAGTTAAGACTGGCTTCTCCAAGTAGGAAATCGAATATCGTTATCAGTGGCAAAGCGTGACTACTAGAGCTGGGCCTTTAGTTTAGTCAAACCCCCCACCCATCTTCAAGATTATTATTTTGTACTAAATTAGATTTGCCTACATTTACTTGCAATAACTATGCAATTGCTACATGATGCAACACGTTTCTTGAATCAACACTATTAATTAAATAACATTTTTTTAAAATCACAATCTTGATCAACACTATGCTGTATCACATCATATTATATTATTAAATCAGACATGACTTTAATTCTCAGTGCAAGACTTGAAAAAAAAAATCCACCCTTTGGATCTTAAGGTGCATGTAACACCCAACTGCACCACATTCTCATACTTCAATATGCTTTACGGGTCATGAAAATACCAAAATGGACAAGGGCATTTTAAGGACAGGAAGACATAGCAGTATTGCTTACGCTAGTCTTCACAGCAGAAGAACATCAAAATTGGGCTCAAAGTTTGGTTTAAAGTACATATAGGTAGAAAATGAGAAAATGCTTTGCTATGTGTGTCATGATGTAGGAAGAAGGGGTGGGGTGTTTGGGGCATTCAACAAATACATACTTCAATTCTGCAAAGTTGGGATGTACATTATCCCCAAAGTTATGATCATTTGTACCATGTCACTCACCATTTCTTCCATACTTGTACATGTATATGATTAAACACTCAAAAGTGACTGACTGGTGGCCACTGCTACAGGTGGGCTCAAAGGCTGCTGGTGAGAGGGCTTTAACAGGTGGCTGTAAAAGACCACAGCCCTGTTTCCTCCCCTGTCTGATAATATCAAGAGTGCCCCTTTGCCGAAAATAAACACTTCTGCACATTGTTTACTCATCCACCCTTTGAGTGGTTTGAGACCGGCGTTTCTCTTCTTTCAAAGTGTTTGTTTTTGTGATGTGAAATGGGCCTTGAGGGACTGACAGAAGGTCCCTGTGTGGAGATACTGATCACAGCCAAAGGAGCTGGGAGAGAGAAAGATGGGCTGTGTGGGTTGGTGAGACATTAAATAAAACATGTTATAAGGACTAATGTTGCCTGGCTGAGAGACTGAGGGATTCATGGATAGACTGTATGTGTTTGTGTGTATGTGTGCATGTGGGTGCAATGCGGCCTGGGAAATGCTGGTGCATCCATGATGCACCAGCATTGAACCGTCTGAGGAGACAAAATGTGAATACGCTGCAGTTTTTCTATAACTGTCTAAAAGATAATCTAAACACCCACTTTACTCTCTATGGGAACTATGTTGAATTACCGTGACTCTGCATTCATAAAACTCTAAATGTCACACAGACTAGAGGCTTTCTTCAACATGCGTGTATGTATGTGCACACTCTAGTCTGTATAGCATTATGTCTTCCAAGCCAGTACAGGGATTAGGGTAGACCAGACAATTACCTTGATTTAGCTTAATTTACTACTGCATTACTGAGAGAGGAAACTGGCCAACTGACTGCCGCACTGTGGAAAGCACTCTCAACTGATTCCAGAACTGACAGCTGAGTTGAAGTGGAAAAAAAAAAAAAAAACTTGGAGAAAAGAACAGAATATTTATGTACTTTGACAGCTCACTCCCATTTTTTCTTTGAAAACCAACAAGGAGAGTAGAGAGGCAGTGGATAGGTGAGCAAAGAAGAAAAAAACAACAACTAAATGGGATGATGAGGAGAATGGAAAAAACAGACGCTGTCCTTTCATTTAGGCATTTTGATGGTTTTGTCTGTGTTATGAGGCGTGGACAGTGTTTGATGGGGATCAAGAAGACTTACTGGAGTACTGGCCACAGATATGCGTACTGAGTGAGAGCCACAAGATCCAGGCCCAAAATTGGGGCAGATCAGGAATGTAAAAACCCATCAGAACTATTCTATTTTCCATTTCTTTCCCTATATTTATGTTGATTCAATTACATTCCAAAGATTTTCCTTATGTGGCTGGCAGTGGTGGTTTCTTAGATGTAAAGATGCATATGCAGCATGTTTTTTTGATGTTTTTTTACATAACATCATATTACGCCTGATTCTGGCTCTCTCATATCCTGTCTGGCTGTGGGCTATGTGTATAAGCTCCCCAGACAGATTTTTTATTTTTTTTTAATGCAATCCCTTATTCTTTATACATTCAGACTAAACATTAAAATGTGCACATTCACATCTTAGTTTGTCGTAATGTGTCAATGTATTTTTCTCTCTTCTCTGCCATTCTCTACAATTGCTCATACAGGGATGCTGCATCTCTGCATCCACTCTCCCCCACAGACCAATCAGCACTGGTTTCACCACCTGACTCCCCTAAGCAACCACTCAGCTTGTCATTCTCCTCTGACTCACACATTGAAAGAAACTCACTGGCCCAGCATACTGGAACTGGCTGACCTCCCCCCACCATTCTCACACGTACACATACTTTTTTTTTTTCACACATACACATCCATGGGGAGGTAAATGTACGTCAGACTGGGGTTTGGAGACTAAAGAAGGGACTAGAAGGGGATGAGGTGCAATCCAAACCACTGCCCCAAAGCCCACTCTGCTGGGTAGCCAAGCTGAGAGGAGTGGGCTTCATGCTGCGAGACAGAACACTTGGTGTTTCTATCCTCAGGCGTAGGCTGGAGTCAGCAGAACACAGAAGATTGGGATAAAGACGAGATGGGAGATGGAGGGGTAGTTTGAAGTGCAGCCCAGGCTTGGCATATCCCTGAGAGGAGGGAGAGGGGGGTGATTGTCATGAAGCCCCCTGCTGACAGAGCCAGGCACTGGACAATCCATCAGCAAGCTAATCAGACTGATCTAGAGCACACAGGAACCCGCGCCTCTGACGCCGATGAGGAGTGCTAAAGCTAAGGCTTCTGCTGCTACAGATTGGCCTGATTTAAGATACTCTAGCAGTGCTCTTATCAGGACCCCACAGTATTAAAGACATTCTTACTCGGATGATCTCACTACCCCCCCTGCAGAGATCTACGGAAACCCTGAGCTTGAAGCTCAGCTGCTACTATGGCTCAACCTTCAGAGCAGCCTTTCAATATGCCGTTGCAAGAGAATTCTGTCAGCTCAAATTGAGGAAGAACTGAAGTTGGTTTAAGATGTTATAAGGAGTGGTTGAAAACAAAATTATCAGAAGGACGTTTTGAAATACATGCATGGGAAGTAAAATACAGTTTTCAAGAAATGGGATACAATTTCCTGCTATGCATACTTTATGTTGTAGTAGACTGTGTAATGGCTATTTCTACTATAACTTATAAACAGTAAAATGTATTATAATTTTTTTTTTAAAGTCTAGCCTAAATTTTAGAAAGTATATAAAGGTTTGAGATTGTACTGAGCATGAGAGGAAGACAGAGTGTAATGCAGAAAGAAAAATAAAAGGTACTGACGACCAAGAAGGAAGTGGCGTGACTAAAAACAGAAAAAAGTAACTGAAGACAGACTAGAGGGATCTGTTCAAGATACTCCACTGGGGAGCTGTGATGGAGAATGCTTCGGGAAAATTCAAGGCCTCGAGGTAGAGGCAGATGCTATACTTGACGGAGCGTTCACTAATTCTCTAGAGAGCTATGTAGTTTACCACGGGAGGGTGGAGAAAACTCAAGGTGAAAGAGGGGTGTCATCCGTTGAGAACATCCAAAGCCAAAATGTGTGGATGGATACACTTGGGAAGCATTCAAACAGTCAAACAGACACCCTTGCTGAATTGAATCCTCCACAGTTTTAAGGAACTTGTTGGAAATGGAAACATTGCAAAAGAGTTGCATTCGATGTGCATTTTAACTGTGAAGGTTTCACTATGCAGATGCAGACCGATTAGGAAGTAAGTGTGGTCCTGAGACTATTCCTGAGGCCAATTAGCCAGGTCTCTATGAGTGAATCAAAACTAAATGAATACATAACCACACCAATAATGCTTCCAGGTCTGCATTTGTGAGGAGAACGAACCGTTAAGACATTCCCCAGTGGCAGGGAAGTAAAAGAGGTAAACAAACTTTTTGGGGTCGAACAGTTATCTCCTCCTGTGGAACTGTGTGTCAGCAGGGATGGCAGAATGCCTTAGCATATTGCTTTTACATCATATTAAGATAACTATGATGCTGTGAGAGGCCTTATTGGATCTCCAGCGGATAACAGCAGGACAGTGTCGAAGCTTTGCAGCACCTGCCTGAGTAATTAGGACTTTGGGGGATGATAGCAGACAGAAAGAAACAACAGCAGCAAAAAAGAGAGATTGAGAGAAGATAACTGTGGGGAAACAGAGAGGAAGTTCATTGGCACAGTGATGGAGTCGTCAATGATGGAAACCCTGCAATGTGATTATTATAACCAGACTGAGAGAACAACTAGGGCTTTAGATACGTACTCATTTAAATACTACTACATGTGCTGATTTGACGTCAAAGAGAAAGAGACAGAGAGTGGGATATAGAAAAAAAAATCAATCTCTACACTGACATTGTAAAAATATAGTGATTTATATGCCTGACCATTCTTTCAATATTGATGTTACGTTACACTAGAATGGATAATGCATACATGGATACACATATTGTAGGTGTGTGTCCTATAAAAGTGTGTGATAGCATTAGAGTGTATATGTAACGTAATCTACGATATACTCACTTGTACAGGGTTCATCTGGCTGATCAGCATCACCACGGTAATAGCCGTTGCGGCACACACAGATGGTGGCGGCCTCAGTTGTGGAACGACTGTTAGGAGGACACTGTAGACACAGACCTGGACCCTGGGTTGATTTGAAGGTACCTGGTGGGCATGCTGTGAGAACAGAAACACAATGTCAGAAAATGAATGAAAAAAAAATCCAGGAGCCAACCACCATGCAAGCATCTGGGTCTAATGTATCAGCTAGTAAAGTGAGCATGGACGAAAACAGACTGAGACAGATATCTGATTTTGTATCAACTTCTCAGTGTCTGAGGCCCTGTTAACACGACAACGCTCACGGGTGAAAACGACAAAATATTTTATCTGGTGTGCCTTTCGTTTAGACGGTGACAACGTTTTTGAGGCTTAAAAACACAAAAAAGTGAAACCACCCTCCAGAGTGGAAATCTTAAAAACACTCCACCGTTGCGTTCCCGTCTAAAGGGTAAAAACGCAAAAGTCTGCCTTAAATGCAGCAGAGTTTTTTCTGCAGTCTGAAGCTGTAACCTAGGGGACAGACGCTCTTCCATGTGACGTCACGTACCTATCCTTCTGCTGATACCTGTCTGCTGCAGCGGGGCCGACAATGACAGAGGAGGGGGGAGAGACAAAATGGTCAGTTTTTGTTCGCTTCTTAGCCAGGTTTTGGTTTTGGTTTTCCATTTCGTGCTACTAAGGAGGGAAGTAGAGGGAAAGTTCTACACAGGCGCGCAGACTTTGTGGTGTTGTGGCCGCCTGGCATGCATACAGCATTTAATTCCACAAACTTTTGCGTCACTGTATGCACGCAGATTTCCACCAAAAAACGCTTGTCTAAACGCGGAATAAAAAGTGAAAATGCGACGAAACTTTTGCGTTTTCTGTTCAGATCGTTTCCGTGTAAACATAGCCTGAGTGTTCAAATTTCTCGCAACAACATCCACATTTCACACATTTCAAGCTTCCCTAAGGAATGTTTGACCATTAGTAGCACTATGGAGCAATATTCTTCCATGTGATTATCCTTTTGTTTGCATTGTGCACGTGAAAAGGCACAAAAATAGACAGGGTGGAGAAAGCAGCTAGTTAGTTTAGACAAGCAGTAAGCCTGCAAGCACAAAATGAAATGTGATCAGGTTCTAGTGGAAGAGGTTGACAAATATATTGAGTTATAACAAAAACAAATATTAACAGAAAAACCGACATATGGGAGAGTATTTGTGACAAAGTCAATGCTGTTAGTAAAACCAAAAATATTCCACTCCAAAAATATTAACACAGGTGGAAAAACTCCGTCCTGTGCGTATTCTGTCATTGTGCCTCCGTCTCCTCCTCACCACAGTGACAAAAGTCATCTGTGCCCAGTGAGAAGCCGGTTAATACCTGCCCTATAAATGTATTATTTATAGACGCAGTTTCCGTCAAAAAAAATACCTTCAGGTTTGGTAAATCACAATGCGTGTGCTTAATAACATTTTTGCATTTTCTCCTCCCTGTATTTTGCACACTGGGGTTAAAACGCCCCACATTGCATATTCATTATGGCAAATGTATTAAATGGACAGCGCGTATTATCTTGTACAGTTGAAAGACGCAAGCCTCAGTGCGCTGCGTTAGTAGATCAGCTTGCACATTTTTTAGATGTCAAGTTTGCACACGTTATTACACATGCAAACCTTTAGTAAATCAGGCCCTAAGTGTACAATCATGCAGGCCCTTCAAATGTGCACAAGAACTGGACTGAGTCTCTTTTGCTCTTAAAGACTTAATATATCAAGCTGACAATTGGCTACACATGCTGTTGGATCATTATAAAGCATCTATGGCTGACCAGTAGGTAGTTTTTACACAGTGATGGTCACCATTTGCACTTGTCGCCCCTTATCAGCAAATGGCATTTCAGCGTGGTGAATCGACAGTTGAGGGATTTGGTTTCTTCTTTTTTTATCTTATTTTTGATCTTCACTGTCTCTTTTCTTCTTCCACAAGCAGAACACCACCAAAGTAAAGCAAAGAAGTGTCAGCTACAACACTGTATCAGACCATTTGTATTCTAATCATATAGTGCACATGTTAAATCCGATTTACAGTGGAATGTGGCAGTGGCATCACTTTGTTTGCTTTTCCATGTTGATTTTTAGATTATGAATACAGTCCCCAAAAGAGGCTACTGTATATTCTATCCTTGGTCTGCTGCCAGTCCGCTATAGTGTTTGTGATGTGTTCAAGTACACATTTTAACAGTGAGGCAAAGCGAGGCAGCACATCATTTTGCCATTGTTGATGCTGGTTTGTGGAGATGGCCTTCATATTCCTAAGCCCTAAATTCTAAAGGCCATGGTGGAGAAAAAAGATTACTGTGGCTGATATCACTGTGACTAAGTCCAGGCAATAACCTAATCTATTTACTTTCACATCCCAAAAGAATACCAAGCTGAGGGGTTTGTGCACTGTGTGAAAGGATTTACTAACTATAATAACCATGATAAATGTCTAATATTTTAGCAGGCTTACTGATGGGGGAGATAGCTGTGGTGTAGCTGCACTCCAAGGGGGAAGGGTTATAAATTTAATGGGACAAGCATCTTACAGTTTCTCCAGCTGCGTCTATTTGCCTGAGCAAAAGATCGTAAATGCTTGACTGTGGCTGAAAAATGATACGTGGGGTCTTCTCATACAAGGGATGTAACAATATATGCGATTTGTCATGATAGGGGAAAGAAACGGTGTTAAACATCTGACAAGAGCATTGGGGTGAGGGTGGTATGGACATTTAAAAATGAAAAAAAAAAAGATCAGGTGTATGCTGTGAAGATAACCACAATAATTCATAAAGGTCTGCAGACAGTGACAGACAAAGGCAAAATGTGTTTCAGAATTTAAAAAGAAAAGATCTATTGAGTCAATATCGAATTTGCTTAATACTAAATGGCTCTCTTGTATCTCAGAGCCCTCTCTTCCAATGTTTATGCAGAACCTAGTAAATGAAGAGTTATTTAAAGCAATAATGACCAAGGAGTTGGTCCTATTTGCCCCTCACTGCCGGGAAAAACAGTGGACATTATGGTGCGCGGGTCATGAGAGAAAATATGTAGACCTTTGTATCAACAGGCTTTTAAGATTTAAATTAAAAAATTACATTCCACTGAAAATGCACTGAGCTGCTGGGTTTAGTCGACTTTACTACTCTGTAAAACGGGCAGGTTCCTGTTTTATAACTCCTCCATTCATACCATTCAGCCAGCCTCTCTGATGGGCTGTTAGTGACAGATATAAAGATAAAGATAGAAGGAAAGTGGGTGAAGGAGAAGGAAGAGGCATATGCACACACACTACTGAAGCTGCAGCCCCCAACAGCGACTGTTCTCCCATCTCCTTGGTGGGGCTGAGAGACACACCAGAGGCTAACTGACTGACCTCATGTCTAGTCACACAACACTGTCCACACACGGTCAGACCACCACATACAAACACACATGCATGACCAGACCACAACAACCACAAAGAGCTTATAAAACAACACTAGGAGCTGTAAGGAAGACCACAGTTGGAATTCCCAAGGATATTTCCGTGAGCAAAACACATTGCAATGCTGCTGATGCTCCAGAACTGTCTTCAAACGAGATGCATGTGTGGAAGAGTATAAAAGAGTTCTGCGGGGTTTGCAAGAAAGTGCTATAAAGGTAACAATTTTTCAACGGGGAGTATGAGACTATATTCTGGTGTCTGGGAGTTGAAGTGTGCGACCTCTTTTGAGCTGTGATTCACAGATTTCATGTGTAAGAAGATCAAGTGCCTTCTGATACACGAACATTGAGACTCTTAAAAACCCTCCTTGGCTATATGGGGAAGCACAAACCAGCTGCACAACTATAACATCCAAATATATCAGAGATTACAAGATGATAAAACACTGATCAAATATCTTTTTCAGCAGGAGAGGGGAGAGAACTTATATGTCATCATCTTTGTTGTATAAAATTCATACATTAGGGCGAGCAGACGCTGGCAGAACACATGCGCGTGGCTGTACACTCAAGCAGGCTTCAAATCTATTGCCCTATGAAAAGGGATCACAATAAGTTGTTCAGTGTGTGTTTAATGGGGTGTGAGCAGAATATGTGCATTGGGCTCTGCCCTCGGGTTGTGTGTTTACTGATAGACAGTAGCTAGCGTGGACACTCATAAATGGGCAAAAGTGAAGAGAAAAGGGGGAGGCTGTGCTGAATCAGCCATCTGAGATAGCAGTGCTGCAAAAGCGCCTCAAGGCAAACTTGTGAGCAGAAGAATGCATATACTATACACACACACTTATTCTCATGTACACACACTCTATAACCCTTAGAAAAACTCCCATATTGGCATCAACGCTATACAGAATACATTTACAGTACTGACGTGATTTCCACAGCGACATATGTAACCATTGCTGACCCCATTAAATGAAATGGCACACCCACATTTTCCGCCACTTGACTAGCATATGTTCTACAGAACCTGAGATAATTTAATGCCTCTCCTTGGACAACTGAAGATGCTGCAATCAGCATTACAGGAGGGGAGATAAGTGACAGCCAGGCAAAAACAAACAGGCAGGCGCACACACACACACACACACACACACACACACACACACACACACACACACACACACACACACACACACACACACACACACACACACACACACACACACACACACACACACACACACACACACACACACACACACACACACACACACCCAGGATGAATGTCCATCTCGATTATAACTCCTACCTTGAAGCTGAGGCTCTTTCTCTAATTGACACATAATGTCTGCATGAATCCTAGCATTAAACTCATTAATTAGCTGCTCACTGCTCTGCCTCAAAGCGCAAGAAGGGAGAAGAAATTGAGATGGGCAAAGAGAGAGAGAGAGAGAGAGAGAGAGAGAGAGAATGAGAAAGTAATGTGAACAACGTTGGTAAACCCTCAGAGGTCTTGTTTTAAGGTCAGGCAGCGGTGGGATGAGTATTGTTATACTTCATCAAATTTGGAACTGGGCCCAAAGTCTTTTCTTTGATTTGTGAATATTTAGGTTGGAGGAGGCCAGGAGTTCCTGTCCCACAGAAAGAACAAAAAACCCTGTAGAGACATCACTCATCAAATGTGTTGGTTTTCAGGGACAGGAGGGGATAGAACATTAGATCAACAAGCAATTAGTCTCCCTTGTGGGAGAATAACCCACAACTGAACTGGCTGCACGCAGAAACAAAACACTCCTCTCTTTCAACTGGTCTCTACAGGATTCTCTCTGCATTGTTCTCTCCTCCTCTCCCTCTCACTTCTTCTCTGTCCTCACATCTTTTTTGTCTTTCCCACTGGTAATGAATCTCTCCTCTCTCACCTTTCCTCCTTGTGTTGCTTTCTTGCCTTGATTGACAGGTTGCTTGTTAAGTTTGCCCATCTCTCTTTCTTTCCCTCCTTCTGTCTCTAACTCACTCTGCAGTGAGTTGACAGAGTTCCGGCAGATGTGGATCACAGCTCGCTACTTATCACAGTCTAGCAATGATGACCTTGTGTCACTGCCAGCCTGACCGGGAGAGATGAGATGACAGTTATTTCCCCAGAAGGTATTCTTCCTCCTGATAAGGACAGCATTTTGAATATGTATGTGGCTAAAAGCACAGATGTGAACTATAAGCAATGAACTTGCTGAACATATAATATTGTGCAAAGTGCAGGCAATACATCATATGGAAGCTCACTGGCACTGTGTCACATACGGAGCATGTGATTAGAATGTGAAATGGCAAAATGTATGAAACCCATATGAGTCAGAGGTAAGTGGAGACATGGGATTTATAGAATGAGCGGCGCAAGAATTATATTAGCTTGTCATGCAAGCATCACCAGGTGTGTGTAAGATAAAATGGAAATGTACAGTTAGGAGTTGCAGGAAGCCAGTGTGAAGGATTATGACCAAGATGGGTTTGCAAATGACTTTCCTACTCAAACCTAATCAAGGTTACAGTACACTAAGTCTTCCTCAGACTTTTCCTTTGGCATCTCTCTGAAGTATATATGAGGTTTTAAACGACCAGAAATGGCTTGGCAGCAAATTGTGGGAAATGCAATCAAACGTATGCAGCAGCTGATGTGGAAAGGAAGGCACTCAAGCTTATGATATTTAAAGAAAAGTGTTTCACTCTGTAATATGAGATATTAATCACAACGTTTTTTTCTTAAACTCTCCAATATTGACTGTTAGCACTAAAATCAAACACATTAAAGTTATGACTCATCTTAAGACATTTTATTTCTTATTAAATATCTATTTGCCTTTATTATTATTATTATTATTATTTTTTTTTTTTTTTTTTTTTACCTGTTTCAGCTTTGAAATACTACCACTGCTTGTCTAAAGTTTTAATACATTGTGCATTGAGGGTGCATGACACATAGAAGGGCACAAGTTGTGAGTTAGCGTCAGTGACACTTAAGTACCCCCACAACTAATGCACCCTTAACCCCGGCTCTCATCCATCACATGGGATGGATCACAGTCTTTAGAGGCTTTGGAGTCATGCACACACCCCCCTCACTCACAAACACTCATACAGACATGCTTATGATTGGGTCAAGACCCCAGTTGACCCTTATATCACTATTTTGTTGCTTCAAATGAAAGCTCTCACACTCAAACCACAGGAGGCTGCATACATGCCAAGTGCATGCCTGTATAGATTTGCTTACGTGCTAAATCTGAGTTTATCAGTCAGTGGTGAAATTAACACGTTTGTTTGACAGAGGGGACAAAAAACGTGGCAGGACAGCCAACATCTTAAAACAAAAAGGCAATCAGTGGCAGAGCCTATTGGTATTCAGTCTTGCTCTTGTGTCATTGTTCATTTTCCTGCCACAATCCACGTAATGAGCTGCTTTTCCAACCCAGGTGTTCTGTTTCTCCACAAGGTCATTGAAAAACACAATACAATTATTTGAGACAAAAGCATGGCTCGAAACAAAAGCTTGTCAGAATCATCACAAAATGCCCGCAGGATATTAAAAGTCGGGGTAAACTGCCTTTTTGGGATTATAATTTATTCACTCATAGAAAACTGATTCAAGAGCAGTTTTGCATATTGTCTCATAAACTGCTAACTTGAGTCAACAAGGACTCATGGGAATTATTTCAATCCAAGATCTGGTACTTAGATGTATGTAACTACTCAGTGTGCTAGTTTCATTTTTACTTGAAGGCATCTAAGGTTCACAGTGCTGACATCACTTGGCAAGTCTGGTCAGTGTAAGTCTCCACTACCCTCTGTCATCACCTTCTAATCTCTCTGAAATAGAGAATGTGGAGAGGACTAAAAGAGGGCCAGAGAGGTTTTCTCAAGAATAAAGGAATGCTTGAAAGAGGGCAGCATCCTTGTCTGCTTTTGTTAAGAGCTGTGGTGTTGAAGAGTTCCTCCCACAGAACACTCCCCCTGATCATTAATCATCTGTCCATTTTAGTCCTGTCTGAGCCTCTCTTCCACTATAAAACATGCAGCTACACCCACAACCACCCACGTACACACTAAACTCTCTGACACATGCATAAATTCAAACACAAATACATACACACAACTCTCCTGAACTTCCTACTGCCTCAGTTATCTTCACCAAACACCGCTCATCTAGACATACCTGTCCTCCCTACTAGCTAATACAGCAATATCTGACACTGCAAAAACCCCAGTGAACAATATTTAAAGCCCCATGAGAAAGCCGATATATCCTCCAATTAGACTTTGAAACTCTACACAGTGCCATACTGCTGTGTAGTTTTGTATCAGAAGAGAGAGGCAATATCTTTCACAAAAAGGAAAGAATAAAACAGACAAATTGGCTTTACAGGAAAAATACTTCCTCTGATTAATTTTTGACACCACAATGTACTCACAATCAGTAAATAATAGCCCAGCACTGTGGTCCTGCATGTGAATATGTCTGGAGAATGAAAACCATGCCTGACTGAGTTCAATAGAGGGCAGTGCAGTGGTAAAATTACGAGAAGATGAGACAGTGTCCAGCTGAAGAAAATAAATAGGCCTGTATGTGATTTCTCCAAAATAATCAGTTTGCCTCACATAAAGGCTTGAAATCCAACAGTCTGACGACGAATGCTAATGAACGGAGCAGGTGTCTGCTAGACAATGAATATAGGAAGAAGCATTCTGTTAAAATTAAGGTGTGTGCGTGCATGTGTGTGAGCCTTAACAAACCAGCGCACAATTTAGCAGACAGCCCACGCCCCTGGGCAGGCTGTTACCATGGTAACCTCACAGCCAGTATTTTTTTGGCCCACACTTTCCCTTTGAACAGCCGGCCAATGACACACCAGCCGACTGGGAAATCTGGCTTACTGAAAGCGCATGCATGAGTTGTGTGTCTGCATGTGTGTGTGTATGTATGTGCGTGTGTATGTATGTATGTGTCTGTGTGTGTGTGTGTGTGCGTGCATAATATGAGCATGATACAGATCAAGAGGGCTATATAATCTCTTAGCTCCACGCAGACCTGTCATAACCAAGAATTGCGTTGGCAGTTGGCCGTTCTGTATCATGCCTGGCACATTGGTGAGGGTCAATTTTATTTCCAGGAAGATGCAGCTATGTGCCAAGGCACCAAGCATATCTTTCAGATGGAGGAGTGGTCAGAGAGGAGCAGGGGAAAGAGATAGAAAAGATGAAGAGGCATTGGTATTCAAGGAAACTCCACTGTGCCAATCCATCCCTGGCTGGCAAGGTAGTAGAGAAAACGGTCCTCCTAAACATATCGCCGCTCAGCAGGCAGTAACATGTGCTTGCACTTCAATCTACAATGTAATCAAAACCTAACAGGGGATAGAGCAGGCTCATTGCCCACTGCCAACTGACAGATAAAAAAAAAAAAAGGCGGGGTAATGGAGACAGAGACGGAGAGTTACTTGATGAGGGGTGAAATCAGTCAAAGGAAGTTATGCGAACAAGGAGCATTTTAGTGTTAGTGTTCGATTGCAATATGATTGTTGTATTGATTTGATTTGCAATCAGAGTGAAGGTAAATTACTTTCACTCAAATATCAAGTAAGAACTGAAATCGCAAAAGGCCATATTAGCTATTAGCCATATCCATTATGAGACATTCATTTGATAGTGGAGGGATGTTCACAAATTTCACTGTCAAAAATGCAGAAAGACCCAATTTTCAACCCTCACAGATAATTGCTTTTCAAATATCAGTTGTTATGTCTTATGTCAACTTGTCTGTGGATTATGACTTGCAAAGAAGGATGATCAGAGTGAGGTAATAAAATCAGCAGTTACAGGCCCTGTCAATTACCTTGCGAATCTGTCACACAGTGAATAAAGTATACGTTCCAAGATAAATAGCTTTCTCTTTCTTACCACTCCAAGTTGTGAGAGACCATTAGCTTCCTCTATCTCAGCACTTGTCTCTTTTAAAAAGGATCTAGCTCATTAACTTCATGGCTAGATCAATTAATCTATAGCAGTTAGCCAAAGATGCCCACTCTTGCTCTTTCTGCTCCTTTGCCATTCCTCCGCTCAACAATGTCTATTACATTGACATACTTTCTTTCCCACTGCTCATAGGTTTGTCAAAAGACAAACTTACTCTGACCTGATGAGAAACTGTAGGTTGTAAACAATAAATCATTATGTTGTGAAAGGTTAAGGGTAAAAAAATAACAAGAGGTTTTCTCAGCTTACCTTTAATTTCACAATATTATACAATGGGTAAGAACTGTTTGATCAAGTCTGGTTATTTGGCAACAAAATACACTCTGTTGCACAACCTGTGTAGCTTTGCCTAATATATGAATGCTTAGGTGTCAAATTAGATTTATTTTTGTTTGTTTTTTGTAAGTATGTGATTGAAAACGAAAATGGATGTGACTAAAGATGTAATCATTACAGAATGAATGAAGAGAAAAGGATATAGTGTGCAGGTAAGTGGTGTGAAAAGAAAATCTCTTCATGTAAATGAGATTTTTTTTTACCATTTATGATCAAAGACAATCAGTTTCTTGAAAGACTTTGTTGTTGTTTCATATACATAATTTGATTTTCCATTGTTTTATTTGAACTGTTTGATAGAAATAACCTTGTACTACTTATAATACAAATATTAACATAAGTTAATTATTATAGCTGCTTTTGAATTTGTATTCACATGTATATAACGGCACATGCTTATTACTGTGTTGTCTGACATTGAAGCAAGGCCTGTTACATTGATTGAATATCACACACACTTTACATGCAACAATGTAATAAGAGTCATTGTTACTTCTTGTTGGAGTAACAAGGATTTTGATGGACGTGGTCCTTGATCTGCATTGTTTATTGATTTTTTTCCCTGACTGCTTGATTCTTTCCCATGAACTAATTAAGAGAGAGAGGGAGAAAAAAACATTTGTCTTGCAGGTACGGTAGTCAAGTCAAATCAATTTTATGTGTATAGCTCAATATCATTAATCACAAATTTGCATCAAGGGGCTTTGAAATCTGCACAGCAATACAACACCCTCTATCCTTAGACACTCACATAGTGTATGCTAACAATTCCTTCAAGTTTGTCCTGTTTTGCCATCTAAAAGCGGTAGACTCTGAATAGTCTAATGAGTCATGTATATCACCTACAGGAAAACTAAGTGTCACCAAAATATCACCCAAACAGACTAGTATGAAGCCTGTGTGCTTATGTTACAGCAAGGCTGCAGCAAGTTTCTGTGATTGAAGATAAAACTCTCAGTAGGACCTAACAATGCTTGAAGAATTTTTTTTCTGAAATACAACAGAAGAAAATACCACCAACTAACACGCCACTTTGCTTTTTCACAATAAATAGGCACACATGTTATCTTTTCATGCCAACATTAGCAGAGGGAATGCCTTAAAACAGTTGTGTAAACTCAGAGGGTGGGTTTGGTTTGCAATACTACATTATTTACTCCACTTGTTTGAAATTAAAGTGTAAACAGACATAGACATGTTTAAATATAGATGGGAATACAGTTTGAAACACGAAGACCTTGGAAGAACTAGTAGTTCTGTAAGCTATGAGGAGAATTGAAGCTGAAAGTTTTTGAATTTATATGTGCAAATTAAAATGTTGAAAGAAAAAAAAACTAAGAAAAAAAGATTATTGAACCTACCATGTTAACCACAGATTTAAAAAAAAAAAAAAAAGCTTTCTTATCAGACCATTCAATGTTAAAATGCTTTGAGAATTCTTCCAGCAAGGATTAAAAATAGCTTCAAACATCCAATGTATCCTAAAATTCCCAGCCCCTTGGCTCAGGGTTGAGGCCTTGCTAATGAGTGTAGAGGCCTGTGAAGGGGAATGAGTAATTATGCACATCTGAACGTAGCAGAGGAGTAGAATGATAAAACAACTGGAAAACAAAGGTCCCTTTACTGTTTACCATTCCCTAATTTGATTCCTAATTGAGCGTACGTAATACAATGTTTACACCAAAATATTCTGGCAAAGACAAGCACCCATGGCAGAATCACACTGCTCAACACTGCTTACTCTTCCCTCCGATGATCGCAGAGAGTAGAGCCACGGGAGACCCCTCCACACCCCCAACAACTCCATTACATAGAAGTGTGGTGACGTGTCTCCAACCTATAACCCACTCAAAAGCATCTGCACCCTGTCATGCTGATGCTGACATTTTCACACATGGGAACGAAGCTGTCAGAAACAGTAGGAGGCCAGAGGTTAGCGGCAGAGTGGATTTTGAGGTGACAGGAAAGGAAAGGGGAGGACAAGCATAAGTCTGGCTTTTTGAAATCCAATAGTGGACTTAAAGCCTACCCTGAGGCTGTAGACTATATCACTGATGACAGAACAAAAGGTAGATAGCTGAGGTTGGAGAATAGAATAAGGAAAGGGTAGTGTCATACACTGATGGTGAGGTCATGGGCGGCAGCACCGCAGCCTGGGATAGTGATGAACTGTCACTAAAAACAGCTATATCAACGAACCTCCCATTGTACAATTATGCATTCACTAGAAAGATCTTCCTCTAGCTACACTAGCATATAAACTGTTCATCGCCCCTGCTGCTATTATGCCTAATGGGAAGTAATGATAAAATGCTCTGCATCAAAAGAGAAAGCAGAAATTATGAGAGAAGCGTGGGAGAGACAGGGTGGCTGGGATCAGGGAAATAGAGTGTGAGAAAGGGAGAGACTACAGAGAAGTGTGGAAGTGAGAGCAAAACAAAGTGAGAAAGTACTCAGGAGTGCAACTTGTCACTCAAATTGTTGGTGGCAAAGTCCCACAATATGTGTGTAGTGCAGCCACTTCTCTTTGCATACTAAGTGACGGCCGAGCTATTATTTTTAAAGCTGACAATAGGGAACAAGGAATAAAAAAGGCCGGTTAATAAATGCTGTTTGAAGTGACTATGCATCTATCCTGCCAAACCTAGACAGCTACATTCAGGATGGATGTGCTTCTTTAAACACAAAAGAAATGGTGACACCAGGCCCAGGCTTGACCAGAAAACCTCAATGGATGAATGACGTGCATGGGAATATATTTTTTTCTTTTACTGTACAAAGACAAATGGATGTGCTCATCAAACATTCTGCTGCATCGTGAGAATGAGCAGAGGTTGACCCTGTTTGCTGGCACGCAATGCACCTGCAATATGAAATCCTCCAAAGGTAACCAGACACACAGCACATCTATATTCATGTCATGCTTACATCTGCATGACCTCAACACAACCTTATCAGCAAACTGTACCCTCTTCCAGACAAACAGACAACGCACCAACACACAAAAACTGTGTGTGTGATGGTGAACTGTAGCCCCCACCCCACCTGTCCGAATCTGGACAGCGCTGACCTTTATCAGGCAGTCTTAGTCAATATGCCCTGAGGTATGAAACTGCCAAACATATGTGATTGTTTTGTGCGATTGCGTGTTTGTTTGTGTGTGTGCCTAAAGGAGTGCAGCAATGTGGGACCTCCTTACACTGCATGCACATCTCCATTGTCAGATTGAGGGAGACCGGAAGTTATTCATTACAATGGAGTATGATTGATGGACAGTGACAGACTACTGCTGACAGACAGAGACAACACTGGACATTCAAAGATCAAGTGGGCCATCAAAACAACTGGATGTGCGAGGTAGAGGACAGGAGAAGTAGCACATTTCTACTTTGTGTATGAGAAAAGCTATTATAAGCATTACAACAGTCTCACAGCAGAAACTTTAGCACTGGTTTAAGCTGGAAGCTTGTGATAAGTATAATCTTATCTCCAATATGAATGTATTATCATGCAAATATCCTGTCCAACACTGAAGACTACAAATTAATACTCACTCTTTGTCACAGAACTCCAATGTTTTGAAGATAATTCATCACATTTATAAATATGCAACATATTGAATGTGTTGTTATTCATAACATACTCTATTACTATTTTCATCTTATATATTTGCATTTCAGTTGAGTTTTAATTACTTTGAATACAGTCTGGTATTTAAGCTGTGACATGTAGCTGTTGTGCAGTCATTTGTAAAGTTCCTCAAGAAGTATTCAGGGGTAACTTTTGCCAGCTTAAAAGCCAATTTAAACTTTGGCAGCTGTCAGTGAATAGGCTACGCTGTGCTGCTCTGAGGGCACGGCCAGTGTTGACAAAAGTGGTAAAATCACAGAAAGGAAGTACACATGTTCTTTGTGCTTAATTGTATGTATATAGTATATGCATATAAAGTATGTGTATATGTATGTCAGAGTGTGTCTGACACATTCCAATTAGGCAACGTGACATTTAAATTGGAATGAGAGTGAGACATTTGATTTCTGCTGGCACGCAATGCACCTGCAATGATTCATGATTGAAGTTCTTTATCAATCATGAAATCCATCCCACTAGCCCCCACACAGACTGTAGGAATGACTTTTAATGACAAAATGTACAAATGTGACAACAACACAATGAATCCCCATTAGATTAGGATTTTAGATTGTTCTACTATTGCATTTTGACAAACAATACAGCTTACTCAGGAGTTACTGCTGTAACTATACAAGCAGAACTGTAGCAAACAGACGCATACTGTACAGTTGCTGTAAAGAAATCAGTTTGCTATATGTGTTGACGTATTGCTAGTGCAGGTGATGACCTGGGCACCTTTATTTTCTTGAATGTTCACATTCAGCACAACTGGCAAATATACACACAGTGACATATAATATGCACTGTAACCCTGCAGTTTCTTAGCAAGAAATTGCAGAAATTAATAGACTTGCAGTGCATAACTATATAAACAGGGTCAAATAGATATGATATGCATGCATACACACATACAGTAAGCATGCAATGCAAAGCAAAGCAAAGCCAATAAATGTCAACCACACACATATTCTTGTAGTCATAATGGATGCATTGATTCTGGATGCAAATATTATGCAAAGGCCCTTCTAAATTCTGCATGCAAACATTCAAACATGAGGATACAAAATAACTGTATGTTCAAAACAATTTATGCATCAACATATAGGTTGTGCACACCTACTCTGACACAATCGTGGTGACTAGGAAACCCTTGGGTGCACACAAATGTGCACCCAGTTTAATACAAACACAAACACGCACCTTCCCTGGGCAGGACATATTGGATTAGGAGTGATTTTTTTTCTTCTTGGCTCCGTCTCAGAGGTGCTAGATTAAATGCCATTCTCACTTTACTACAGATGGCTTGAAAATAAATCATACTATCCGTATATATACACACACGAAGAAATGCGCACACACACACACACACACACACACACACACACACACACACACACACACACACACACACACACACACACACACACACACACACACACACACACACACACACACACACACACACACACACACACACACTCTCTCCCACACACATATAGTACATACGCACATGCTCAAGCAAACACACATAAATACTGAGGAACGCTCACATGGGGAGATATATAACATGTTGGCACACCCTAACACTAAAGCACCTGTACGGTCCAGCGCGTCTGCTCTTTGTATTTCAATCACTGAATCGATGGTTCTAAATTGATTGTAGCTGAGCAGGGGCCAGAGATGTTCCCCCTGGCTCACTGCCCTGGCCCTCTATTGATTAGATCTGAGAGAGCCAATTGCTTTCACACTGGATTAAGGTGTTCCGGGGCAGTGAGCAGGGAGAGAGATACAGGGGGAGAGAGAGATATAGAGCCAAAGAGAAAGAGAGGGAGAGAGAGTAGGCTTTCCAACCTGGGAGACACAGCCACAAAGCACTAAGATCAGGCCAACAACACCACTAATTAGTTAACAACCCATATGTGGAGAAGACCATATTATCAAACCAACTTATTGGTGTTCATGAGTAAATCATAAGGGATAAGAGTATATCTGAATAAGAAAAATATAGCATAGATAATTCCCTAACACTGTGCACATACAATCTCTCCATATAATACAGGCATTCACATACAAAGAGACAAATGCAAAATGTATAATACCTACACACACACACACACACACACACACACACACACACACACACACACACACACACACACACACACACACACACACACACACACACACACACACACACACACACACACACACACACACACACACACACACACACACACACACACACACACACACACACACACACACACACACACACACCTCTACATTGCAATCCTTCAGATCAGAAGGCACTAACACAGATCAAGGGTGTAATCTCATTTGACCCTGAAGCTAAGTAGCCTGGGGCAACAGCATTACACTTCAAAGCTTCACTCTGAGTTTGTTACACATTCCAGCTCCAAAGTCTTATGCACAGTAACTGTGTGGAATCAAACCAAACTTTACGATCAGCCGGCATCAGAGGATCTGTTCTGACTTGGATCAAATGATAAATAAACTGAGAGAGGTGGATAAATCATTTTCTTAAAAAGGTAGCTCTTCTCCTCTTCTTCTCTTCTCTTAAATCTGTTTCCTAAGCCCGCATTCATCTTCCTCTTCGTCACACTTGTATTCCACTGGGGGCAGTATTAAGCAGGGCATCCACTCCACACTCTATCACTCTTCCTCTCCACACAACAATTAGCTGCTCCTGCTCGAGGTTCTGTATGGAAGAATGAGAAGGGAGGAACGGGGCTAAGGAGGCCCCAGCATCTACCAAAAACTGTCCCTTTTGTCTGGCCATGGTGCCCCTCTCAAATCATTACCACAATGAAGAGGCTTCCAATCCAGATTAAGCGCTTATGAAAATGGGCTTGGATGGGGCTGGCACAGGCGACGTGGACCAGGGTCACGAGAGCCTCTTGCTTTAAGTGCTCACAGAAGCATTTCTTGGGGAGCAGCAGCCCTATTCACATGGCATTAGGGGTGTAAAAGCGCGAGTCAGGCAAGCTCAATATACATTTGGTTAATACTTCTATTGTCATGCTACTCTACTGCTGCTCTCCTAGCAGAACACAAGAGAAGGAAGACTAGAACGGGAATTAAAGAGGCAGAAAAGATGAGATAGAGACAGAAAACAAATAGGAATAGGATTTGCTGGCCCATTCATGCCGGGATGGGTGTGAAGCACTCCAAGGCATGCCTGTATGCACGCACGCGCACAAACACACGCACACATACACACACACACACACACACACACACACACACACACACACACACACACACACACACACACACACACACACACACACACACACACACACACACACACACACACACACACACACACACACACACACACACACACACACACACACACCATAATATCCTGATGAAAAGGTTGATGTGATTCCTTTTTGTGGGAGTCTGACATGACACTTGACCAACACAATTAAACTTGGCGAGAGTCAAGAAACTGAACAGACCTGCTAAGCCAAACACATTATGATAGACCAACTATCGTAGCCAGTGATATAAAGGTCAGTTTATATGGAAGTAACAGAGGAAAAATAGGTAGGGCAAAAAAGAGAGAGGAAGAGAGAGGCAGAGAGATTGTGAAATTGACTGAGTGTATGAGCATGTGTGCCTTTGTGTCGCTATCACTCTGTGTTTGGTTCATTCCCCAAAGGGTCTTATTATGCTTTGCGCTGGCTCCAACACAAAGGCAGCGTCTCTGTATCTCAGCCCATCCAGCTCCCCCAGAGAACATTCTAGACACAGCAAATCCATTTGTTTGTCAGCTTCTGCCTCTATTCGGACTTGGTCTAATCAGATATCATTCTCTTTGAGAAGCATACCACTGTGCAGTCTGGCCTAGCACTACAGTAACGCTGGCCCAGCACTAAGATATCATCTCTGCTCTTTCAGAGAGGACTTCTGTATAAAGACAGACTGTGCATAGACATCATAAAACAGTGTTAGAGGGCAAGTTGTAATTTTATTTCTTTGTGCATCCAATAATTATCTGTATAATGATGAGGTTATAATTTCATTAAAAGTGTTTTCCTTTCCATATTTTTCACCATTTACAGAAATGCCATGTACAGTAGTTATATGCAGTAACTTAACTCTACCCCTTTAAAGGTAGTTGTCCAAGTTGTTGGCTAGTGAATTGCCTGGGGATTATTGGGATGTTATTATTAACAGCAAAATATACTTTAGGGATAATATAGTTAAAAAAAACATAACATCATGTTTTAAAAGCAGCCATTTAATCCAATCCTAGCAGCACAACACAAATGAAAAATTGAGGGCAGATAGCATATCTTGACTGTGTACAGAATCGATTGCTTTTAAAGAGTGAGAGAGATGGATGCAGAGAACTTGGCACTGACACAACACCTATATTATATAGGAGATAGCAGAATTATGCATATCCTTTAACTGCACAATCTGAGTCACAAAGTAAACTAAGTCCCCTTGTCAGCATTGCAAGTGCATGTCTGTGGAAGCCATTTCTGAAATTTTAAGTCTGCTCCAAAGATAGGGGGCTATCAACTCTAATAAGCAAAATGTTGCAGTCAGTCATCAGATTTCATGTACTATCTGAGTTGGGTTTTAACATATCATTCAAGCTAAGAGTTGCAACAGTTACCTCTTTGAACACAAATCATGAATTGAACTGAGTCTGCTTTATTATGCTGATTTAATTAGTGAGGAGTGGAATGTCAGGATTGCTAAAATTGTACTATGAATGTATATTATGAAATGATAGTGTCATGTTTTGAGTATGATGTTCAATATAAGTATATGCCCCACCTTCTTTTTCTGGTTTTGCATTGCTATATTGTGTCTCGAAACTATGGTGCACTCAGTCCAAGCTCCTGTTACGAGATGCTGTCCACTGCAACATGTAGGCAGCACTCAACCTGTTGACACAGTATCTGTTCCCACTCAGTGGAAGCATAATGGGCGTGTGATGGGTTTTCATCACAAAATGCAGTCAAAAGAGAAACTGTCTGAGAGGTTAGCAGGCTTGATTAGACTCTATAAAACCACAAACACTTTGAAGATTTCATTAAAGTGGGGTTACCCCAGCCCTCACTTCTTTTAAACTGCACAGATACACATAGAAATAAGCAATGAAATACATTCATACTGTATGAAGCCCCCTCACAGATCTGACTACAAATCTGGCTATGCTAATGCCAGTGTGGGAGAAAAAGCTCCAGCCTCCCAGCCAGTGTGGGAACTCAGTAAACAAATGGTGCACAAAGTGCTCAAAGAGAGGATTACCAAGTCGCTCTCTCACTCTTTTTGTTTTTGTACTTTTGTCAAATCCCCCCCCTAATACACACACATATATAAATAGACACTCCCCTCCTCTCCCCAGTCTCGCTCTCAGGATTCAATATTCACAAAATGTCTTCTCGGGTGGGCGTTATCGGAAGACTGCCATAGCAGGGGGTCCTTGGCATTACGAGTGACAAACAAAGACAAAATCAATAATTTGTCACAGAGATGTATCTTCCAGACTGAGCTTTGTAGGCTCTCCCTGTCTATCAGTCTGAAAAGAGGTGTTTCCTCTGGTTTCCGTGGAACAACATGCCCTGACCCTGTAAAGTACAGGCTGTGTTTACTGTCAATGAAAACATGCAATTACACGTGCACAATGACATAGTGTGCTGTGAATTATGGGAGTTGTCTAATTGCCGGATAATTGCATATTGTGAAGGTTTTGAGGTTGTGTTTGATATGACCTGCCCAGTTACAGAGAGGAGAGTTGTTGTAGGGTAATGCATGGTGTCATAACATAGATTACACAGGCATAATTCTTCACGTATGTTTAATCATGGATACTTAAGGAGCACTTGAAGTGGAACTGTAATGCTGTTTGCTTCAAGTATGGGGGAAATTATGCCCAACATGATTAGATTATGAAATTGGACACACAAAGTTCAGCTGATGGATGGAAATTGTGTGTGTGTGTGTGTGTGTGTGTGTGTGTGTGTGTGTGTGTGTGTGTGTAACTGACAGATAAATAAGGGGAGATGAGGTGGCAAAGTATGTGTGTGTGGACTTGACCAAAAAGTCAATTTTAAGTTATGCATTCAATTCAAATACCCATGATAGACAGCATCAACACAAAATATGGTAGAAAGGCGCTTTTGGTTTAGAGGATTTGCCTATTGCAAAAACCGATCTCTCCATGCTGACTGTATTGTGAGGAGGTTCAATTAGTTCATTTACTGCAACTGCAAGCTGCACCACCTCAACTACTATTAAGCAGAGGCATGTAATTTAGAGACTCCATATACGAGACTAACACATTTACTCTCTGTGTCAGTTGAATTTTGTACAGATAACTGTAAATCGTCCATTTATTCAAATTGCACATTTTTCCCCTCTTAATTACACACATATGTTGGCTATTTATTTGCTCAGGTTTAGAGATATCTGTCTCTGAAATTACAGTTGCCATCCCAATACAATGGAGACACATGTAATTTTGATTGTGGTGCTCACAGCATCAAATATTGCAATTTTCAATGTCTTTATTATTCTTTCAAAAACAAATCTGCAGACCTTGCCACCAACATGTTTCAAAACTACTTTAACAAAATCAGACAGAGATATATCTAAAACTGTCAAATAATACCAAAACTATGTGCATTTCTGCATGGCTAGATATGATCAGATGCATCTTTGTAATTTTGGTGAAGTGACCTTTTAATCTTCTCCAAGAATAGAAAAGTTGGACCTCGTTCCGATCTGATTAGCCAACACATTCCTCTTGGTTGCTCTGTCGACTAGTTCTTATTGCATATGGCTCAAGGAATGTGACAGGACTTGTATTGGCCCTACCATTATTGCAATTCAATTCTAATTAGATCCTCAGTCCACAAGTTCCACAACATAATCTTGACTAATCCACATATATCTCCATGCTGATAACATCCAGGAAGGCATGAGACAATTTCCTAGAATTGAAATGTGTCCCTCTGCCGTCAAACAAAAAAGGCCTGGCTGTTTTATTAGTGGAACAGTGAATATTGATGGACACTTATGAGGAGAGAGGGAGAATCAACAAATGAGTTTTGGTTGGGGGGGGGGGGGGGGGGGGGGGGGGGGGGGGGGGGGGGGGGGGGGAAGAGGAAAAGCACAGAAAAGGATGGCAAGGAAGATTGTAAGAGATGTTGGGTCAAGGTGGAGCATTTTTCAAAAAGTTCCTGTGCAGCAAATAAGGGAAAGACCAAGTTAGAGATGACAATGAAAGCCATAGAAAAAAAGCCCAGCCACCAAATACATGGCCTGAAAGGGACTGAAGGTTAAAGAACCAGACAAAAAAAAAAAAAAAGAAGAAAAAAACAACCAATGAAAGGAAAGGCAGATAGAGTGAAAAATAATAGTTGTAAGAGTATGTGTCCCTGTATAGTGGATAAGAACAGCTCTGTGTGTGGTGGGTATTTCCATTATGTGTGAACAAAATCTCTGGATTCCCCTCGCATCATTAGGGACTGATTCTGTCGTTGCAGTGAGAGCAGCGCATCTGTGTTTGGGGTCATTACAAACACTCTGTTTGGGCCTTAAATTCAAAGAGTCTTTGTTTGGGTCACACTCTTTCACCACTGCTCTCTGCCATCCCTCTATTCAGCCCATTGAGAGCCATGGAAACAAGAAGTCTTTCACTGCTCTTTCTTATAGCTTTTCTCTGTCTCTTCCTTCCACCACTCCATTTTTGTCTTCATCACACTGGTTCTCACTGCCATAGGACTAATAGGAACAGGAAGAGTCAGACGCTTACTTAATTGGGCTTCAAGGTGACTTAGTAGATGTCAATGCGTGTGTTTGTGAGTGTGTGTTGGTGGGTACACATGGATGCATCTCGGCAAATGAAGTAAACTCTGTGGAACGGAAGTAGACAAGGCCAAATGGGCTGGAATTGGCTCTAATCGCTTACTGGGCCTTTGTGGGTCCTGTCTGCCAGATCTTTTACACTCAGATAAGATGTATAAAGAAGAAATCCAAGACTCACTAGAGCAGAAGACTGTAAGACCAAAGGTTTAGCATAAATAGCCTCCAAAGCTAAACTTTAAAGCTTTGAATAAATGAAAATGTCCAGGGAGGTTCAGTGCTTGTATGTGTTTCAGGTATGATTTAAAAATAAGTATCATATTTGTTAGATACTCTAATCTCTCTAATACAGACAAATAAGCCAGCTTGTAGCCTCCCATAACAATGAACTCTATATGTGTATATATTGGGGTTTATTAATGTTTTAGGCTTGGGTTAATAATGTGATAAATGTGCCTGGAACACTACATTTAACATTTTTAAAATGGAAGAATTCATATATTTTCTGAGCATTTGCCCAAGATGTGTGTTTATGTGTGCGTTGGTGCGCGTGTGCGATCGTGCCCCATGATGGCAGCCATTAGACAGGAGTAAGGCAGCCATGATGAATCGGCACTTAGCCCAGGGAAGCGCACTTGCTCAATGGGCTGTGAATCTCCCGCTGCCACTGTCAGCCTGCAGAATGTTAAATAAAGTTATTTGAATATTTGTAATATTAATGTGCCAGCGTGTCAAAAGCCTGCTGGAGCCTAACGGGGAGAGAAAATATGAAAGCTTTCATATTGCTATGTAAGCCTATAGGAGTACTCTGATGAGAAATTACATGAATGCAGAACTAAATAAATACATAATAATAAGTAGCATATTGGATTATGGATGGATTATAAATGGATGGCTAGTTTCTATTTTACTTGTATCACACCTTAGATACAATCAATAGCTGAAACAATTACCCCTCCATCCCAATGTCCTTACTATCTATGTGCCAACCCAAGTTCATATGGGTGGAAAGACTCAGAGAAGCTTAGTTAACCAATTAGAAAAGAAGAGAAAATATAATAATAATAATAATAATAATAATAATAATAATAATAATAATAATAATAATAATAATAATAATAATAATAATAATAATGCATTTTATTTAAAGGCGCCTTTCAAAGCACTCAAGGACACCTTACAAGGCACATAAAACACGACAAAAGTACATCAAACAATAAAAATCAGGTAACATTTAGTGCAAAGATAAAGAAATAAATATGAATGTGATTATAAAGTGCATCAGTGCAACAAATAAGCAAGAACGTGATTGCATAGTTAGTGTGAGACAGAGTATGCCACTCTGAATAGGTGCGTCTTCAGGCGGGACTTAAAGGTGGAAACAGAGTCAGAAGTGCAAATGTCTATATAGTAGAAGGCCTCATAAAATAACATTGCCAGCTTTATAGACTACAGGCAGGCATTTATCAGCTCAAAGGAAATGTTGTTCCCCAAAGGAAAAAGCTAACAAGCAGTCAAAAGTTTTGAATTGCTCTTCATAGTATGTCATTTAGCCCTGTTTACTTTTTATGCCACATCATTCACTTTTAACAGTTTAAAAGTCAGAATAATTAGCTTACCGGGGAGTTTTAATCACTTAATATATTAGAATACAAGGAACATTAAAATGATCAGTGAGTATACAAGATTATTAAAAAAAATAGATGATAGATGTGGAGCAAAACTAATCAAGGTGATTCTATCAATCACACAGCTGGAGACCACGACAACAACAAGAGGGTTCAGTAAAACCATCAAATCAGTCCTTCTTACATACTCGAGCTGCGCAGGACACACACAGAAGACAAGCTTTGCATTGGTGGAGGTAGTGGGGTGCTGTTTGGAGTGTCTTCGCTCGATTTAACAGGGAGGTGATAAAATATTTAGCAGATTGCTTACATAGCCGAGGGGGAGAGAGAGAGGGAGAAAGGGAGAAAGAGGGAGAGAGAGAGAGAAGAGGGGGATACCCAAATGGCTTGTGTGGGAGCTGGGGAGCTAGTAATGAGGATGGCATGCTGGCATCATCGTTACAGAGCACAACAACTCTACATGGTCTCCCTGCCCAACTGACAGCAGGCCGCACACACGCACGCCACGGTACCTGTCACTAATTAAAACATATAGATTAGAGAAAGTGCAATCAGGTACAGGGAGGCTCTCTTTCTGTCTCTCTCTCTCTCTCTCTCTCACACACACACACACACACACACACACACACACACACACACACACACACACACACACACACACACACACACACACACACACACACACACACACACACACACACACTACCACATTTCTGTATGTCTTTGACTGACAGCTGCATGGTTTGTTATGCCAGGTGAAAACTGACAGTGACTTAGGCCACAGTAGACTGAGTTTGTCTTTTATTTAGTCATTTTATGTCCAAATGTTAATGTGTGTGACACTCAGTATTGTCTCAACCAGCTGAGACTGATTATTTTGCCATTAGCTGAGTTAAACCAATTTAAATAAATGTTTATTTTCTATGTTTGATAATTATATAAAATGTATTATTATGCATAAATACACCCAATGGAGACATTTCACATATTTATGTAGGTAAACGGTGGGTGTTCTGCAGGCAATCAGTGCTTTCTAAGCTATTTTCTCTAACATATTATTCATTCACAAAACATTGTAACAGTATCAGATTGTTTAGCAACTCCCGAAACATCTCTTTTTTTGATTCCCCACTGTGACTTTAACCACCACATTGCCTTCCCTTGCCTGTGTAATACTTTCCCTTGTCTTCTTGTTCTCAATGAGGGAAATTATTTCAGCATGAAACCACATGCTCTCATATTCTTTTTGTTCCTGTTCCTGTTACTTCATCTCTAATGGGCAATTACTTCAGACCCAATGCTGAGGCCATGTTATTGCACCAACCCCCAATTGATTGGTTGCCCATAGTACTCAGCAGCTTCCACAAGCACTTTAAGGTTAGATTTCCCTGTTTAAATAATGGATTACAAGCTCATGAAAAGAGATTGCATGGAAAATAAAAGGTTGCGATTGCTCTTATTGGAGGGGCCTTTCAGTGGAGATGAGAGGGGAACAGATTCCATATGAGTCTCCAGAGAGTAAGCTAGTTATGTGAGATAGAAAAGGCAAGATCATCTCTTTTTCTCCATCTGTCTACCTCTGTTTTTTTCAAAGCAAGTATGCCTTTGCTGAAGCTCACGTGTCCTGACACTTAAGGTCAACTTCCACTATAGTTTACAGTTTTATACAATTTTCGCCTATAGCTACACACTAACTACCTCCCTCCACAGGCTGTTTTTCATGCCTCCCAGAATGCCATATTTCCATCAGAGAGAGAGAGAGAAAGAGAGAGAGAGAGAGAGAGAGAGAGAGAGAGAGAGAGAGAGAGAGAGAGAGAGAGAGAGAGAGAGAGAGAGAGAGAGAGAGAGAGAGAGAGAAAGAAATTGAAGTAGTGCTGTCAAATGTAACACAGCAGGTAGTCTACTGGCTGTGGATACTTAGAGAAGGAAGTCAGGGGGATTGCAGGAATTAGTGGAAATATACGTCGTCTCTGTTCAAAGAATCTTTGTAGTTCAGTGCCTACCAGGGGGACTGCGTGTGTATGTGTTCATGTATGCTTGTGGTGTTTAGAGTAGTGCCAGTGCCCCCCACTAACACAAGCCACAACAAGCCTCCTACCAACACTCTCCAATAACTGTGCTGTGAGCGGCTATGAGGTTGACGTAAATAACAGAGGAAAAAAAAAAATCTGTGGAGAACAGATGAACAGAAAAAGAGAAGTGAATCAGCATCAAGGATGTTTGCAGGACAAAAAATTGCGTCCATTAAATACTGCAGGCTTGATGCATTAGAGGTCGGGCAAGGTTATTGGCTCATTTGCTATAAAATTCCTGTACTGACCTTTGCCTTACATACCGTAAGTAACCTTCAGACAGCATATTTCACAAACTAATAATAAGTAGTCTACTGAGATACAGCCACTGAGCGTGACTAGTTTAAAGGGAGCTACACACAATTAACTGTCACTTCAAAAATGTTTGTTATCCTGACATCTTTAATCATAGAGGAATCTTCATGGAAAAAGCACAGGGTGGTTTTACTACATAGAATAATATTTAGTAAGGATAAAATCTGAAAATCATCTGTCATGTTTCAAATTAAAATGTATTGCACCTGACATAATGAATTGTGCAAAAAAGTAGAAACAAAGGCACACATTTATTAAAGACCAGTTGATTAAACAAGCTGGGAAAAATGGAAATAAAAAATGAATGGGATGACCTACAGTCAGAATGGACCACGGCTGCCTGAGGTATATTCAAAAAGACAAAAGAAGTGCCTCTTTACAAAGTAGCCTCATTATATTTTTCTCATTGTACGGCCCTGTTATTCAGTGTACTTTTTCATCACTTTGAAACTTTCTATTGGACATAATGATGTTGAGGTTGTTCAGTACATCACACCTATCACATGTACTTGAAAAATGAGTTAGAGTCACGATTCACAGCAGGGAAACAACAGAAAATCATTATTTCGCACATAATGCACAAAAATAGATATGGGATAGACAACAAAGTTCATTTTTAAAATATGTAAATTAAATGTACCTTGAACACTGAAATGTGAAATGTTAATAACCGTAGATATAAAGTCAGGGAAAATGAAATGACGTGTGAATAATGTAAAACTGAGTTGGCATGAGATGATGACAAAATTAGATATAATATACAAACTTCCAATATTTCCTTGAAGTCTGCATTGATGTGAGCTGACTAAAGACTACCAACTTTTGCCTTGTCATTTTCATTTGAAAGTCATTCCACCTTATTCAAGGACTGCATGTGAAGGTGTGATTGTATGTGTATGTATGTGTGGGTGTGTTTGCCTAGGACATTGAGCAATTTGAGAAGGATACAGTAGACAGAGTCACACACAGTGTGCTTTGTAGATATGTGGCACTCTCATATCTGTTTATCGATCAGAGCAGATGTGCGTCAATCAATCTTATCTGAGCTCCACACACTCTCCAGCTAACCTCCAGTGGCAATCCAACCAATACTGAGTCACACTGAGAGCCCCAAGCCACTCATATTATCATCAGACACCTTGAGCAAATTTTCTCTTTGAATGCGCGTGTGTGTGTGTGGTTATGAATGTGTGAGAATAACAGCGTGCAAAGCGTAAAGGTGCATTAGAGGACAGACAGAAAGAGAGAGAACCCAGCTTGAACCCAAAACCCAGATTAACCTCATCTTTATGTACGTGTTATTATCTATTCCTCAGAACTTAGTCCTCTGCACATCATACTGAGGCAGAATCAAGCCTCTTTGCCATCTGTAAAGTAGGCTGCACAGTAGGCTGGCATTCACTACAGTTTAAGAATCAATGCTAATGTGCCTTTCTAGTATGCTGGAGGTGGATGATCAAGAAAGAAGTACGGCACATCATGCACAGCAAAACGCATGAAACACAATCAATTCATCCCTTTCAATGATGCGGAAAATCTCTGATCCAAGGTGTGCTGATACCTTGTTATGTGCAAGCCTAAAATAGAACAAATTCATGTCGCCTATCTATGATGAAGTGATTTGTTCTATTATAAGTAGTCCATCATTTTGAGAGTGAATGATGAAAAGCAAATAACTTTTATAAGCAGGTTGCTTGCAACTGGCAGAAGTAACACTATAAAATGGCAAAAATAAGATGCTTTAGAATAATAGACTGTAGACAGACTTACCTCTGCATACGTTGCCATTGTCAGGTTCAAACCCAGCCTTGCACGTGCAGCTGCCGATAGGAACCATCCACTCTCCGTCCCCATTGCAGTAGAGCTTTATTGGGACGTCAACTTCCTCTGAATTAGGAATGCAGATCCCTCGGGCAATGACCAGGGAGGTGCTTTCAGCTCCTGTCATGGTCTCCGGAAAGATTGCAAAGTTCTGGACCACACTTGGGCACTTCTTATAGAAGACCCTGACTGACAGCAAAGACATGCAGGCACCATAGTCCTGAAAGGCCAGGTAGAAGCCATTTTTAGACAGTGGGCCAAAGCTCCGCACCTCTGTGTTGACCTTCATCAGGCGTCCTCCAAAGTCCACCTGTGAGAAGCTTTCATCAGCAGCTATGGTGTCCACCTTGAGGTAAGGGGCCTCCATCCAGAAAGCAGTGCCTTTAGTGGCAATAACAGCATCAGTTTCATAGTAGTAGAGATTAAAAGTCTCCTTGCAGGAGCCAGGGACATTGGGGATGGAGCTGCAGTCGCGCACAGTGAATCGAATCTCCACGTAGATGCGCTGTGCTCCACGTCGATCAATGAAGGTGGTGAGGAGCCAGTTGTTCTGACTGGGCTCAAAGACATTACACACCTGGTAGGTCCTGATGGTGTTGAGGTTTTCATCATAGCCACTCACTTCCTCCCACTACAGAAAGAGAAAGAGAAGAGGGAGAGAAGAGTGCACATGGTTGATTAGTAATAATTGGTAATAAGGCCGTGATGCTTTTTAATTTTTCGATACAACATGCTAATATTGGCTGAGCTACAGATAATTTTTACACATATCAGTAATCTCCCTCAGGCATTACATTTGAGCCTACTTCCCAGATTAACAGGAAAGAATCAGCCAGCCAAGTGGTAGCTTCATCAGCTGAGAATACACAAATGCCCTGCTTTTCTGAATCATAAACAATTTCTTAAGTGCAGCAACAGCAAAACACCACTTTTCCATCTTGTTCTCTAAATATGCTCAAAATCTGTAGTATGTGTGCTGCCACTGTATAAGCACAAACCCAGTAATTACTTTGGATGTGCTGCTATTTGCCATCCATGCCGAGCGTGGCTGGGCACTCAGCTGACGAATTATAAAATATGGTGTGTAACAAATTCAAGATTATGCACTACTGAATTACAATTAGACAGACGGAGACTACTACATGGCAGCCAAGAGCCGGTCTAATGGAAAGACATTTGCATGCGGACTGAGCTGAAATGCACCACATGCCTTTTCTTGCAGGTGTGACCCAGAAAGTATGTTGGATGAGCATCAGAGACCCCTTGGGGTATTAACCCAGTGCACCAAATTATGATGAAAATGTGCCGTTTACATTTAGTTGAAATCACTGAAAACTGGGAGGAAACATCACTAAAATAAAAAGACGCTTGCCCAGAAGCGTGCTTTCAGGTAAAACATCTTTGAATTAACTGTCCAACTGCCCAAAAGCTGTTCAAACTCAAAATGTCAGCGACAGTCTACAGTCTGTTATTCTAAATGCAATGTCTTTGTTAAGCTATTTTTAGAAGGCATGTGTTTGGCATACAGTAAAGGCTGTATGCATTGAGACAGTCACATAAAAGCCCTCTGACTTGAAATGAATATATTCTGGAGTAAAGAGGGCGATTTGAAACTGTTTTGAAATGTCTCTTCTTAGATCACTTCTACTGTCTGTCTATAATAACACCATTCTTTTTACTCCTACTGAAGCAAGCATCTTCGTTCACGGATTCATTTCTCTAAATTTCCCACCACCAATGATCCAAACAGCTGTAGGCGAGGAGGAGTTAATGAGGTCTATAGTGGAGTGAGTGGGCCTCCAGTCAGTTCATGTTTCTTGTGTGCATAGATCTCCTGGTGCTTCCTCCATCTTCTGACCTTTAAAGCCCCAGCTGCTCAATCAGGCCTAATGGAGAGTAGAAGACATCAACGCTCCTCACATAACCCCAAAAACGGGTCAAATAATGGAAAGGGTTCAGAAATCTAGTTAGATAAGCCCATGAAATGATAAGAGATAAGATATAGGTTTTTAAGTGAGCCACTGTATTTATCATTAAAAAAACTCACAAGAATAATGTAGTTGATGGAATATTTAGGGCAAGGAATACATGAAAGTATCTGGAGAAAAAAACAAGAAGGTTTGGGTTGGGTGAGGGCAAGGAGAAGGAAGGAGAGAAGACACGTGGAGAACAGTGACACTGCTGACATGATAAACGAGTTTACAGAAATCTGAGGTGCAAATTAAAGCCTTTTTTCACTGCTGCTCCCTCTGTGCCAACTCTGCTCTATACTCTTCTCCCCCTCTCCTCTCTTCCCCTTCTGCTCTCTTCTCTCGTCTCTGCTCTGTAATGACCATTCATCAGCATTACAGGAACCTGTCCCTTTCAGCACTGCCTGTTCATTAATACAGCCAGCCCTAGGCTCCTCTGCTCCAGTCTAGGAGGGGGTCCTCACCGCCCTTCGTCTAGCCAAATGACCACCATCTTTCACGCCAGAGAGGAGCCTGAGGCATCTACGATAATGCCCATCTGAAATCTGTCCAGATATTCATTGGTTCATATAATAATGAATTACATTTTTTTGTATTTCCTCTTTAATATATATTTTGTGACACCATTGTGACATAGACGAACAATACTATTACAGGTGCATCAGTTACTAAGCAGATATCAAACTTTACAACCCAGTTTCCTCTTGTCCTTTCAGCACTTTGTATTCATCTGTCGTTTATGTCTGTGTGTTTGTGTGTGTGTGCGTTCAGAGAATGTGCTGTTTATAATTTGATGGTTTACTGACCACATATTGATTTGCTGGCTGATGTTTTGCTGCTGAAGAGCTTGTGGCTACACGCTACATTTCTGCTTCTGTAGGTCTAAAATTTTTGATTACTCTGAGCATTAATACTGGTATCCATTTTTAAGCATCTGCATCACTTGTCCTGCTCTTACAACCCTGAAATGCATGAGACACAGGCATTTAAGAATCAAGGACACTATCTACATTAGCAGCACATATCTCAACATCACATCAGTACTGTAGTTTGGTTTCCTCGTTCTATTTCTTTGCTCTTTCCCAGACCTTTTACATCATTTAAATCAAATCTATCTCCTGCACTACTCCATGACATCTGTCTGACCTTGGCAGAAAAGAGAGAAAAGAGAAAGCATCATCACCAGTCACCTTACCGATAATGGAATTCCCTAGTCCTTGCATCCATTTCCTCTTCAAGGATTTGTACATAAAATAATACTGTTAGTCCTGTGCTGTGTATATTTAGTCCATGCATTATGGACCTAAGCACAGATGTATGTTGCTGGCATGTATCATTCATATTGGCTGAAGTTGAACAAGGTGCAAAGGAGAGATAGCGGTGTGATTATATTTATGGTCCTAACTCTTCTTTTGTATTTCTCATAGGTTCATGTGACAAGAGATAATGCTTTCTTTGTGGTAGTAAAGAAACCATGGACCAAATGATGTGGGTTATGTCTTGATGACACCGTAATCATGGTTTGAATGTGTGGTGTATAAGAATGATCCACATCCCTTTGGAGAGCATAGCTTTAATGTCACTATTAAGTCAATCCTTTCTCAATTGGTTTTACTGGAAACATTTTGTTCATCAATATATTTCCTCATTACCAATTGAACTTGACCTTTTTGCTGATGTAACACCAGACATATATTAAAAGCCTCTTTACATAACCCTCATTTTTACGCCAAGCAAATGTACCCATTGGCTCCACTCTGATAGCTTTGCTTGTGCTAGTAACACAGAAGACACTCTTCCTTTGCCCCTGACTGTCAAGTGTGGCTATTGTGTGTGTCATTATGGCTGTACTGTTTTATGGGCAGTAGCGAGGAGATGAATGAGCTATGGATTCACAAAGCGCTTAATGTGTGTGTTAATGACCAGTCACAGCTAGCTGAGCTGGAGAGGAGAGGGCGGAGAAAAGAAAGAGACAGAGTGATAGGTAAAAGAAAAATACAGAGTGGAGAGAAAAGAGATGGGGGTGGTGGGGGGTGGTGGTAATATATTCAGGCTGATGTTCCCCTTCCCACAGCCTCAGCTCGCTGCCATCAAGCCATCGATACTCTGCCCTCATAAAGGCCATTCATCACATTGATCTCCTGCCATTACCTTCAAAGGCTAAAATAACAAAGAGCAGCTGAGATGGCCAGTCTTGCTTTATAGAGGCCTACAACACCCAACATTGAGCTGGGGACAAGCAGAGCCACACTCACAGGGCTGAGATGACTAAGCTATCAGAGCATGGATGTAACACCTGTGGATAATAACAGGAGAAATGGGCTGGACTAATGAGTCATTTGGAGCAGGGATGGTGGGAAAAGGACAAGATCGACTATACACATACTGCAAGATTTCAGTCAAGATTGATACTAATACAGCAGAGAATATGTCTAGTCTCAGAATGATATAAAAGGTCCTATTCATAGCCCTTTTCCACTGCAGGATTTCTTTCAGTTGCCCAGGCACATTTTTTAGGAGCTCAGGAATGTAATTTGCTGTGTAACTGAACAAATGTGAAGTTCATATCATTCATGGGGTGTTGTACCTGTCCCCAATGGTTCCTGCCCTGGGGTTTGTACTTTTTAGCCCCGTTTCCACTAAAGAAGTTCCTGGTAAAATATAGGAGGTGGGACCTTTACAGGAACGTCCTCTAACCCGGTCCTCTAGGCCGTTGTGTCTCCATAGCAGAGCAGGACCCGGATAGGACCCACCGGACTCTGACCGTGACGTCACCGAGGCGACACGCCGAAAGCATAACAAAGAAATGACAACGAGGAGGTAAACATGGAAGGAGCTGAGGTGGTTGCCGCGTTTCTGGTTTGTGTGTTCGTGTACATGGCGGTGGACGCTATGAACTTCTTTCCAGCAGTGAGGACGCTTTCTACTACTGTTCTTCTGCTGGGTTTTAAAAATACCGCTTATTTTGGCGCTTTCTGTTGACGCCACATCTGGGGGAGGTTCCTGCTATGGAGACACGCCAACGGCCACGGCCCCACAAAATTACCCCGAAGTTCCTGAGGTGGAAACAGGGCTTTTGATAGCCAAGGACCTACCAGCGCAAAGCCTGAATATTGCTGATTGGTCAGTCTTCAAAGCTGCCATAACTGCTGTACAGGCCTCATTCATAGAATAATCAGCAGTGGGTACTGTTAGTATCTATGCTATCAATAATATCAACAGTATCAATAGTAATCAGAGTGAGGATGTACATTAGCAGTTACACAAAAGTAAGTAAAGAACAACAATGATTTTATATTGTTGTATTGACACATGAAGAGACTGTGTCTCTAGAAAAGCTGTTCTTTTCTGCTATCGGTATGATTTATCTATCTTCAGATGCTATGGAAAAACAAAAGTTTGCAAAAAAGGACCTTTCCTGAATTTGGTTTCTGTTGCTCATTTTTCTTGGGACTATTTGGTGGAAAGGGGCCAATGCTCGCCACAAAATGAAATGCAGGAATAAAATATGAGGAACTCAACTTCTGTCCTGATGTACTGTAAGTACCCTAAATCATGCAAACCAGCCAAAACATTTGGCAGCAATAGGTTTGGTTGAGACTCTGACTTAACTGCACATACATAAAGATGTGTCTTGACTCATCATTCAACCTCAGTCAATTCACAGACGGAGGAGGCTTGAGTACAGAAGCATTCGTCGGGCTGATCTTTAACCTCCAGTCTGCTGTCTGATCCTCTGCGGAGTCACACTCACAAACAGCTTTTCAAATCCATCAGCGCCAGTTAATACAGCTACATGCTCAGACATACTACACACAGATGGGTGATGAACAGCTCAGAACATTTCCACATTCAAAGCTCCTCAGCCTAAAGGTCTACAAAATGCCACTGCAAATAGTAGATGAGTGTCTGACAACTGTTTCTTGAACGGCCATCAAAACTTCCATTACTCAGGCTGATAGCAGGACCCAAGGCAAGAAATGTATTAATTATAAGACAGCAATGACCAAATGGAACTACCTCACTGCCACCATGTTCCCCTCACCTTTGTCCCGGCCTGTGCTCTGCTGATGCAGTTTACAACTTTTTGGCGCCCTTTTCAGTTCAGAAAAAGAGTAGGTAGTAGTGGCTGCTTCATTTTTTATTTGTTCCCAAAAGGATTCTGAGACCAGATTGTGTTTATATAGTGTTTCCGCCAAGAGTATAGCTAGTGTGTTGTGTTTACATCTGTAACCCCAAGAGGAATGGCTGGCACATTTGTGAGCACTTTCTACCTAAGAGTTGTCTGTTCATCTATCATAGCAGGGCTAAAACGTGGGTGGAGGCAAACAGGAGATTGCTTTTCATACTACAGGATTAGGATGGACATTTCAATAATGAGCCTATTTGTTATTCATGACAACACAACACTGCAAAGAGGCAGGGAAAGTATACCTTCATAGAATCCATTTTTTAATAATTAGGCATGAATAAATCAGCATTTAAAGAGCTGGCTTTTGATAAAAGAAAGACAAAAAGAAAAAGGAATGGCACACATGCAGGTGAAATTCACACTGACTGATTTGTAAAGGCCAAGGTCTCAGAAGGACAGTGGATTATAGCTGGACATGAAAAGCTGAAATAGGGATTGAACTCTTTATGCCCCTGCTGAAAGATGCTCTTCTCATTTTGCAAAGCTCACCGCCGTCAGTAATCACAAGCCAGATAACTTTTTTCTTTCCAAAGGCTGTTTCAGTCTGTCTGACTTAATGAGGACATTTGCATTTCAACCTTAGGTTCTGGTTCCTTGAAATCCATAGAGTGGACAGTTCATATACAGCAACAATATACAGTTGATTTGCTTTGGTAACATTAACTGCAGCTTCATTTACTCACATTGCCTTACAAGCCTTGAGAAACATGCCTATCGTCTCTTGTAAATTCACATATTTTGAAAGCTACGCCTCATCTCCCACCTTGCACATACACTTATACACACACACTCACACAATACCAGACTGCAGCCACTAAAATATGCAGTGGCATGATTGCTATTATCATTTCTGATCAGCTGTGTTATTGAATGAGAGCTGCTGTCAGGCCAGTTGCATGGGAATGATTATTTTGTGGGGCATCTGAGGCCTAGTTCCGCCTGACTGAATGTGATGGATGGGGAGGAAATGGTGATGTCTGAAACACTCCCAGTCCTGCCAGATCCCAGCCACTCTATAATTACAGTCGCACAGTTTGACTGAGCTCAAATAGAACACTGTCCGTCTGTCTGTCCGAGTCAGAATGAGACTCATTGAAGATCTGCTCCCTGACCACGCATGCTCTGATCAATAGGTTTACTGAACCGTGGTGTTAAGCAAGCAAGTTTATGTTGATGTTGATCGATGTACAAACTTTGCCAGCCTTTTTTTGTTTGTTTTTTTGGTGCTGAATATGAGTTTATACTGTGAGAGAAATGTGCCGCGTTGAGACATTATTTACAATTTGGTCGCTTTACATGCTCTAAAAATGCTTTTGATATGCCATTTTTCTTAGATCATGTAAGTGATGCACATAATGTGGCCTCATGCTGCGCCATTCAAGTGAACAATCTACCCAGGCGCCTCACTCTCCCTCTCTTTCATCCGACTTTTGCAATGTCATTATTAGCACTCGCATTTTCAATTATGTGCTAGTTTCTTTGAAGCAGCAACCGATCTGCTGGGCTTAAGATGTAGCTGGTAAACACAGATACTGTAGTTACTAAATGGAGTCTTTACTGTGTACGCTGAGGATGGCAGGCTGAGAGTTAACATGAATCGGTTTTACCCTCGCCAAGAAGTATAACATTTAAATGTTAACTGCATGCAGTTTAGCCTCATTGTTCCTATACAAGATTTTAAAAAAATGTGGGCCTAATTATTAATACAAACATTATCCACAGAGATTGGCAGGGTTGTGGAGCAGTTACAAGGCTGCTTGACGTTGTAGATAAAAAAAAAAGTCCTTTTAAATATGTTCTTGTTTAAAATCTTTATACAATTATCCTAATTAAATTTGAAAGATATTTGAAAGGTTGGGACACATTCATTAAGTCAACTGGTATTTAAAGGTCAATAACAGGGTTAATGTAATCATGTTGAAATGCTGAGAACTCAACTCCACTCAACTTTTTTGGCACTTTGCACACAACACAGCTGTTCCAAAGTGTTTTACAGCACGCATAGAGGAAAACAAAAAACAAAGGGAGGAAACAAGCACAATAGATGAGAAGAAAATAACTTTTAAGTGATGATAAATGAAAATTAAAATGATAATAAAAGTAAAGGCACATGGAGCACATCTTGGCAACAATGACCTACAGAGACCTCAGGAGAAATACCTCAACTAGTTTAATTCAGCACAGTTCAAATCTAATGAGTAGAAATTTGTTCAGATGGTGAGAGGAAGACAATTTCATAGTTTTGGGGCAGCAATAAAGAATGCCCTGTCTCCAAAACACTTTGTCCTGATACTCGGGACAGAAAGAAGTTTTTGGTCAGACGATCTCAGTTCTCTGACAGTGTGATATGTGGACAGGAACTCTGTAATTTAAGAAGGGGCGAAACCATTTAACACCTTGTAAGCAAACATCAGGATTTTAAAAGTAATTATTTAGCCTACAGGCTGCTATTGTAAGGAAGCAACACTGGGGGTAATAGGCTCATTCTTTTTTGACCTTGTCAAAAGTCTTGCTGATGCATTTTGAACTGCTTGGAGAAGGGATAAAAAAGAATAAAATATACCAAAATGTGATGACTTGATGATATGACTTTCTCCAGGGCAAAAGTACAGAGAATTCATCTGAGATGATTGGAAATTATGTAGAGCTACATGAAGCTTAATTTTACTACCTGATTGATTTGTTTGTAAAACTTCAATTCTGAAACAAACAGAATTGGCAATGGACCAAGATGAGAAGAAACAATGGGGATCAACATCAAATGATGTGGTCTAAATTAAATAACTTTTTGAGAAAAAGCTTTTTGAGTTCTATTCTCATTGAGCTGGAGAAAATTTGCAACTATCCAGGATTTGATTTCTTGAAGTCATTGACCACTTGTTGAGGTTATTAGTTTGTTGTAGTTATGAGGCGCTAGGGGGAGGTAAATCTGCATATCATCCGTATAACAGTGAACAAAATAAATGTTTTTGAATAATGAGGATGTTGGATAACATCATTTGATCCTGCATAAATGACCAGGCTGGAGCAGTCCAGATGATATTCCAGGACATAACATACATCCATAACATGGCTTCCAGGAGAGCAGTACTTGTGGGCACCTTTGGCTCTGATGTCCCTTACCATGGAACTTCCAAGATTCAGTGTTGAAGAGCGAGACAGAGAAGGAGATTGCGGCAGTGATAGTGGCAGATCTGATCAGGGATACCTTGGTGCTTGAATTATTTTGCCTGGGGCAGTGAGGCCAGGAATTGCCAGGCCGTGATGTGATATAGGGGCCAGTTGTTGCAGCCAGTGGTAGACTGAGAGGGGAAGACACAAGCAGTTTTGGGGGCAACTCTTCCAGACCTCGGGCCAGCAGCAGGGCACAGGTCAGTGGCTGCAACCAAAGGCTCAAGCCACGTGTTGTGTTGAAATATGATCTATTGTGGAGGATGGTAAGGAGGAAGACTAAATGATTCACTGTCACTGTGTATTTATATTTAAATTGGGGATGGACCCTGGGCCTGATGCACTACAAGGTCTGTTAAAGTAAAGAAAAGAAAATGCTCAAAAAGTGGAAGAAGAAGAGCAAAGAGACTCCACAGAATAATCCACAGAAGGAGTGGGCAGAATGTAAACAGTAAGAGCTTCAATAATTGAGAGTAGATGGAAGGTACAAAAATGATAAACAGAATTGGAATGTGATGTCAAGAGGTAAAGGGAGTAAGAGAAATGCAAGGGGAGAGAAAAAGAGTGAAAGCTGTCACCCTACAGGCCCCTTATGGCCCAAGGCGAGACCATTTAGGGACAGATGACAAAGAGCGTGTCAGCAGGGGACCGGAGGATGGCAGGGTATCAGAGCTTTTCGTTGCAAAGGGGCCCCTGCTTGTCTGTGTGTATGTGTGAATGTGCGTGCATAAAAATCCTACAAAGCATGACACCTGACAACCCTATCCTGCAGAGACAAAGACACAGAGGGGGGAGGTGGGGTGGTTGGTTAGGTGAAGATAGAGGAAAAAGTGAGTCAGGGCTCTGAGAAAAGAAAGGTAGAAAAAAAGGTACAGAAACAGTGTGGGTAAAAGAATGGAGGTAAAGAATGGGAAGATTTACTGCTATTTCTGCCAGGTATGTTAGGACTGCTGAAATAGCATGTATTGTTGGTACTACACATTCCCATACACACAAGAACGAGCCTCCAGCCACTCCTTCGCATTCCTCCAAATTCATATGAAATTAAAGATAGACTCATTTCTTCTTTTTTTTGCCCTAGTTCTATCACTTTGTTCTTTTATTTATTCTTTGACTAAAGAAAAATGTCCTTGGTTTCTAATACATCCAAGAGAATTCGTACATGCGGAACATAGAGCAGAAATTCACAGGAAGGAAATCAATAATTGAGGTAGCCACATGTTATTTCATTTCGGGGGGGGGGGGGGGGGGGGGGGGGGGGGGGGGGGGCTGTTGTAGAAAATGGGGGAAAGGTAAAAAAAAAAAATGAAGAAAGATGTGGCACACAATGTGAAACCAGCCTAATTTATCCTGTAACTACATCCTGATTGTGTTTCACACATATTTACATTATAACTACACTGTGGGCATGTATCTGTGCAAGTTTTGGAATTTAAATGAACTCCTTCCTTTTAAAACGAACGTTTAGAACTAAAACATAATACAGGAGTGGTTCTAAAGACAATAAACTAACACAGGCATCCAAACAGACACACAAACATAAACACACGCACAAACATAAACGCGCGCGCACACACACACACACACAGACACACACACAGCCATGGATATGTTGTATTCTAAGTGATTTGTCATCTTACCATTCTAGTCTTCATGCTGAGTGTAGATGTCTGTGTCTGAGCTCCGAGCAAATTCATCTGTCTGGCTACACACACTCAATAACCATGGAGGCAAAATGATGGTATGACAACGTCTGGTGTGCGTTTGTGTGTATATATTTGAATGAGCGTGCACATACATTCAATTCATTTTTAACTGTAACTCATTCCTGAAGAATTTATAAGGAGTTAGATGTGTGAATGTGAAAATGTATGCATTTTGTGCGTGGTTTTCATCAGTTTTCATGTGTGTGTGTCTGCATGCATGTAATGAAGCCATTCTTCTCACCTGACCGCTGAAGCACAGCCATCATGACTCACTGTCGTTTTCTCCTCTCATTCCATTTCAGCACTGGCTCTCTAGGTTCAGAGTTCACCCCCATCCCTCTGTCGCTCTGTCTCATTCCCTCCCACTCACCCTCCATCTTTTTTCCTCTCTATCTTTCTCTGACTTATTATCTACATTTAATCAACCCCTTTCCCCTTCTTTTTTCCTCCTTTTCACTTTCTTCACTTTACTTTTCCCTCCCTTGTTCCCTTATGCCCACTGAGCCACAGCCTGTCTGTCTGTCAGTTTATGAATAATTGAGGTGTATTGAGCCTGGTCAGCAGATGGTGAGATGGCCGTTATGGATCTATATGTGCTCCTTCAGAATTGCTGGGTATATACTGACACCTGTCCAGTTGAGGCCCACAAGAGCTTCAGTGAAACACAGGACACAGCAGGGAACTAGGCCGGGCACATCCAAATACACCTCTCCTGTAAGGGCACCTGCACTTGCACACACTCACATTCGCAGGTGCAGATATGCAAAAGCACACACAGGCACTTGAATTTATGCCTGAGCACACACAAGCCCACATGTGGAAACACAAGTGAGTGTAAATACAAACAAACATGTCAGGGTGAGATCTATTCTTTCCCCACCCGTTCTTCTGCACCTGCTACAACCTCAGCACAGATGGCTTTTTCTCCAAAATATCCTTTTTATCTTTGGACTCTCACTCCCCTATGTCTTTTCCTGTCCATCAGCATTTATCCCCCCACACCCCTCTTACTGCTCACTTGGCCCCCTCTTTATCCCTCTCTCCCCGAAGCCTTTACAACCACACCAACCTGCCCTGTTTCTCCATGCTTGACAGCACCCACAGCCTCTGTCACTGCAGCCACCGCCACCCCACTGACCCCGTAACGCCCCAACACCCCTGCCCCAAGACTCTCCCCCAGAGTCACATGAGCTAGTGAGTGTTCTGCTCTACACGCACACCCAGCTGTATGTTGAAGGGCTGTTTTTTGTGCTTTTTTTTTGGTCCTGTTCACAACACAATAGATTTCTTACCCTCTCTTGCTCCAGTTTCTCATAATCCCTCCCTTGTCCCTCTTTCCTGATCCTGTTACCCCTACTCCCCCTCCACCTGCGTCACATTTATCTTCCCCTCACCTCTCACCTTTCATCTCTCACCCTCGTCGCCTTCCGCTCCACACTCCACCTTAATCCCATCTGCCCAACGGAAACCAATTTTTAACTGATTACCCTTTTATTTAAATCATTTGAGAATGATTCAGAAAAATTGAGATAAAGATACTTATTTCTTCTCTCTAAAAGATTTCCTCAATGTGCATGTCCACTTAGCACCTTTTTCAGAGTGCCAATATCTTTTTTATTTTTTTGCCTGGATCACTTGCTTTTTTCTTTAAGAGTACTCTCTTTTATCCCATGCATCTGAATTGAAAATGTGCACATTTACAAAGTTACTCAGAAACAGAGATCATTTGTCAAAGACTGACCAATGGGACTTCCGGTTTGGCTGCGATGGAGTAGACGCGTGTCGAGTCTCGCTCCCGCAACTATTGTCAATTTAACGTTTCAAGACCCCGAAAGTCACAACAAAGGGTAATATTCATCTCTTTTGACGGACATATCCCCGAAATATGTCGACGTACGCGACCAGACACAACGTAAAAGAGCAGGGTGCTAAGGTCAGTCCCGCACACGAGGCAAGTGATGAGTTTAGCATGGCAGCCATTGCTAACCTTTTGGAAGAACACCGCCAAGCCCTCTCCGCTGATTTCAAAGCCTCCATTTCAACACTCGAAACAAAGCTGGACCACGTCCACACCACAGTGTCTGACCACGCTCAGAAGATAGTCTCTCTCGAGGTAAATGCTACTCTACAAGACGAGCGCCTGTTGACAGTGGAGGCATCCTGTGCTATGCTGACGGAGAGCAATGCTAAGCTGTTAGCTAAAGTCAGCGACCTGGAGTCCCGGAGCCGGCGGAACAATATCAGAGTGGTCGGCGTACCTGAGTCAGTGGAGGGACCGCGACCCACCGCCTTCTTTGCAGACCTGCTCATGGAAGTTTTTGGCGAAGGCGTCCTGGACTCACCGCCGGAATGTGACCGAGCTCATCGTACGCTATCCGAGAAACCGAAGCCGGGGCAGAGAGCACGGCCCGTCATTATCAGGCTGCACAGGTACCAGGTGAAGGAGAGGATCATACGTGAAGCCCGAACCAGGAGAGGCAAGCTGCAGTACAGAGGCTCCCCCATCTCCATTTACGAGGACTACGCGCCGGAGGTTGTGGAACAACGCCAGAAGTACAGGGAGGTGATGTCGGAGCTCTACAACATGGGCTTCAAACCTGCATTGCTATTCCCTGCCAGGCTTGTCATCGTGATGAAAGATGGGGAGAGGAAGAGGTTTTCTTCGGTCTCCGAGGCTAGAGGCTTCATAACATCCATCCGCACGGAGGAGACCTGACGACGATGAGCGACTACAGTAAGCCCACCATGATGAACCACTGTTATGCTTACTGGATAACCGTGAGTTAATATGATGCCAACTATATAACTGTCTTCACCAGCCCCGGACGGGCCTGGAGTTAATTCTCAGACTGCATCATTAGTAGTTACAGACCACGGTCCCGACGGACTGCTGGTGTTTTGACTGTGCAGAGGTTTAAACAATAATCACCGGCTGGACATTTTATTACATTACCTGCACATTGATTTGAGATCCGATATTCGCTAATATTTTTCCTCTTTTTCACGTTTCTTTCTTCTCGTTTACACCAGGCTACTTTAAGAATTTAGATTATCTTCAACCCGTTCTCGTGCCAAGTTTTTTTTTTTTTTTAATTTACACATGTGTTTGCAAAGTTTAACAAGCTCTACCTCCTGGTCCTGGATGTTATTATTATTCTCACAGGATGTTCTAGAGTTTTTAAACGTTGTATGGAGCCATAGATGTGCAAGTCCTATGCAGTAATATTTTATACTTTGGCTCATTTCTCCGCAAAAAAAAAAAAAAAAAAAAGTTTATATACCTTGTCTGGAACATAGCACTTGATATGTTTATTAATGTTTTTCTCTGTGACTTATGTGGGGTCAATTATTGTTAATGCAAGGGAAGGAGACCCCGGAAGCTTAGTTTAGTTGTTAGCTGTGAGCTGGAGAGCTCAGATGTTGTTCCTTATTGTGGGTGTAGCCCTCAGGTGGTCACAAATGTTATCACTGTTTTTTCTTTATTTTTTGTTCCCCCCCCCCTTTTTTTTTTTTTTTTTTTTTTTTTTTTTTCTCTCTCCTTTTTTTTTCTCTCCTTTTCAACGCCTCCCCATTCTCTCTCCCTTCATTACAGTACAGAATACAGGTCATGCAGTGTCAATCTAACTTGTTACTGTCGGCTCTATGGCTAATGCTGTGAAGACAGATAACGGAGTTCGTCTGATTTCCTGGAATACTAAGGGCATGAACAATGCGATTAAAATTGGTAAGATCCTGACACAGTTACAACACTTTAAAGGGGACGTGATATTTTTGCAAGAGACACATCTCAAAACATCTGACACCCCACGTATTAAGAGGGCGTGGATGAGCCACTTATTCCATTCAAAATTTACAGATAAAGTTAGAGGGGCAGCCATTATTATTCATAAAAGGGTCTTGTTCGAGCCAACAAATGTAATTTTAGACACTGACGGCCGCTATGTCATAGTTTCGGGCACGCTTCAGAATATACCTGTGGTCTTAGTTTCAGTTTATGCGCCAACCTGGGACGATGACCAATTTTTTACGAGGCTCTTTGCAAAAATTCCAAACGCTGATAGTCACCGCATTATTATGGGTGGGGACTTTAATCTCGTGCAGGATGTGACTCTCGACAGATCTTCCCCTACACAAACCACACTATCCAAATCAGCGAATGTAGTAAAAACGTATGTATCGCAGTTGGGAATCTCTGATCCTTGGAGGTTTAAAAACCCCCATGGTAGAGCTTTTTCTTTTTTTTCCCATGTACACCACACGTTCTCCCGAATAGATTTCTTCCTGCTTGATAATAATCTCCTAGACGCCGTGAATGCATGTGAGTATCACCCAATAACCATCTCCGACCATGCTCCCACCACAGTTGACATTAGTTTTCCACGAGATACAACTCCACGCTCACGATGGAGGTTCAGCTCGCACTTGTTGTCAGATAATACATTCAAAGATTTTGTTGCGACTCAAATTCGTTCTTACATAGAGTTTAATGACACCCCTGATGTCAGCAGTAACATTCTGTGGGAAGCGCTTAAAGCTACTATTCGTGGACAGGTGATATCTTATATTTCCCAAATGAGAAGGGCTGAGCAGGCTAGGCTGGTGGAAATTGCAGAGGAACTTTTAAAGCTTGATGGAACCTACTCCACCTCCCCATCCCCCACCCTCTATAAGAAACGGTTACTGCTGCATTCGGAACATGACCTGTTAATGACACGCGTAGTGGAGAGACAGCTGCGACAATCGAAACAAAACTTTTTTGAGCAGGGAGATAAGGCTGGAAGATTTTTGGCACAGCTAGCGCTTCTAGATTGATTTCTCAAATTAAGCAACCTGATGGTAGCCTCGCTTCTGATCCAGCAGTTATCAATAAGTGTTTTTCTGATTTCTATACCACACTGTATACTTCTGAATGCAACCCAATTACTGCAGCGACCCCCAATCCTTTAGACCGGTTAACATATCCTCAAATTGAAGTAAATATCGCCAGAGAATTGGGCAGACCCATCTCTTTGTTGGAGGTGCACGAAGCAATCAATTCTATGCAAAACAGGAAATCTCCCGGTCCCGACGGTTTTACAGTCGAGTTCTTTAAGGCGTACTCGATGTTACTAGCCCCCATCCTGGTGAGAATGTTCAATGATTCCTTTACTGAAGGCAGACTGCCAGCGACCCTGTATGAGGCATCTATTTCACTGCTTCTGAAGAAAGATAGAGATCCTACCTCCTGTGGTAGCTATAGACCTGTCTCACTTTTAAACATAGATTATAAGATTCTGGCTAAGGTTCTCGCCCTCCGCCTCCAAAGTGTGATGTCATCAATAATCTCCTTAGACCAGACAGGCTTCACATTGGGGAGACATCCATTCTTTAACACCAGAAGGCTATTGAACATTATATACTCACCCGCGTCAAACACTCCTGAAATTGTAGTGGCGCTTGATGCAGAGAAAGCTTTTGACCGGGTGGAGTGGGGATTTCTATTTTCTATTTTAGAGAAATTTGGCTTTGATTCTAATTTTATTTCTTGGGTTAAACTTCTGTATGCCATCCCCTCGGCTTCTGTAAATACTAACGGCGTCCATTCAGCATACTTCCCTCTCAAACGTGGGACCCGGCAGGGATGCCCGCTTTCACCCTTGTTGTTCAATATAGCCATCGAGCCACTAGCCATCTGGCTTAGAAACCAGAATGAGTTTGAAGGCATTTCTCGTTTCGGTCTAGTTCACAAACTCTCTTTATATGCTGATGACCTTCTCTTATTTATTTCAAACCCCACATCCTCCCTCCCCCCAATTTTGTCAACTCTGGATCAGTTTGGGCACCTATCAGGGTATAAATTAAACATTCAGAAAAGCGAGCTATTTTTTGTTAATAATTTGGCGAGATCTCTCCCACAATCCGTATTTCCTTTCAAAATAGCTGAAGAGGGATTCAAGTATCTGGGGGTGTTTATTACCAGCTCCTTCAGGGAACTCTTTCAGAAGAATTTTCAGCCCTTATTAGATAAATGCAAGTCGGACTTGTCCAGATGGGCTGCCCTCCCCCTGTCTCTTGCAGGCCGAGTTAATCTCATTAAGATGGTAGTTCTTCCGAAATTTTTGTATCTTTTTCAACACATTCCAATTTGTCTTAATAAATCCTTTTTTGTTAATCTCGACCAACAATTTAATACTTTTATTTGGCATAATAAACCAGCCCGTATTAAGAAAAACATTCTTCAACTTCCCAAACCTGAAGGTGGGTTAGCATTGCCAAATTTTCGCCACTATTTTTGGGCCTGCAACATTAATAAACTTATATATTGGCTCCATGGTGAAGGTGCAGACACCTGTCCACCCTGGGCTCACACTGAGATCTCATCTTCTTCTTGCTCTCTACATTCTACGATATGTTCACAGCTCCCCATAAGTGCCCATAATGTCTCACCTAATCCGGTCGTCACCAATACAATTAAAATTTGGATCCAGTTCAGAAAGCAGCACGGTTTCCATAGGGCTTCAATTCTTTCCCCGGTTTTGAATAATTATGCATTTCTCCCTTCCCGCTCTGACCCTACATTCCGCATATGGTCGGATAAGGGCCTCAGAACACTTAAGGACCTGTATGAAGAAGGTGTTTTCACGTCTTTTGCATCTATGTCAGATAGATACAACCTGCCTAATAGCCATTTTTTTCGGTATCTTCAAATGAGACACTTTATCCAAAAGCAGTTCCCACATTTCCCAAACCGCCCCCCTGAAGCTGAAATAGACCAACTGCTGTCTCTCGACCTGCAACAAAAGCGACTGATATCTGTCATTTATAATAAGATTGCACTTCTGAGCCCAGCCCCCACTATATCGCCTAAAAACGTATGGGAAAAGGATTTGGGGGTAGACATTACTGATGTCCAGTGGAGAGACATTTTAAAACTAATCCATTCTTCGTCGATTTGCGCCAGGCACGGTCTATTACAGTGGAAGGTGCTTCACAGAGCCCATTTCACTAACGCTAAATTGGCAAAGATATATCCAAGTCACAGTGATGCCTGTAACCGCTGTAAACAGTCCCCAGCCGACCATGTGCACATGTTCTGGTCGTGCCCGAGGTTGACCAACTTTTGGTCCAATATATTCCAAACTCTCAAACAGGCTCTCAACACAAATTTAGAACCAAATCCCCTGACTGCTCTTTTTGGTCTTCCTCTGCCTAAAAATCTCCCTGTTTCTACACAGCGTGTCATGGCCTTTACCACCTTGCTAGCCAGGCGTGCCATTCTACTTAAATGGAAGCATGTTTCCCCACCGACTCATAACAGTTGGATACGGGAGATTTTACAATGTCTAAAGTTAGAGAAGTTAAGGTTTTCACAGAAGGGATCTCTGACAGCATTCCATAAAACTTGGGACCCATTGCTGGATTATATTAGTAACAGTCTTAATGTTACTCCTGATGATGCCGAGGACGCTTCTTAACCGTTGGAAAGAGAGAGTACCCCCCCCCCTTTTTTTATTTTTTTATTTTTATTTATTTATTTTCTTCTATTCTCCTTTGATATTTATTTATATTTGTATATATACTTACATTTGATATTTCTTCTTTGATACATTTGATACTTTACCCCTTTTTTTTTTTTTTGTCTTATCTGTACTAAATTTATTTGTGTAATAATTGAGTCGTTTACTGTGATTACATCTGACATGGGTTGTTGGGAGGGATAGTGGGATTCATGTTGGGGTTCTCTTTTTGTCTTGTTCTTTTTTTGTACTTCACTCTAATGCAGACGCTCTAACACAACGTGTAACTGATGTATTGTTCTGTACTGTCTGCAAAAACTCAATAAAGAAATTGGGAAAAAAAAAAAAGACTGACCAATGACAGTTGAGGAGAAAGGGGGTTTATGTAGAATTTAAAACATTTTAGAGTTAAAATTATGGAAAACTTCATAGAAACAATTTAACAAACCATTTAATGACTTACAATGATTTCCTCTTTCAAAATGTTTGTAATGCAACACTTGGCAACGTGTCACCTTCCTTAAATTCTTTGCAACAAGATAGTGTTTACATCATGCATACAGATTACTGTGATAGATGAAGCAGGAAATCAGAATGGGATAACTCATGTTTACATTCAATTGATTAGTAATCTGATTTAGTCCCTGTCCCTTACCATGTCTTCAACCAGCACTGGCATTACCTATTAATGTACATATTATGTAGGGAATCTGCGCAGCTTCAATACAAATACTTAAACATTGTTAAATGTTAAAACATTTAGAAACCAGTTTGAGTGTATGGCCAAGAATTAGCCATGTAAACGCTATATTTTTTCTGGCAGAAATATGGTTGTGTTAACTAGTTTAATCACTTAACCTGATGAAGAAAACAAGGTTTAGATGATGTTCAAGAAACCAGATCACTGCTGAAAACTGACAATAATCACATTACTTTTAAGTGCAAGGTATGAGGCTAGTGTGTGTGTGTGTGTGTCATTGTCTTTTGTGTCTGCTCTGTCACATTGCTGTTTGAAAAGGTCAAGGGGCATTTGCCTTTCTGGGACTCCATATTTTATTTATCATAGAGTAAATGTGTGCATGGGAGGAAGATGGAGAGAACAAGAGAGAGAAAAGGAGAGCAAGACTCTTAAGGATGAAGTTGAGACAGAAACAGATGGACTATAGAGGGAAAGAAGGAATATATCCAAAAGAAATGAAACAATACAGCTGGAGCACAAATGCACTTTATCGAGGAATGTTGAAATATTGTTTGCTGTACACATCTGTTTGCCTTCTGAGCTCTCATTCTCTCCGGTAGATGCAAACATAGTGTTCAACCACATACTGCCTCTCTATTATACATTCATATGGCCGACCCTGATATGTCCTTGTGTTTACACCACTGGAACTAATGACACTGCTTCTGCAATCCTTCAAAATTAACCCTTCAGGTCAGACAAACAAAAATACACATCCGGGCACACATATACACTTTTTTATGAATTCCTGAAGGAGAAGAAACCAAAGAAAATTAATGAAATGTATCAGACAATATGGTGTGTGTTCACCTTTTCTCTTCTTGCATTTGTGTTAGGAAGGCAGTTATCAGGTCCACAGAGAGAATCGACCACTTAACCACTGGCTATACCCACAAATATACATCATTATTAAGATCACTGTATAGTTGTACATGTCCAAGTACACTGTAAACTCTGTGTCATATTAACAATAGTGTTCACACCCCCTGTAGGCTACAGTCATGGTTACAAGATTGATTTTTTTAGGTTTCACCTTCAACTATGACTTGTAGCTGACGTACAAATTATGCTCATTACATGAAATATAGACTCATGGAATCCACTCTTGGAATACATTTGTCAAATTTATGTAATTATTGACTGAATTATTGGTTTCCAAGTCGACCATATGGTTCAATTGTAAGATGACAGAAAATTATCTGTCAAGGTTTGACATAATTATATCTTCAGACCAACATTAGCACTGTGTGAAAAACTGTAGCCCCCTCTTTCATTTGAAGGAGACCAGCCCTGCGGCATAGCAGGGTGCCAAAACAGAGGGCTCCAGTAAAAAATCTGGCCAGATACTGTGTTGGCCAATGAAAAAAGTGCAAACACACAGTTCTGGCAGACTACTTCATAACATGCAGTAACATTCTGTTGTTTAGCTTGCAATCATCACAATGAAAGTTAAAATTGTAGCTGATATGTTAACTTTTCACTGTCTCTAGGTATTATAAACCCTTGTGCTGCATTTTGGCGTCTTATAAGACTTTAAATATATAGATCTGTTACTGAAACAGGTCTTCCTGGATTGTATTTTATTTCTCATCGATACCTGAAGCAACACACCTCCACCAACACAGCCCCCTGCATTGTTTTAATTCAGGGCTGGTTTCAGTCTTGATGCATGCTTAGACTCTAACGCAACAGAGATCCATTAAAAACCTGCTGAACTTAGTGTGCGTATACGTGCATGAGTGACAGTGTGAGGGAATGAACAATCTACCAGCAAGGTCAAGGCAGCAGCATAGCAGGTTAAGTTCTACCAGTGAGCAGTATGAGTGTATTCTCCCTACAGTCTTTCCCTGTGTGAACCTTTACAACAGGAGTAGCTTAAAAACTATGCTCAACACAGACAAGAGGCTCTGTGTGCCTGGAGGCTTGCACAACTGAAGAGGCCTCAATGGAAAAAGAATTGTAGATGTCTCTACTTAGTAGATCTTACTGAATACTTCCTCTTTTTTAGAGAGAAAAGATCTTGCTTATTCCATTATATATAATGTAAATGTGATGAAACCTTGTCAGTTATGTGTTGACTCAATTGAGGACTCAATTGGGTAATTAAAATAAAAAAGCATTGTGTTTCATAGCATTCAGGTGAACAGCATCAATTGTAAGACCAACATGCCTTATCCTAAGGACAAACTCAGACTCCCCAGAAGATAATGCTTTCAACTGGTGATAAGTCTGAACATAAGTCTCATATGTATGTATAAAATATAAATTATTTTTTCCACAACATAACAATTGTGCTGGATGCTAAAAGACATACCTTCACTGGTGATTCTAGAAAATTATATTTGTTGTGGTAAAAAACTTGCATGTGTGACGGCCTGCCCCTCTAAAATGATTGACTAATAAATTAATTTTGAATCGTTATTTCATGTGTGGACTCCCTTTTTGCTACTAACTGGCCCGGTTTGTGACACATGACATATTGATTATTTTGCTAGCTGAGAATATTAAAGTAATGTTTCAAGGATAACATTATTTATACTAGCAATACAAGTTGACAACACGATACCAGCTATGAGATCCTGTTGAGATGACTGTGCACACACAAACACCCACACGGACACATACCATATAATGTTCACACTAGTTTATTCCAGGTTTCAAGTTGTTTCAGTTAGTACTCCTTTGGGCTGCCACACTCTCCGATGTTGAAACAGAGCCAAAGCTCTGTTCAAGAGCAATAAATGCTCCCTTTACACGTGTGTAAAATGCCTCATAAAGACCCAAAGAACCAGAAAATGCGAGAAACAGTCTTTGTCTGTCCTGGATAGCTCCTGCAAGATTCATGCTATCAATGTTGGACTGTAGCCTTTCATACATTTAATTTACAATTATTGAATTACAGCACTGAGAACAAGGTCCTAAAATTCTCTTTAAGACCATTAGTGTAATAGGGCAATCATATGTCTTATAATGTGATTCTTCCAACAACAAAAAAAGACCACTGTTCCTATTCTGATGACTTGGCACTTTCTTCCATTTCCACTCCTTTTATGTGCATGAACCTACATGAAAGTTGAAAATAGTTCCTTTAAAATCTGAAAAGCTCTGAGCGTTTCCATCCTGTTAGCTCCTCCTCCCCGGTTTCATCCTCCACTTCCCTGCATAAATGTATCATTACAGTATCATTATGTCCCCCCCCCCCCCAGCTCCCATTTACAGGGACTTAGGTACTGTGTTCTGGGGCTTACGTGGACCCATTATGTCATTAAGTCATTATGAGCTGGGACAGAGAGAAAATAATACCCATAATAGAAGCTACATTGGGCACTACTTAAGTCTATACTTCCATCCTGCCTGCCTTCCTGCCTATTTGTCTGTCTGGTTGCAGATCTGTATGTGCAGTGTGTTTCATGTTACATATCTCACTACTAAGTTATTATCCTCCAAACAGAAAGAAAAACTTCTGAAAACATTTTGTGTTGGCAATCATTGACTCACCCCAGAATTAGGATATGCTGTCCAGCCAAGTTCAGCTGTCGCCACCCGAGTGTCCATCACGGTTTCTGCAGCAGAGAATGAAGAAAGGAAAGGTAGAGAGAAAGCGAGAGAGAAACAGTGGTTAGCCTCAAAAAAAGCTATTTTGAGTATCATCCCACAGAGTTGAACTGCATTCAAGCCCCAGTGATCACTTGACACTACCACTGACGAACAGAAAGGAGATGAATCCTTCACAGCATTTCATCCATCTCTGCTAGGCTTCTGTTAAGACAAGAGACATGGAAACAAAACCTTGGCACTTTGCTGGAAGGAATGTCAAAGCCTCTGTCATGCTGTTAAATGCTGAGCTTTGTATTGTGTCCTCTCTGTGCGAGAATGAAACTACAGCATGAGCATCCTGCATTTGTTTGTGCTCGTGTGTGTGCATGTATTCACATGATATGCACTCATTTGTGGAAAAATGTGTGGATATTTTTGTGTTTGTGAGTCTCTGTGCTGAACTTTGTCACATTGTTTAGCCAAAATTCAGAGGGAGACAGTCTAGTTTGTTCACTACTAGAGTGAATGTAGCCCTAAAATTTGCGGATCTTGCTTGTCTGTCAGGTTTTCTCAACGCACATTTATGAATATACATATAGGATAATTTATTTTTTTCCACTGTATGTCTGAACAACTGCACACAATCCCCAAATGGATAGCTATATGGTACACTGGTTGCAAACATAAATGAGACACTAAAACTTACAACCTTAGAAAAACAGTAGCAATTCAGCTAACATTCAAATTGATCCCATTTTGAACTTATTACAGTTCTTACACAAGCTGTCATTTCTGGCCCATATCTGAGAAATATAAGAACACAAAGATTACAAAGATCTCTTTCTCTTTCTATCTCTTTCTTGCCTCTCGCTAACACACTTTAGACAAAGAAGTCTGGCAGTGCACTCAAGAAGTTTACTGGCCCTGTTTTGATTAATATCTGCCTTGTTGGCACACTGAAATCTGGAAACCCGACATACCTTCAGGAAAGAAGAGAGACATATGGCATCATAATACACTGTCCTCTGCTGTCTCTCTCTCTCACACACACATACACATTTATAGAATGATGGACTAGGTGACATGTTGGCCTTAGCAGTGTGATGATATATTAATAATTTATCCTGTAACAGAGATTGTATTCTCCAGCCTAAACCCTCAATCTTAATGAGACTAGGCACAGTTAACATTTTTTGACATCCCCAAGCCACAACATGCCCTCAGTTGTTTGATGAGCGTTAAACAGATAAAAATTGGGAGACAGAAGAGTGAATGGTATGTCTGGGCGATAATCAGATAAGCATAGCGTGTGGGAATTTTCAGAGGAATTTCAGTTGTTGTGTCTTTGGTTTGGACATCATCCACTATCAGAGAAAACGGTTGGCTAGCGACATCCACACATATTGTTGATGCGGGAGCAATCTCACTCTGATTAAATGCAAAGATGCAGCAAGCAGACGCTGCTCTTGTTCAAGAAGAGGTTTCAGCCCTCTACAACCTCCCTGTACCTACTCCTCCACAGGAAGCACACACCCGCAGCTGTTGCTTATGTGGAATCTCACTGAACTTGCAGTGATTTAGAAATCATTCCAAATGATGGAGCACTCGAAGCCCGTCATCCGCAGTTCAAGTGGTCTTGCTTAAAGAGAAGTACACTGAGGATGAGTGACAAGCCATCCGTGGGAAGGAATGAGGTCTTTCATTCTCAATCTCCACTTACTGGGAGGAACTGTCCTCAGACATGAAACCAATTAGCCTAGGTAATTCTGCTACACACACATGCCCTCACACATATACACGTTAATACACACACAGAGACATGGGCTGCACATGCACACACTCTCACATTCACCAGCCAACTCAGAGAGCAATTTTCTGTGTACACCTACAGTGACAGCCTTGTTCACACCCAGCTTCCATCACAGTATTTCAATTTCCCTAAGATCAGCCTTGCCTTGTCTAGTTTCCACAGCCAGCCAGCTACAGCCTGCCTGCCTGCCTGTACGGCTTGCTGTCAGCTGGGGAGATAGGAGCATGAAACAGCCCTCTGCGCCAGCCAGCATTGTGGGGACTGCCAACCCTTTCTCAGGGGAAATCACAGAAGCTTTAGTCAAATCACACAGGCACTTGGTAGGCCATTTTCCATTTCCTTTTAAAAGGAAAGGAGGAGGGAGGGAGGCGCAAGATGGTGAAGGTGGAGACAAAAAGGGTCAAAGACCCATGGGAGGGGTGGATGAGTGGCATCATGTGACCTAATGTCTAACATTAGCAGAATATGAGAGTAGCAGATGAGTAAATGGAGTATGCTAAGTGGTTATTAGCAATGGGGTGGAGCTCACACAGCCATCCTGCCACAGCTCACACACCTGTCCACTGGCACTGGGGATTTGGAAAGTGTCCCTTGTGTATGTGTATGTGTGTGAGTTTTAAATGAGCTGTTATGTGGACCATTCATCCATTTAATCATAAGTGGATTTGAAGAGTTTCATTTTCAAATGAGCTACCTACATTAATTAGAAAAGCCAGCTCTTTTAAAATTACAAGAGGCAGATTTTGATTTATTGCTGAAATTGTAAGTCCTATGACCAAAGCTTACATAACAATTCAATTTCGGAGGAATTGATAGTTTATATATAAAAAAGATCAAATTAACTAAAGGACTGCTAGTCCATTCTAACTTAAACAATGCATTTGAAGCAGCTGGGACACTTATTTTTTTCTGATTCAATGGATAACAATTGGTCATCCCTTTCCCTGGCGCTCTGGTTCTTTTGGAAGTGTATCTGACCACATATCCTGTTACTCTGCTTTCACGTTTTACCAGGTCATTTTGGAGACAAGGAAAGACACCAGCTAGCTGTAGTCCCTCATGTTTGGAGCATAGCTCAGAGTGTTTTCTCCTGCATTCACATTCTGCTATGTCAGCTCCACCTGCAAGCTCCAATAAATTAAAGACAGCCAAGTTCACTAGCAGTTCAGTCTGTGGGAAAATTATTAACACAGAGAGCTTAATGTTGACTATGTAACCATGGCTCATAAATCTATTGGAAAACAATAGCTTGTAGGTGTCAGGGTAGCTGGCCTTAAATGGATTCAAAGAGCAGCAAGACTGGAGGATGTATTGTGACTACATTGCAGAATATTAGTTACTCCAAATAATACAACGGATGTGGATAGGCTCATTGTGTCAAGCTGATACACTGCCAGTGTACAAGTAAAAACACGGAAGTCACAAGCCCTGCTAAAAACCGAGTCTAAACCAAAGGCCTAAAGTTTCCAGTCCCAGCTCCTTCTCATTTGCAGAAAGTGATAGATCAATACCAAATGGTACGCTGTTTCCACTGATAGAGAGAGAGGGATAGAGAGAGGGAGGGAGAGAAATTATAGAGCGACAGACTGCATTAAACATTGATGGGGCCCTGTGGTAGAGATCGATAAGGCAGCCTTCTTCACACAATTACACGTCAGCAAGCAGTCGCATGATACATCACATGCACACACATGATTACATATTGCTAGCACTTGGGCTGAAGAACATCTATAGAATGGGAGATAGAAAAGTACAGCAGGGATGGATTGCCCAATCACTTCACCATCTTTGAGCTTTTATGTATGACTTTAATTCTACAGTTTGCAAGTCAGAATGGCAACATGTCTGTGTAATTCCCCCCTTTGTGGCCTGTCTGTGTGATTGTATGGCTGTTGGTCGATAGAACATGTGCTGAAGCGCCTGTCTGAAGCTCCATGGCTCCTTGGTCAATAAGGCAGACAATTCTCTGCAGATTTCCCTTCCCATCCATCCCATAACACATCTTTTCAATTTCATCTATCCTTTAGCCCACCCCCCACACCCTCCTCTCCACTACGTCCTCCTGTTCAAGGATGCTGGTACACTTTGTAATTCAATGAGACAATCATGTCCAGATGCTGAATGCTAGTCTGAAATGGCCTTTTCTTTGTGATAGTAGCAACAAACTGAAATAAGATCCAAGGGCCTTGAACAGCATTATTTAAGAAGGGCCTATCTTCTCTCAGAGATGAAATAAAGATGGGAGGACAAAGAGAGAGAGAGAGATATCATAGGGAAAAGACAGACAGAGATGAAAAAGCGAGAGGAGAAATCAGCAGGATTGAAATGAGCACTTAACAATGATGAAGCCCCATGGTAGCCTGCTGAGCCTGGCATCTTAATACAGGGCTGAAAACAAAGTGACAAACAAACAAGAGTGAAAGCTGCTGCGTCTCCAAAACTAATCAGCCGTCCACTCGTGGGATTTATGAATAAAAAAGAAACATTTTTGACAGAGTTAAGTATTTCTTGAAGAAATCGAGTGTAAATTTCTCACAAATACAGACAACATTCAGTCATGGCACCCTGGGAAATCACAAAAAAAACAAAAAAACTTTATTTATTATTTACTGGATTGCAAGGTAGGACCAGCTTAAGTTCAACACTGGTGAGGGCACTGAGCTGATTTTAAAACAGGGAAACAGGTTTCTGGCACAGTGCTGCTTCAGGGTAAAAAGAATATGAAAGAGGCGATATCTTTGATTGAGTCACAATGTTCAACAGAGAAGACAATCCTTGTGAACACAGACACTTTTCTAATCTGTGCCACACTAAAGCTGTGTCACTCATACTGAAGCGTTTTGCTTTAAATAGAAGATACAGAACAGTCAACAGAAATACATCAAAAGAAATATGTTACTTCTATGTCTCCCTGGAGACAGAAATGACAATGTGGCTGATTTGAAAACTGAACAGAAAATAATCTGCCGTCCTCTGACACATTAGCGTGGAGTGATGGGATACACAAGTACCAGATCACTGAGCCACAGACAGTATTAAATGAACAGGCTCACAAATGACTGATCATACACATGCAAGGACACACACACACACACACACAAATGTATAAACAGTGCTCTGGGCTCGCAGTCAGAGTGAAAAAAATGTCTGCATGAAAGAAGACCAAGTCACTATCAGAGACAAGAGGGAAAGCCAAGGAAGATGACAGGAGATGCAGAGGAGGCGAGCGACAGAAGCAAAAGTGAGATCAGCAGCAGATGTTGGGAAGAATGCCTCACAAGATAGGAAAATTAATATACATGCGCTATCTGCAGAAACTGATGAAATTATCCTTTCATCACAGCAAGGTGACATTCCCTTGGCCTCACACATCTGGGATGTCATGTTGCATAAAACTTATGATTCAACCTTGCGGCACTTGGTGAGCACCAACACTCTCGTTCTCCACTATTACCGGTTTGTAATAGAGTTGCTGTGGGAGGGAAGCAGGAAAATACAAGAGCCCACCCTGAGGCGGGGTTGGCAAACATAGACAGGTACACATGCAGTGAGTGTACACCCAGTGGCTGGTAACAACAGACTTAGGCATCTAATCATTATCTTAGTGGTCAGTCACTCACTCAGCTATCTGAGTAATACAAAAAACAGCACATTTATACATAACCCCTCACTTCGCACCTCTCTCACTTTCTTCTTTTCCTCTCGCTCTCTCTCTCCCCTTCCCTCCCCTGGTCAGGGGAGAGAGGTTAGGCACATCATTTGCATTCATTAACATTACATTAGCAGACAGAGTGATCTTTAGAAACCAGGCTGCTGGAGAGTGTCATCTTTAATTCATCATAACCCCACCACCCACCCCTCTCGCTCTCTCTTTACCACTACCTTCTTCTCCTCCCTCTTTATTCTTGCACTCATCAATCCCTCCTCTCCCTCTTTCCCCTCTTTCCCTAATCCCAGCACATCCTATCTCCTCCTCTTCTCTGCACTTTTCTTCACTCTCCATTTACCTCTGTCTTTCATCTTCTTCACTATTCCTCCTGTCTGTTTTTTTGCCTTTCTCGCTTCCATTCCTTCCCCTTATCTTTCTTTCTCTCTGCATTCTCTTAATGACAGGGTACAGTTGGGTTTGATGTTTCTTCATATGTGCCGCCAATGCAGGGTAGGAAGAAGAAGGGACACACCCAAAAACACACATACACACATGTCAGCCTTCTGGCTGCATCATGCACCCTATACACATCAGTCTGGGAAGCAAGACAAAGCAGATGAACGCTCTACACAAGGCTCTCTGGTGTGACCCTCTAGCCTTGTACTACTTACAAAAGGAATTGAGCTTCCAATTAAAGGACTCATCCTCAACACACTCACATCAAAAACTTAAATGGTCAACTGCAGACATATATACTTCATGTTTCTTCCTCCTCTAAAGCTTGCATATAGCAAGCAATTGCCTAGGTACTATAGACCTAACACAAATACTCTCTATGTGCGAGCATGTATATGCATTTTCATGTATGCGTGTGCGGTCATGCATATGTAAATGTCAAAAGTACAGTTTTGTATTAAAGTGTCATGTATGCATGATAGCCTTGCAGCACACAGAGTGGGAACTGCAGTTGTGCTTATTACACAGATACATAGAACAAGCACTGACTGGATGTGCAGGTGAATCTAACAAAGAATTAGTCCCATAAGTGTCAGTTAAAACAAACAACCTAATTACTTAGTTTACGTAAGACTTCTAATGATTCCTCATCCTCTTCTGCACAAAAGAGGAGGACATTAAGGAGCAAATCTGGCAAAACCACACAATCGAAAGGTTATAGAGTTTATGCTAGACTAAGACCAATGTAAACTGAGCAAATCTCAAAAATATTAGTATCTCTTTTAAGTCAAACAGTGAGTATATGAAAGGTTAAATTATATCAACATAATCTGATGAAACACAGTGATCAGTGTTCTGACAGAGGATATGCCATTTCAAATGTCTCCTTTTCTCTATACTCCTGAAGCACACAGCAGAAATATGATCACCCTCTATGTAGTCTTTTGGAGTGAGTCTGGCTATGATGACACCGCTTAGGGAATTCTGCACTTACTTTATGAGAGCATCATTTAAGGTTTTCTTTTTCCCTACACTCATCCTGTAGAACTGAAAATGAACATGGCATATGCATATTCTTAATTTTGGCATATTCATATACAGACACAAGTGTGTGGATTTATTATACACATAATCACTGACACATAGCTCCTGGCCAGATTTTTGCAAGCTGTTCAAGATTTGTACTGTATATCAGTGCTAATAAAGTAACATAAAATATATTGAAAAATCTGAATATTTAGGTAATATATATGGTTAATACTCAGCACATACTTAGCAGGCTGCCAAACATGTAGAGCCGAGAAACTCAATATTCAACTATTCTACATACCTCACAGTAATGAGCCCAGGATCTGCTTGTAGCAACAGACCAGCAGCAGTGACCAAGCAATAATCCAGATGAAAGCAGCATTAGCCTCCCCCAGCCATCACAATACTCATTACTGCTGATATTACCTCAGTCAGTCTGTCTGCTTTTAAGAAACCTGGCAATTTGCTGCAGTAAAACTGGGTAATTACAACTCTTATCAGGCTCCTCACCTCACAAAACAGCATTTAGAGAGTGGGAGACTACTCCCCAATGCTTCAGTGGCTGTGGAACAAGGCTTTGGCTGACTTCCCAATCATTCAGCCACACCCACTCACTGTCATTATTCTCTTTTCAACTCCAGCCCATACCCACTGTCCAATAAAAACAAACAGAAATTTGACCACTTTAATGACAGAACTAAAATAAATTATTGATAAATGCCCCGAAGTAAAAATATGGAATAGCCAATGTGAACCATGATGGCCCGATGAATATCACTTTACAGCACAGCTTTTCCACCAAGAAACGCTCTCCCTGCCTCCAAAATATAGAATAGGAAAACTTTGTGTTTATTTTGGAAAGCTAGCATGGAAAAAATGGCTATGAAATATAACCTTTCCAAATATCTTAACAATGAAAGTCAATCCACTGTAGCTTTGACATTTCACATATTAAAGTTTCACGTATTAAAGTTGGCCCTATCATCACTTCTACTGGCTAGAGACACAAGTAGACTGTCAGAGAAGAACTGTGTCCGTACTTTGGGATTGTGTGAGGCTGACATTTAGCAGTGTAAGCTATAGCTAATAGGCTATCCGGGGTGAGTTAAAGCATCTTTGTTTTTCAAGCAGACCAGGAAATCCTTGCTCAATTACTTCCTACTGCAGTCCTTCACTCTAATTAAGACAGTAAGGATAGTCATTAATGCAGTCCTGTGTGTCTGAGGATGTGCATGCTCACACGGGGGGAAAAAGCTCTCAAAATAAAGTTAAAAAATAGAGATAAAATAAAAGAATCGATAACGTTAATGTCAAATATGTGCACAGTGCACAAGTGTCTCTGATGGCATCTCAGTGTGCCTTGCCTGGTTGCATTTTATAGCAACTGAGGGTTAGGAGGGCAAAGAAATAGATCGAACTGGTTGTCCTTTTCTGTCACACTGTCACACACTTGAACTGAGATAACCATCCCCTAATATGTGGAACTTGTACGGAGGCCAGAGGGAAACAGAGAAACAGATAAAGAGATAACGAAAAAGAGGAAGAAGACAGAAAGACAGGAGTGAGATAGAGAGAGAGAGCAAAAGGGAAGAGTCTACAGTTCTTATGAAGAAAGATACTAGATCAGATATGGAGGGAGTAATCGGAGAGACACTGCAATGGAGAGGGCATCATGTGGCAGCGCCCTGTGTTATCTTATCCAGAAATGGATCTAACCTTAGCTGAACACAAGAGTCACATCATTTCTAAGAAATCACCTGACCCCATTTCTGTTCTGCAGCCTGTATGTACAAAGACTGACATTTGCAATATTTATGAACAGGAAAACACAGAAGCAAAACTGTCTCGCATTAAGACAGACATGAGCATCACGCTAACAGCAGAAAAAGGACACACATAAAGGGATGAAATAAAGTCCCATAATGCACACACTCTGAAGAGCATGCACAGATAGACACGATATATTCATGCTCACAACGCCTATTAAACACAGCAGAGCCCAGTTGCTCCGCCTATCACCTCCACTGGTACACCCTCGGAGTCTGACTCAAAACTTTGGGTAGTATTTATCAGTGCAATGTGACACTGAAAAAAATGAATGAATACATCCTGCCCTTTAATCCCAACTATTTATTCACCACTGCTACGACTAGTTTCAACCAAGAGGGTGGCTCCGGGATTGAAAAGTAAAGCCGATGTGTAAGTGACTTAAACCTGAATTCTCTCCAATATACTTTTCACATGATTTATTACTTTAGTAAAGTTTCTTAATGTTTTTATGGTCTCCGTTGCTAGTTTCAAGTGTTCTTCTACACCATGATGTTCATTTTGTATATTATGGTCCCGTTTAGAGCAAAATAGATGATAAAGAAAGCATGCTTTATGGCGTGGCTAAATTATGATTGACAAGTCGCTAGGTAATGTAACCATGGAGAAATCTCAAATTCATATAGTTGTAGCTGTCGCCGTCACTACAGCTAGCTATCTAAAAGGGCAAAGGAGGAGTTGGATTTTTCTGGTAAGTTCATTAGATTTGAATGGTTTTAAGCCTTTTTTTCACTAGTAAAAATTAGCATTGGCATTATCGCAGTTAACCATATAGCTGTAAATGCGCCATGTTGACCAAGCTAGCAACTAGCATTACAGTCAGTTCCATTTTTTATTTTTACAGTCTATGGTTTCTCACCAAAGAACAAGGCGCACAAGCAATATTCCACTGAAAAGTAAAAAAGAAAGACTGTGTTCAAATGGTAGAGGAAACACCACCTAACTATATCAAATCTCATTAAATGCTGTTGTTAACCATGTTTGGTTGCACTACAAAATTGACTTGTGGCTCTTGAATAATTCACCCATTGGCAGAGAGAGAAACAGACAAGAGAGCGTGGGAGAGAGAGAGCCTTGAGGTTTTGATGCCATGCTCTCTTTCCATCTCATCTGTGGTAGTAAAAGAATGACCTTCAACCACCTTGAACTCACTGGAGCTGAATTTCAATAAAAGTCAAATTATCACCCGCGCCCATGGGGCTTGGGAGAGGCACTAAGTCTGAATTGACTGTGCATATAAGACGATTTAACAGTCATATGGAGGTGTGAGAGAGTCAATCATACGACGCACTTCTTTTTCACACGGAGAGGGAGTCTCAGCAGTGAGCAGTGGTTACTGTACCCTGTTGGGAGAGCATGCCACTGGGATGGATCACTGATTGTTTTCCACGAGTGTGTGTGTGAGGAACATCAAACACAAATTCCTGTCTGCGGAAGCACATATGCCAACATGCAATTGGGAAAGTGTTATTCAATTTAGTCATGTTTTCCCTTGACAGATGTAGTGAGATTCAGGTAATTGATGCCTCAGTTTGGTCTTCCCAAGCTGTGTGCTCTTCACCAGAGGGACAGTACTGGCTAAGCCGGTGTGAGTCAGAGGGAGGGCGCAGTGTGATCTCACTCCCTTAACCGCGACTGAGGTGTTCTTCTGGGATCAGCTACACCCGACACACACACACGCACGCACGCACGCACACACACACACACACACACACACACACACACACACACACACACACACACACACACACACACACACACACACACACACACACACACACACACACACACACACACACACACACACACACACACACACACACACACACACACACACACACACCAATGAATGTCAATAATGCACCAACACAGGCATAGAATACGTCCCGCGAGTGTGGCCAAACCACTGGCGATAGCGACTGTAGACATCCGTACATTGTGATCACTTCTCATTCTCCCCATCTTTCCTCGCTATCTGTCTCCAGAAAAATGCCAGTGGCCTCTCCAATGCCCCCTAGCAAACAAAATGCTTTCCATTAAAATCAAACACCAAATTCACCTTCTTGCAGCATATGCTTACATGCCTGGGGAAGTCTATATATTTTTGGAGATGGGCTTTGTTTTTCCTCCAGGGCTTTGCTGGAGTCTGCACGCAGCAGTGAGGGAATAAGAGATAGAAAATAGTCCTGAGGCTTAAAGAAAAACTTTCAGCAAAAGATCTGACCTTATAGCATAAGGTCTCCAATGAGAATCTATAACAATAGAGAAGAAGGGAAAGAGGGAGTAAGAGCGAGACAGACCTTTTTGAGTATATTTGTCTGGAAGTCTCTCATTCTGCAATGGAAAACATTACATGCCCTCTTCATTGTTTTTTCAGTACTTTTGTAGAATTAGGGAGTTGAGACCATAGAATGGGAAATAAGAGCTGATTCTTGTGGATCCCAGGAGGAATTTGTGTTTGATGTTCCTCCATTTGATGCTGCCATTTTTATTTCCTGCATCAACCTTCCCACTCTTTTCTTGTGTTCCCTTTTTTAACCAGTTGTTAATTCTCTGCATCTCTTTCACTCTCTCCTCACTAAGGCTATCAGAATTGCCCAAAAAAGAATTGCACCGGTCCGAATAATTTAAATATCTATTTTTGCAGATTGCTGGGCATTACAATAAACATATAAAACAATGTCCTAAACAGTAAAACATTTAAAGACTGTAGACCTCTCTCTGTCTGTGCTGTGGTTGGTGTTAGAGTGAGAATTGAGAGGCAAGATCAAATGAATGATTTGTATTTAATGATTAGTCAAATTATTTGTAGGTTTTACACAGGTTGGGCGATATTCATTCTGGTTACCAAAATCCAAAGTATTTCCAAATGGGGCTTTTTAGGGTGCTTTCACACTTGTTTATTTTGGTTGAATCAAACTCTGGTTCGTTTAACCTCTTGGTATGATTTGTTTAGGCAAATGTGAACACAGCAGTTGCACTTCAATGGGGAACAAAAAAACCAGACTGGGCCCTTGTTGAAGAGGTGGTCTTGATCTGGTTACAAATAAACTCTGGTATGGTCCGTTTGCAGTGTGAACATGATCAGACCAAGATCTGACCCAACTGCAGGAAGTATTTTTTTTAATTAAGCTTGCTCCTATGGTCAGATGTGCTGTGCATTAGGCTTCCTTCTCCTCTCCAGCCGATTGAAGGCAGCACATCCTCTTCACATGAAGCAACACATTGATCTCTAGATGTTGCCTTAAACTGCATTTAAATGCACCATGTTGCTTAAATATTTCGGCTTGTTATGTGGCCCTAACGATTGGACCATATTATCAATTTATAACATCGGGCAAGTGCCCAGGGGGGGCATTTGAAAAAAAAGAAAAATGTAAATGTTTTCATGGTTTTCAAACAGCAGATACATCACTGTCAAAGCACTTGATCTAGCTTTTATTTACCATTATTCTTATCAATAACAAAATTAAGAATAAAAATAAGAAAACAGGTGAAATATAGCTATTGCTGTGTCTTTTCAGCACCACAGAGGTGTGGACAGAAAAAGACACTGTTTATTTCAATATTAATAGCAGTACACTGTTAGAAAATATATTCAAAGACCATTTTATAAGCTTACTCTACCCTCCTGTGTGGAAGTATACAGAGTGCAAATCACTCTGTCTGTGGGCAGGTTGGGTTGTTGTTGAAGTGTTTGCTTTTTTAGGCTTGACCGATGTTTCATTTTCAATCAATGAAAGTGACTGTTTCCTGTCCGTCAGTGCAGTGGTCCAGGACTCGTGAGGCAGACAGCCATGGTACGGCTGCTTTTTTCACAATGGAATATTTATTCTTACAATCGAATGTTGTTTTTTACAATTCAATTACATGTAACCAAATTTAGAATATTAATTGACAGCCCTTCTCCTCACTTGCCTTTGTCTGAACCACTCTGAATGCAAAGCCACTGCTCACTTAACTCTTCTGGGAGAGCAAATGTCATTTCACACACACATTACATTCAGTCTGTTTTGCCACACAAAGGGTGTGGGTAATTTTGATCTCATGCCAACAAACCACACGAATAAGCACACAAATACATACACACTCTATCTGACCTCATCTGATTTGGCACCCGTGATGCCCGGGTGCTTGAACTAAGGCCCAGAACGCAGGCCCCAAATGTCACAGCTGTCCAGTGACACTAGTGGGTGGTGCAAACATCAGCCATCCCTCTGGCCCTCTCAACTCTCTCAACAGTAGCTAAGCCAGTACTAGCTGTCTGCTTTTAGGCAACATAACACACTTACCATTTTTCTTTTTTTTATCCTTCCATTTTGAGCCTTTTATTGATTGCTAATGTAACGGAGACAATATGGGTGAACTTCTGGATGCAGTGAGACAGCCTGTGGTTACCCTCTCAGTTAAAGATCTGCCAGCCAGAAGTAAGTGGAGAGCTTCCAGGCAGCGCTTTACTCTGCAGACCCGCCAGATGAGAGTGTTGCTGGTGTGATGTGAGCTGTGCTCCAGGAGTCAAAAAGAGTCAAAGTGCGGCATTCTGCTCAATGCGCTACAGTGTCACAGCTAAAGAACTGCGACGCCTCGTTAAATATGTAGTGCCACCGACCCACTTCAAGCTGTTCTTTTACTTCACACGTAAGGAGCAGTGGCAGCAAACACCCGCTCGCAGCTCACTTTGCACACTCAGAAATACACACATTCACACATCCACAGATGCACATGTAAATACAGGAAACAAGCAGCTTACACTTTACGCTGTAAAAGCTGCTCCAGGCTGTTAAATTATTCCTCCAGTTGTGTGTCACGAGGTTAGAATAGATGCAGGTGTCTGTCCAGTGTACGTGTGTAGGTGTTAGTGTCTGCTGATGGGTTAAATAGCTCTGACGGGAGACACAAGTAGTTTGCAGGTGTTTGGAGAGAACAGCACCCCTTCAGGACCTAATATATTTTGTAGAGGAAATGGCAGCAGTGTTTGTGTTAGAGGGAATAAATGCACCTTTGGGTGTGTAGTGTGTAGGAGAAAGTATATCTAATACTTTGCATTTATTTGAAGCTGTTTGGAGGGCAGTGGTGGAATTTACTGTACTTCTGCATGCCAAAATGTTTGGACAATAGTTATAAGACAGGCAGTACTTTCAGCCTGCAGTTAACTCCATTCATCCTATGAAATTTGGAGTCTTTATGTAAATTGTGTACTGAAAAATGGACAAAAACTAGATACACAGTATATAAGTAGCTATTGATCCAGAGAAGCAATGATGACTGCAGGTGTTAAAATCATCTCTGCCATCGATCTGCATTGTTGTTGGAAGAGGCAAGAGAGAGACTGATAGGGAAAGAACCTAAGGGAGGTTCCTTAACAAATGTTAAGTAGAGCAGAAAGGCTCTGTTTGTCATGCTTGGAAAAATTAAAACCCAACCCATGAGGTTCAACAGCCCCTTGGCACAAGATGCAGACATACATTTATTTTGTTTTGCAAACATCAATACCTGTGACCATTTTTAGCTCACACACACACACACACACACACACACACACACACACACACACACACACACACACACACACACACACACACACACACACACACACACACACACACACACACACACACACACACACACAAATGGATGTCAATAATAAATACCCCAACAGGGTACAGTAACCACTGCTCACTGCTGAGACTCCCTCTCCGTGTGAAAAAGAAGTGCGTCGTATGATTGACTCTCTCACACCTCCATATGACTGTTAAATTTGACCACTATTATGCCAACAATAACACAGCTATTTACCATGAGGATTTTAATTAGGACAGGTTGAAAACCCCTCTGAAGCAGTTGCCACAAAAAACTTTTCTTGATATCATACAAATATTGATTCGACTACTAAATTAATAACTGAACACGGGGCTGACATTTTTCCAATAATATAAATTTGAACACAGTATGTTAGTTTTAATTCTTTCAAATTAATTACCTAAACAGCTTTTTCCTTTGTAGAGTTAACTGTGTTCCCTTCATTGATGAGGTACATGTTATCGTAAGACTGTTGCATTTTACAAAGTCAGCAAATAGCCTTACCTTCATCCACAGTTTTTTATTTATGGTGTTAAATCCAAGATGACTTCTCTTATGTCATCTCTGTGTCATGATTAGCCATTGATCACAGTTTGTTGGTTTTGTTTCTTTTGAAACAACAATTTACTGAAACGACCAAAATGCATTGCATGCAGTTCTGTCCAAAGCTACTCATGGTGCGTTTATGGAATGCAGGAGTCTCCATTCTGTCTGACGATCCTCATCGGCTGATACTACAAAGCCACTCCAGCAGCTGCGCCTCTATGTTGGCTGCGGCTACAATGTAGCATTGTAATGTAAAGCTAGTTGTTTTGAGGGTTTTTTTGTGTTGGAGTCAGCTTTTCTGTCCACCTGAAGCTCAAATTTCCCTGGGTTGTTGTCAGAAAATCCACAGTTTATCCAAAAGAAACTCAGCACTGCAAAGTTTATTACAGTTTTTAATTCTTTCTCTATCGTGTGCCATCTGACACAACACCAGCCAACACCGGACACCGATCAATGCTGCTAAGCCTCTCTGGCCACAGTGCTTGTCTCTCTGATTCCAACATTATATCATGAAACCAGGAAAAAACAAAAACAAAAAATGAAGAAAAGTAGATTGAACTCCAAGGCTTTTGCAGCTGGATGAAGAGGAATATTTTAATACAGGGAAGACAGATTATGTTATTCATTTCAAGTTATCCACATTCGAACCATCATAGGAATCCACAGGGAAATCTGTGAAATCATCCTTTAAGGACAACCCTGCAGAAGTTCAAGACACAGCCGGCAGTGCTAATTTTGAATTCTAACCGATCATTTTAGATGGAATGCTTATTTTTTTATTTTTTCAATTTAATGAAAAAGTTGCAACTGTACTATGCAGTTTCATGTTTTACAGATTGTTATATGTGACTAAGGAAGAAAATAATCCCATGTATCAACAGTTTGTGTACAACACATTACTCATGAGAGACTGAAAAACAAAACACAATGTAACTTTGGTCATAAACTCAGTACATACAGTAGTTTCATAAATATGATAAAGCACAAAAGACACTGTGTGACAGTAGCAAGAACAAAGAGTTCCCACACCATTAGAAAAGGCAATTTTCCAAATGTTTGGCAGTATACACAGTACATTTCATAGAATACTTTTGTTCAGGCTTAAGTGTATGCTGAGCAAATATGACTACCATTTCATGAAGTGTTTGTTATCTGCGGTTATGTGGTTATTAATGTAGATGGGTGTTGGAATGACTCCCAGAGAGTTTTCACACACTACTACTCCTCTTTTCTCCTCCTCAGGGGTGTTGTTAGCCAGTGTGTCCCCTGACAGCTCGCTCCCCATAATGAGGCTGACAGACCAAAACAAACGCACGTAGAGAACATAGGTAGACAAAAAAAACAAGTAGAGTCAGAGAAGATGAAGAAACAGGACGTGGCTATTGCTGTGGTGGCTGTGGCTAGCTGGTATAGAGTATGAGTCATATCACTGTTATCTTCTCTGCCTTTTTCATCCACGTCCCCTTTTCTGTATCTTTACACTTTTTTTCTGTTCTGCTGTACACAAATGGTCACAGCCTCTTTAAAGGCATAGGGCGATAATTGATGGTGAGATAATGCACTGTGCTATCTCCTCTTTCTTTATACCATCCTTTTCTCTGTCTCTTGTTCCTGTCTCTGTCCCTCTCACTCTCTCTCTTTCTCTCCCCAGGTGTGCTGGTGGTTGGGGCTAAATGATGAACAGAGCCACAGTGTCTGCTGTCTCTAATGGGGACATTATGCAGGAGCATGGGAGTAGTGCTCACATCAGGCTCATAAATCACATACTCCTGTAGAGAGACTCACTGCAAGGCCTCACTGCTCCACTAACCCTGCTATAGATACACACACATATAAATAGAAAAAACACTCGGGCACACACACATCCACATATGCAAACACATATTGAGCATCTGCATACATTGACACATGAATACAGCTAAACACACTCACACAAATGCACATCTACACTGCTGGTACTGCTACTGCACAGCCCATTTAACTGACCTCCAGCATGTAGTCAACATTTGCCATGTAACTACCAGGACACAATTCACTTGCATCTGTCCAGTGACAGCACCTCCTCTAACAGGACAGTGTGCTACACCAGAGCTTGTGTCAATGTGATTGAAGTTTGGCAGAGCAGTTAAAGCATTATTAGTGCTCCCTGTCACAGCCCAGCACACAGAGAGGCCTGCCGGTGGCACAGGTGAGGTAAACACAGGGCCCATTTAGCATATTACCCATCAGTCAACACAACAGGCAAAGGAGATAAAGAAATGCATACCCACTGTGAGTGGGAAAACAGGCACTCCAGTCTGCCCCGTCTCACAAGGAGGGCTATATGAACATATTTTGGCAGGTGTGTGCACAGGCAACCGACTCTCACACACCCACATTCATAGTTGCACGCAAATGAATACATCACACAGCCGCATGCTACTGTGCGCACACACAGGTTGATGACAGAAAAGGCATTATCTGAAGTGAAATATCTCCAGGAGATGCCTCACAGAGCTAATTGACTGTGATGAGCCAGTGCCAGCACGCCTTGATGCTTTCTTTTTTTCCCTTTCCTTATTTATCCCTCAATTTCCACTTTATCTGCACAAAGATAATCTGAAGAAATCCACAAAATTGGGTATTTCTTCTGTGTGATTTATGAACCACAAATCCTTGAAAATATCCCCAACTCTGATGCATGGCTTATTGCTACTACAAATATGCTAATCTGGCAAATCCAAGGTGAGAATATACGATTTATAATCTGCTGCTATATAACTATCACTTCACAACACACTCCATTTGATACCCGTGATGATGGGACTGAAAGAAAATGTCAGCTATCACTTCCAAGACCATTTAAGAGATAAAAACCCTCCTGCCAGTTAAGGTACAGGTAATACTCATGGGAGATGGCACACACTAAAAAGGTTTGTGGTGGACGCGCACATCCAGAAGACGAATAAAGCAGGTGCTGGACCGAACAACAAATGAAAAGCGAGAGAAGAGACGGCACACTGTAGCTCCCAAAGATGGCTCACACTAACAATAAGTTCTTAACAGTTAGCATGTTGCCAAAAGGCAGGGGGCCCATGATGTGGCAACAGGGGCTTAGCCAATAGAGCTGTTTGGACTAGCAACAGACAGCTGGCACAGTGGTAGAGAGACCTGTTTAAATGCATTCTCCTCAGGAGGCCATGAAACAAGTTGACCTTAGCTGACTCAAGTCAATTGTAGGCACACAAAACTACATACAAACGCACACACTAACTGGCACGTCTGCTTAAGTAAGACGCAGGTTGCTTGAGCCTCTTTGTTGCATGTAGCTTTTCATTGTGTTGCAAAGAGAAATAAGAAAAAAATTAGAGATGGGTAAAAAAAACAATAGTGCAGGACAGGCGGACAGAGCAATTGATATAGCGGACAAAAAGGAGACAGCATGCATACTTTCACCGCAATGTTTACACAGTCTGCTGGTATTTGTCTTATATCTTTGAAATGGCATGAAGCAACCTTTATCCAGCGTGATTCCTCCCTGAAGATAATGGATTGTGAACACAAAACCTCCTCAAACCTCGTTGTCTGCCCCTTTCTTACATCCCATCATCAACAGACACACAGACACAGACACAGACAGACACACACACACACACACACACACACACACACACACACACACACACACACACACACACACACACACACACAGAAGTGCAGATATTGCAGACAGACGCACACACACACCTCTGTCAACACTCCCTGAGGCAGTAGTGTTAATTCCTCCTAGCCTATTCTCAGTCACACATGGCCATGGAGGCAGTCGCCAGTGGAGCCTCACTGCTAGATTAACCTTTGCTCTCGCCACAGATCTGTTTTTCAGAGGGACCGGCAGTCGGACAGGGGCCATGGCTGGCAGATAGTAACTCATTGTCAGAACACTGTCAGCACTGGCCCCTGCATTAGTGGCTTTTGAAGAGAGGGACTGTTGACGTGGGCAGGGTGCCAGCCAAGAGGAAAAACAGGCCTACTGCCCCACACAGCACTTAACCTGACCTCTCCCCTCAGGATGTGGAGAAAGGGTGGAGGAGTGTGAGGCTGTGTGTCACTGTGTGCACACATATACATAAGCAGGGGAGAGAGTTAAAGTGTTTTCTCTGAGCTTGAGCAAGTGCGTATTTTGGCTAGTGATAAATCCCAACGCTGGAATAAGAAAAACAGCACTGGCACTTTATTCTCATTTCTCACAGTTTTTCACTGGTGCACAATGTGCGATCTTGTTTTCCCTATTCCCCCCTGTGGACTGTGTTACATTTACCAGAGGAAAAGGTCACATGTCATAGTAAATGTAATGAGCATGCTCTGGAGAAATACAGCCACTGGCACCCGAGTGGCTCAGTTAAAACAGGAGCTAGTACTTCAAAATTGTAAAGTAAAAACAATGAACTTGATTTGTAGTTTTTTTCATTGTTCATTCTGTTGGGCATGCACATGCACTTAAGCAGAATTACATGAAAAGATCAAGGGTTATATACAAGTTGTAGTTATTGACCTGCATGTACAAATATGTAAACGTGTATGTGGATGGATGGATAGATAGCTATTTTTTTGATCCTGAAGGAATTTTTTTGTGTTTATTGTTTTTTCACAAAAAAGTAAACAAACATTCACAGCAGGGTAAACATTCATACAGTTGGCCCTGTAATTTGTAGTTCAAATAAAGTTATTTAACCAACTATATTCATACTTATCCTGAAGGAAATGTAGCATCCAGTAACTCAATGTGATACATAGACACAATATAAATTAGTAATACACACAAAAAGCTAGCTTGTAACAATAAAAATAAAAATGTGGCTTTAACAATAAAAATTAGCCTGAAACAATGAAAAATAGTCAATAACAGTAGTTGTCCTGTACATTACAAATCAACCTGTAACAATAAAGTTAGCCTATAACAATAAAAATGACCATATAAATTAGCCTAAAAGGTGACTGCACTGTATACATAAACTAAAGACTTGAACTACAAGGTCCTATACATTTGGAGATTGTAGATGCAGTAGATCAAAAGTTCCACAGTGCAAAAGAAAACAGATGCAATGAAAACTGTAAACAAAGTGATGAAGTGACTGACAGTACAAAAAGTGACAAAGACAGTAATTAAAGTGACCATCATAGTAAGCACAAAAGAGGAGCAGAGCAGAGCATCAGGCCCAGTACTCAACTTCCATCCTTGCCTGTTGAGAACAGTTGAGGAGCCTAATGGCTCTGGGGACAAAGGATTTCCTAAGTCAGTCCAATGAGCCTGCTCCTGCTGCCACTGAACTTACCCCTCTGATTCATTATGGTGGTATGCAGTGGGTTACAGTCATTGACCATGATAGACAACAGTTTGCATAGGATCCTTCTCTGTACCACTGTCCAGTTTAAACCAACCACAGAGCTGGCTCACCAGTCACATAGTATGTCTCTTCTTAATGCTGCCTTCCTAGCACACCAAAGCACACAAAAGAACACAAGAACCACAAACTTGTAAGACACAACTCCTGCAGATGCTGAAGGACCCCAGTCTCCTTGGGAAATACAGTCAGCTCTGCCCCTTCCTGTATAGAGCGTCCATGTTCTCTGAGCAGTTGAGTTTGTCATCCAGCTGCAGCCCAAGATACTTATAGATCAGGACCACCTCCACATTGATATTCTCAATGGAGAGGGCGAGAATGGCCCAGAGCTATGAGAGTCCAACAACATCTCTTTGTTCTTAGATTCATCAACTGCAACTGGTTTGATCAGCATTATGCAACAAAGTCATCCACCAGACCCTATACTCCCCCTCCTGTCCACCCCTGTTAAACCTAACAATTGTAGTGTCGTCCCAGAACTTCTGCATGTGGAATGTCCACTTTAGCACAGGGAGTGTTGCTGGTTAGCCCCATTTCCATGAGACATAGTAGACTGCACTCCCAATATCAATCAATAAATCAATCTTTATTTATATATTTAATTTAATAGGTCCTCTGATTTCTAAGAAGAGCTGCTATTTCATCAGTCTTGTTGGCCAGAAAGTTCACACCCTATTTACCCAAAGGGAACACATGTCTAATATCTCCTGCATTTCTCCATTCATATAGCCTTTAGTTTAGCAGCGGCTCTACATCCATTGTACTCGCTCCCCAGCTCCTCCGGAAGGGAGTACGTTGTGCTAATGTGACCTTTATTTGAAGTGTGAGTGGTTCTTCCCTTGAATAAACAAAGTTACTGCCACTCAATTGCATAACAGAAAACTCCACGAAACAAACAAAAAACCTTCAGTAGAGAAGCAGGAAGAGTAAAAAGAATTAAAAAGAAAGAAAAACACCACAACACAAACGGAGATACTTGGTTATCTGCCTTCTCACCTATTTAAGTAAAACCATAAAGAATACATTTCCATGTAACAAAACTCACCAACTGGACCACATTCTCATTCATAGCACTCACTTAACTCAAGATAATAACCTGTTGTGTTGCAGTAATGGAGAAATAAATGGCTTAGACTTTCAGGCACGTCTTTTAACTTAACTTAATAGACCAGAATATATTTCGTGGTGTAGAGACAGAGTGAGAGAGACAATGAGAGATCCAGCCCCCTAGACACCTTCCATTCCAAAGTCCTCCAAACCTAAGAGCTGAGCCCAAAAAAGAGTCCCCTATGCCAGCTAGTGCTAAGACTGCCCCCTCTTAGACACATGCCAGTCTCCAACACACCAACACTGCCAAATTATAACGCAATGTAAAGTAACGTATTTGGAACATTGGAAAGAAGAAACTAGTAGCCATAGAAGATTACAATATTATCTGGATTATGAATTGGCAGAGTATCTCTCTACAGTCAGAGATAGAAAGCAGAGACAGATCCTAACCAAGTGGCTCAGTGACCATAAATTGGCAATCGAAAAAGGAGGACACAGGAAATCATGGCAACCAAAAAAAAAGAGAGAGGATATGGTCATGAAAGGCGAGGTTGAGACAGTTGCATTTCCTCCTACAAAAGAAACTCAATGAAATAAGGAACATTCAAACAAGTTCAACTATGTACTTTGAGATTTCAGAGAGCGTAATGACCTTTCAAAATTGAAAACACTCCTAGGAGAAGGAGAAAAGGCATATCTTGCTGCCAAATATGTATCAACATACCACAACCTGAGGGACACAGCATATGCATGCTTTCAAAAATATGGACGAACACACACACACACACACACGGCATATACTGTATATAAATAATTAATATATATCAATCTTATTGTTGTGTTAATGTTCATATTATTATTATACAGTACTTTCCAAATACTTAGTCAAACTGTATTTTGATGCATTGGCAAAATTGTTCTCAAAACTTTCATGCAAAGACAGCCCATTTAATTGAACTGAATTGAATTGAAAGATGACATTGCAACAAGGCTTTACTGCCTTGATATTGACTAGTTCAGCTGAGCTGCCGCAGCAAAGGTACAATGGACAACTAATTTCCTGCAAGTGGTGAATGGTTGGGGGCCTGTGAACATTCCAGTACCACCTGCCTCAGATCCACTTTGCCAAAAACCCAGTTTAAATGACTTATAACACAGCGGAGGTAGGAGGAGGATGAAGGGGTGGAGGGACGAGTGGGAGCAGCCGCCGCCGGCAGCTTTGTACCTCATTGTGTGGTTTGAATAACACAGAACAGCAAGATAGCGCCAAACAAAAGGAAACAGGAAAAGGCCATTGGAGAGTTCCTTTGAACAGCCTTGCCTCTCTCGCTTTTCCCCACTCTCCACCCACCCCCATGTCACCCAGGTGAGCCTTTCTCGCTCTGCTGCTAACCAGGTGAAAAGCTATTCCTGCCTATGAGGTTCCCAGGTGGGTAATGTACTCTTTAGAGCACCTTATTCTCAGCTAAGTGCAGGCAGTGGCTGCAAAGTCATACAACCGCTCTGCTCTTAACAACAGGCCCAGCCCAGACATTGAACTGAATGTGGGACTTGTCAGGCTGGCAGAAAGAAGGCTGTGAGTGAAAAAGCGATTTGGGTTTTAATGAAGCGCTGATGAATGGGTCTTAGACCCCAGCAGCAATAACTCAAAGCCCAAGCGGAGACACACGCCTGGCAGGGACTAAGAGCTGCACACTGCTGGTTCACGACGGGGCCACAGTACCCTCACACTTCTTAGCTAGACTAGATAATCATGTCATAGATTGTCTAAATCTGATTTGTAATGCAGCAAAAAGGATTTCATTTAAGCTGTTCAGATATAATTTTTAGTTTTCAGGACAGGCCACAGTGAGAGTATGAGCAAATATGTGCAAGTATGGGTGAGGGAGTTTATTGTATGTGCATGTAAAACCCAGTCATGCAGTCAAAAGTCACATTAAATGTTCAGATTGATATGTCAGACCCAGTGGACAGGATCATATAAAATCCTGGGCCACATCTAAGCAAGACCTCAGGTCTGGTTCTCATTACAAAGAATATAGAAAAATCAAAGCACATTATGTTTATTACGCTTCTTGAGTTATAGCATCTTTCATAGTCTTTCCAATAAAAACGTCACAATATTGCTCTTAGTCTTACACAGCCAGATGATGAAGCTTCCATTTTTGCTGTAAGTACCTGTGTAGAGTGTAAAATAGGTAAATGTAGAAGAAATACTCTTGAGATTCTAAGAGTGAGAGATTTCTGAGCTTAAATAATAATAATAATAATAAAGCCACTGTAAAAAGGTACAACATGAAACATAAATGCAGCCAAAAGGCACATTATTGCCTTTAGTTGCATAGTAGAAGAGTTCTGAAGAGTGGATGCAGTTTTTGTTGGAATCCTTGTGCAACTAAATCAAATTTCACCCCATGGAACTTTGATAGTTCCCCTGCTGTTGACTCACTTCCCGCATTATTGCCTGTTGGTCTGATGAAACAACTTTATTGTCTAAAATCATAGCATTACCACTTATAAGGCATAATTATGCTCATCTATCTCAGTGGCCCCTCGGTATCAACTTTGTTCCATGCAGATTAACCATTGGCTGTAAGCAGCACACTGTACACAATACAGGCATCCAGGGAGCCATCTAAAAATAAATGGCATAAACTGATATCAACAGCAACTCCCAGGGCTCAAAGATGTCATAGTATCAGGAAGATGGCAAAAAAAATTAGGAAGGAGAAGACGAACCGCAACATAAAAGTCATGAAGTAGTTTTTTTCCCCCTATTATGTAACACGTTTTACTTGTAAAATGAACAAGACGGTAGCTACTAGTGAATTCTACCGAGTATCCTACTTGGCTGAATCACAGTTGAGAGAAAAATATTGGCCAGTACACCTCAAGAAAGTTGAATACATTTCATGGTTGGTTCATGTACAGTACCAATCAAAAGTACTAAGTCCAAAACATTTCTAATAACCTTCATAGACTATAAGCTGCATGCGTGATATAATATATACAATACTGAATGGTTATTTTCTTTCATTTGACATTAATGTTGACAGACAAGTTGCTATTTAGAACAAGTGTTGGTTTGTTTAAGTTACAAAATAACTAGAATATGCGGTCTCACTCCCAACCAGGCAGTGGGGTTTTTTGGGCGTCCACCTGTGATAGTTCCAAATCCAGCAATGCAGCTCGGCTGCTGCGCTGAAAATCTCTTCGCTTGCTTTCACAGTGGCCTGAAGCCACGGCTGAGAGTCATGCTCAGTTCAGAATAGAGATGGTTGTGGTGGTGGTGGTGGTGGGGTATGCCTTTGTAATTAAACTCTTAATTAAACTCTTAAAAGATATACACATACATTCTTCCTGACATCGTACCAAGGCTATCAAGGATTCCAAGACAAACCTTCGACACCTTTACTGTGCAGCACCTGTGCCAGCAGCAATGCACATCTGCCTTGCATCTGCTTATTACAGATGATTAGTGAGATGATATGGTGTATTCTCTACCATCTAAATGCTACCCTGCACTAAAAGTACCTGGTGTTTCTCTATAGTATGAACATCACTTAGCTAAAACATACCATTTACAAATAAGGGGCATTTTAAAGCCAAAATATGAGTAAAACTTGTGTTCTGGTCTGTCAGGATTCAGAAGAATAAAACACAGAGAAGAAAAATAATAATAATAAAAAGTATCATCTTTTTGTTGTTGCATCTTTTGTACACCTGGCCTTGATATCCCAACTCCTGGGTGGACTTATAAAAATAACTTGTCAGACATTACACCTACATCACAGCAAAGATGACCAAACATGCACACAAACACACACACAAGACTGACTCAAGACTGAATCATCCCACATACCTATACAGAAAAGGGCATACCAGAAAACAGCTCCTAGCCTCAGCAAGAAAATGCACTAAACTCCAAAATGTTTATATTTCACAGCAGTATATGTGTGGAGGGACAGCCTGGGCAAGACAGTGACATTTAAAATGTTTCTGTTATGTTTCCTATTTCTTTTTTGTTGCTCTGCAGTGATGGTACAACAGTACAAATCATCCATCTTTTGGACTGTTTGGTTATGCGACAGGAATTAGAAAAGTGAGTGTGGCGAATGTCCAACCATTCAAAAGTCAAATCAAATGCAAAAATACAATAAAATGAAATTAAATACAACTAGAATCAATCTGGAAAAGGTGTGGGTAAAAGTAAACTGTCCATTTTCCTAAAACAACCAATATGTAAACCCAGAGTTCAGCTTGTGATTGTGCATGTGTGTTTGTATGTGTGTACATAGAAGAGAGAGAGAGAGAGAGAGAGAGAGAGAGAGAGAGAGAGAGAGAGAGAGAGAGAGAGAGAGAGAGAGAGAGAGAGAGAGAGAGAGAGAGAGAGAGAGAGAGAGAGAGTTATGGACAAGTGAATAAACTCTCTTAACATAACCGTTTACTACAACAACAAAACAGAGCACAGAGTTGAGATATAAACTCACAGGATTCCAAATTGAGAGTCACAGACAACCAATGGTGGGTAATTTGCAATTAATATCAGTAATTGAAGCAATTAACTTTGTTTTGTTGTGGAAAGGAAACCATTTAGACACTCATGCGTGCAAGGACACACACACACACACACACACACACACACACACACACACACACACACACACACACACACACACACACACACACAGACACACACACACACACACACACACGCTCTCTCTCTCTCTCAGACACAAACACAAATACATGTATATTATGTCTCTCGCTCACACACATACACATACACATATACACAGACATGTAAAACAAACATACCTTCACTAGAATGCGGGATGATGAGGGCGCAACCACAGCTAACAATGGGCCTTTTATTTATGCTTCCAGTAGATGTACAAAATATGATACTAAAATACTAAAATCATACTGTACATGTATGGATAGTCACAAAATAGGCTTTTTATCATTAAGATTAATAATTAATTGTGTTAAGAGGCATTCCAAAATCTCTCTCATTTACACAGATGGTGGTCCGCACTCCTTTGTTAACACATTTTTTTTTTGTGTTATTTTTGTGTCTGCTTTACCTACTGTAAGTCTACCAGCAGACAAATGAAGCATTGGACACAAAGCATGCTAAAAGCGTCCTCAATTTTCCACAATGGCTACTAAGATAACTAGCTTGCAAATCTTTCATGCAGTGATGCAAATCTCTGCCCAGTTCTTCAGGGTTAATTTTTTTCCACACAGCCACTGAGATGGGAAGGCCTTCTATCAAAGCAATGCCAATATATTTGTCATGGAGGAGTAGCTGGCTTTCCAAAAATCACTGGCAGTGACAGCACTACTTTTATGCTACTGTTTTCATGTCACCTTTTCAAAAATGCAGTGCATAGAAAAGAGAGAAGTATAGAAATTGTATAAAAATATGAAACAAATAGGAGTGGTTGCAAATTCACGAAACCATTTTGGCCCGTGACCCCATTTTTTGGCTTGTCAAGATAGTTATGTCAAAAACATAAGCTATAAAAATGAGCTGTATGATAACAAACAACAGCATCATCTAATGATGCAAAACCTTGCTTTTATCTCACAGGGAGGGAGACACTTGCTGACAGCGGTTTTATGCTGATTTATGGTCTAACTGCATATAAGGTAGTTCAAACTAGCTCCAACTCCAGAAGCTACACAACAGTAACATGCTGCTTACACACTGATGATTCAGTATATATAATCTAATGATGTCCTATATAACCACTATTTTCACTGTACTTTCATATTTTTTTTTAATATGATCTCATGACGTGCTGTCTGACCACATCAAATGTTTTTCTGAACGGCTTCACTCAAAGGTGGAATGAAAAGCCGATCGTCACAGAGAAGAGAGGGGAAGATGTGACACGCTTTAAATACAGAGATAAGGGTGCATATTTTAATAAAATGTTGCATTTGGTCAGTGGTTTTCTAGTTTGTCATTCTGATGGCAGCAAGGGTAACCAAGGTAACCAGAATAAACAGGCTACCTTAACTGAAGCCTTGTTTATACTTGCACAACACACCATGGCGCAGACCTCTGCAGATGGCGCACAAGCTTTGAACATACACAGGGGTGTTTGTGCTCAACGCGTTGTTTGTTGCAGTATTCTCTGAAACACCAGGGGGTGTACAAACAAAATATTCTGTGAATAAGCAAGAAGTCAACGACTTTTACCAAAAGAATGTCATTATCCTCAGGACTTTCAAGTTCCCATCTGTGTACAATTCTCAGATTCTGAGGTTCAAAATGTGACATTTAACTTAAAACAAACAAATGTTGTGCTTTTGAAATATATAAATATATAAACTCACAAGCATAATTCCACTTTCAAATGGTCATGAATATTTAGAGAACTCGATTTTGACGAGAAAAAAGTCATAAGATAGAATGTCATGATTTAAAGCTAACAGGGTAGTAGCCCTATGGCAATGACATGGGTGAATTGTCAATCATACGCTATTTTAACTTGCTGCTGTACAAACATGCGGATGAAATCATGTGTAATAATTTTCTATTTCAATGGACACAGTCATTAGGAGAGGCTGTTTGAACTAGCGATGTGGGTTTTTTTTGTTTTGTTTGTGAAATAAGCCACAAACACAAACACTGTAAGTACAAAAAACCTTTATTGAAGAACACACACACATTTCTATGAAGCTTGGTGAAAGTTCAGACAGGAAGACCATCTTTTTGTATGCTCACGTCACTGTTTCATTTCTCATTCTTCGGTCATTCTGATCCTTCTCACATCACCACCCAATCTTCAGATTCCTCAATCTCAGCTGAGTCAGATTGACATTGTTTGTCTCTGTGCTCTCTCTCTCCTTTATCCCTTTCTCCTTCTCCTCTTTCTCCCTTCTATTTCTTCTCCTTCTGTCCTTTCCCTCTATCTCTCCCCTCAACCCCAACCGGTCAAGGCAGATGGTTGCCCACCTAGAGCCCGGTTCAGCCTGAGGTTTCTTCCAGTCTCTTTCTAAATTTATCAATGAATACAGTCTAGTCCTGCTCCATGCGAAAGGTGCCTCAAGATTACTTTTGTTGTGATTTGGCCCAAGATTGATTGATCGAAGTCATAAACCACCACCACGAGTGTCTGGACTCCATGGGGGGATTCAAAAAATTCACCCTGCAGAGTCCAAGCGCAAAAGACTTTGACAATGCCCAATAATTAATATCATCTGTATAATACACATTATTTTACTGCATTCTCTGGTCTCTCCTGATTGAACTATTGTTTGCACCATGCACCGCAACAACTTGAAGGGCGTTCGTGCTCAATGCAAAATACACAATGTCGTTATGACATCACTGGTGTGTGCACCATTGCGCCAGAGACACTGTGCCAAGCATAAACCAAGCTTAAGTAGCCTAGCATACATCCATGAGCATGCCAGTTACATGGTGTGCTGCTAAGATGTTCCAGGTGGAACTTGCACTTCAGAATTATTGTTCCGCACGTTATAGTAAGTGGATTATTATTATTATTATTATTATTATTATTATTATCATTATTATTAACTGTTTGGTTCATGGAGCATACCGAACTGGACAAATACTGTTACATCCCTAATCCCTAGATGTGAGCTCATTTTGTAGTCTTAGTGGAGAGGGCAACTTTACTTAGTCTCATCATGTTTAAAGGCAAAATCGCACAATGAATGAAAAACAGAAACAGGTAGCAATTGGAGATTGTGTTACACATATAGTACAACAAAACGTGTGTTATAATTACGCTTTTCAGACACATCGTATAGGTATCTTATTTACATAGCAATGCATCTGCTGTTTGAATACCTTATATCACATTTTTATTATATTCTATGACAGTATTTTGACCATTTCTTCAGCTATCCGAATCCTAAACAGACTGCTGAGAAACATCTTCTCTCTGAAGTTTTTGAAGTTAAAGAAGGTAAGAGGACAGCATCTAATCTGCTGATCAATAAGAGGATTTAACTTCATACAAAAGACTGCTCATCTGCATTCGCTGCAGCAGCTGGGGGAGAATCCAGCAGAGCTTCCGGAATACTATCTTTCTTTCCCTGTGTTCTTTTCCGGCCCTGCCTTTTCTCCATGTTCACCTTTCGTCTGTTAATCCCTGTCTTTCATGCCAACAGGAATGGGCGGATTAGAGCTGGGAAAGTATTCACACAGCACACAAACCTCTCACACTCTGCATATATGTATATCCCCACTCACACACACACTCTCTTCCACAGTTGTGTGTGGGTGTTTGTGTTTGTGTATGAGTGTGTGTGTGTGTGTGTGTGTGTGTGTGTGTGTGTGTGTGTGTGTGTGTGTGTGTGTGTGTGTGTGTGTGTGTATGTACATGCATGCACTGTATGTAGTCTTGATAGAACTTCCATGTAGGTGTGGAATGCATGTGGGTGGTACAGTGCTTTACAACACAGTATAATTTACTGTGAACAGTCCGTCAGTGCTTCCTCTAATCCTGTTTAAATTAGCCAGTCTTCTGGAGAGACGCTCCACACACACACACACACACACACACACACACACACACACACACACACACACACACACACACACACACACACACACACACACACACACACACACACACACACACACACACACACACTTTGTCTTTTTTATACTGTCTTTTACTCTGGAGAAGGATAAACACACCTGTTTAGAACAGACCTGTCTGTCTTATGCATAGTCTAAATGGAGTTATTTTTTAATCCCTTTCACTCTCCCCTGTCATTCTTGGGCTTCCTTCTCCTGTGGGCATAGCTAAGTCAGACCAGACATAAACACACACACAAACCCACACACATGCACTACAAGCTGCAATCACTCTTGCTGAGCCTTAGTGGGACTGAAACAGCAAAGCAAGCAGAAGATGATGAGCAATGACTGGCATCATCTAATAAAATGGTATTAGACGGTCCAATCTGTCCAACCCATTTAGGGCTGATGCCTCTGTATTCCTCCTCATTGCAGATGGTTTGAGATATGATTCATTTTTCAGACCTCTTGCAGAAGCAAACACGGCACAAGAGTAGGGTGACCCTTTTCTCTCAGGTCGCTTTCACATGCTTGATCAACCACAGATATGCACAAACTCAGATTTATTCTAGGGTTGGAGTAGGTGCTATTTCTATCAGCCATTAGCAGTAATAAACTCTAAAATGGTCACACAACATTTTGAGAACTCAGTGCTTTCAGAAGGCTGGTGAGTGATGCTGCTCTTACAGCACTTAAAATCTGCAGAAAAAGATCCTCACAACAACAAACACATGCTCATACATACACACACAGGCCATTCCATATTCAATGAGTTGGACACAAAGTAATGAAAAATAAATAAACAAAGCTCTCACACTACAGAATAAAAATATATCATAAGAACAATACATTTAGATGCAAAGAGCAATATGGTCACCATCAGGAAAACAAAAATAAACACACCAGCACATCTACAGAACCATCTAGGCAACCACTGCAGGACTGTGCCATAATGCCATGGTGAGCATGAAAATCTGCATGTTTCCATACCAACCAAACACAGCACTTGGCTATTTCTGCTAATTACACAGCTCATTGATATCATATGGTGCAGTCTTAGATGGTTGCCTATCTGAGGTCTATATGTGTGTGAGCTTCAGATCCTCAATGAGTGAGTAGAGGGACAGCTCATACTGCACAGCCCCAAATAATGGTTTTGGATTATGTGTCAAGCCAATGCAAGATGGAGCAACATTTAATTAACATTTCTAATTGTGCCTTGAAGGTTGCCTCGATTTAGTGGCGGCTTCATCCGCGGCTGATTATGTTGCAATGATGAGGTTAATGGTGTTGGATATGTGGCTTTTTGGCAAACAGTGAGTGTGAAGATGCTATAGTTTGGTCTGTGTTGTCCTTGGCAACCCCATATTCAGATCTGAATGAATAGGGGCTGTGTGTAAAAAACCAGTGTATGTGACCTTGTGTTTATGTGGTAAATACATGCTTGACGTAATCAGTTTATTGAATAAAATAAATATTCAATACAGGCTTTTAATTTGTTTCCTTTAAGACAGGAGTTCTTTTTTAAAGCTGCTCTCTAAAACCTCAGCAGGACTTGGGAGCTCAAGTACATTTTGGTGTCATGCCGTCTGTGTTTAAATACGCTGCTTGTACCAGACTGTGATGGCAGATTAAGTCATATTGTAAGTAATGATGTCCCAGTCCAGTTAGTGGCTCTGTGTTACTCTGGACTGTCAGTTAGATAAAAACTGACACAAAGGTGTTGAGCCACTAATTTGGAGAAAATACAGATGAACCCTTCAGCATAAAAAAGTCATGAATTGTGCATTTAAAAGTAAATGCATGCACACACACCTACACCTACACCTACACCTACACACACACACACACACACACACACACACACACAGACACACTTGGAAAGGCACATTTCAGCCCGTAACACTCAGGCCATATTATTCTGTCTCACTGAGCTCACTTGACTCTTTGCCAGCCTAAATGTAAAAGTCACCCTCCTCTCTTCCTTACTTCTGTCTACACTCCTGTCCTGACTTTCCCTTCTCTGCTCAATCCCGATCTTCTCCCATCTTCTGTTACAACTCATGCTGCTGTTTCAATAAAAGCACAAATGAGGGTCATAAATGTGCTTTTGGTTTATTCAAAACAAATAGACTATAACATAGCAAAACATTCATTAGGACATGGTACAAAAGCAGGGGTTTACAGTGGCCATCTACTGGAGGAGATGGAATTGGTACAGCAAAGATAACAGCTGTAAGATAACAAAGACAAACCTGCTAACACAGAAAGAGTCAGTGAGGCACCGAGCGATCTGAAAGCCATTAACTCTGGTGCTGGCTAGGAGGAATGGGGTCTGTGATGGCCTATTTCTGTAGGCTCTATATCTCATCAGGGGCTCTCACCCCAGACTCCATGTTGTGTGATTTTTTATTTTATTTTTTTAAATCAAGAGTGTGTGCATGTGCAAGCCCTGTCGTGCAGGATGGCATCATCGATGTGTTCCATCCACCCAAAGGCCTTGAGCCCAGTTGTCATGGAGATGGGACACAGGTGTTTCAATGGCTCCCTAGACATTTGTGACATCATGGTGGAGCAGGAAACAGTCCCGCTGCAAATTCGCCTCATGTACAGAACTACTTAATCTTGGCTACAACATTGTTATGAGTCAAAACTTTACTTTAGCAAATTTCTGGGTCACCAAACCATGCCATGTTGAGTCTGTTTCACAATAGTCCATTCAGTGCTCACTGCAGGCCAGATGGTTGAATATAGCACACAAACTGAGCCAGAGGCTCCAAAATGAGATCTCGTTTTCTGGCAGGTATGTTCTTGACAAGATACATTGCTGGCAAATAAAGACTGATGACGGTGCCAGTGGGAGTCAAAAAGGAGAAAAGTTCTTCAATCAGTGTGTGTTAGACATATTTTGAATAAATTGAAATATATTACTCAATAACACATTCAATAAAAATGTCTCCTGTGCCATAGCACAATATATTTATTCATTTTTTGTGAAAGAATTTCAGATTGTTATATAATTCCCTCTCTATGAATTGTATGATGAAATCTTTCATAATCTTTCTTATACACTAACAAACCTAAAAAGCAGGCACTTGGCAGAACAGGAAACATGGGGATAACGCCCACCTGTCCTCAGGTCTCAACTCTGAGACAGGAAATGAGCTGCCGTGTCCACCAATCACTTTATATAATGGAGAGATTTATTAGAATGAGGCAGCGGCTGCTGTGCCAACCCTAATTAATTTTCCTGTGTGTGTGTGTGTGTAAGAGTGCATGTGTGAATGAGAGAGAGAGAGAAAGTAACTGGAGCTGGCTGTGAATATATGTGAATGAAATTCGTTGTGCATCCAAACATAAATATGTCCATGAGGGTTTGTGCATGACATTTGTTTTGGTGAAAGCAGCAGGTTTCAACCTGACTTGTACTCCCCTTTGTTGAGGGACAATGTAAAACATGTGGGCTTGGCAAACTAGAGACTTATAGATCAAACTGCCAGGCCTAGCCAGATGGCTCCGGCCCTCCTCTCTGTCAACCTAACCACTAATTAGGATGTTTACGTTGGGTCGTATGTGTCTGAGTGCAAGTATAAGAGCCTCCTAAATGAGTGGAGAGACTACTGAGGTGCCATTTTATATTGCAGTACTGCAATTTTTTTGCTGAATGTATTAAGTGTAACAGTATAGTTGGGCCAGCAGACTAATACATTTTTAATGTTTTAGGGCAAAGTTAAGAGTGCAAGTCTCTTAGCTTGCAAGTAAACTTTAAATAGTTATTTTAACTTTCTGCTTTGGCAAGATAAATCAAGCTGTTTCAGAGTTACAATACATCCAAATATGCCTTGGTCCAAGTTTCGTCCTGCACTGTGATTTACAACTTGCTCCGCTTGAAGATAATGAACATGTTGATGCAGCTTTAGAAAATCCAAATTCAACTGTGTCTGTGCTGAAGAAATGCATACAACCGGAAAGCAGAAGTTTATCAAGATGTGCTGTTTTCCACATCTACCACCAACCTTTATAATAGCTATTCAATGAGAATGGCATTGCTTCATCTCACTCTGCTCAATCATTGCCCTCCATTTCTCCATGGGTGACCGGTTCTTTTCCACTACCAATCTTAACTTCTGCCACCAATTATTTCTTACCACCCCTATACTTTATATCAAAATGGTCTGTACCTCTTTTGGTTTCTCAATTACTTTAACTCAACCTTTCCTTTTCCCCAAACCACATCATCTCACTCTCACTCATTTCTCCTGCACATTGTCTACTGTGCCATTGTATGTTACAGGAACCATGGCACTATGATGGCTGACAGCAGGGCAACATGTTGAGAGATTACTAAATGTTTAACATGCAGTGAGAATTGGTCTGGACTGGTGCCTAGCCAATAATCTTGGTTTATTGCAATAATATCTGTCAGCAGAGGTAGTTGATGTCTGTGTCTGTGTGTGTTAAGGAAATTTATATTATGTCAAAGATGAGCGGCCATAACTTGTGAGCAGAGATATTTTAACCCACTCGTCATAGATGTTTTATTATGTGTTTGTGTGTGTCTCTGTGAATGATTGTTTTTTGATGCTGTGCTACCCCTCACAATACATCTTCTGTAATGGCTGGGTGACTGGGCAGGCCTCTTTCTAGATGGTGGGGTGGCATAAATCAGAGTTGATTTGGCTTCCTGCCACAGATGTGGCAGCTCACCCTGTCCAAAGAGGATCCAACAAATAGCATTCCATGTCACTCACATCACACTCCATAGATCTTCCAGACAGCTACAGTGTTCCCCTGCCTTTTTAAGAAAGACTTCTCCAGACTTCTGATAGTTCCCTCAGCATGTCCCTCCTATGGATTTGCTGTAATACAATCTCTCTTCCTTTGCCCTCTCAAATAGGCCTATCAGGGTATTTCCACTGGATCAAAACCCCAGATGGCTATAGTCAGCGGAGGGAAAGCCTCCAGTATAATGTCTAAAATGAATCAGATGACATGGAATATACTGGGTTCAACATTTCATTGTACTGCAAGAATATAGGGACAGATCTTCATTCATTTGTGTGCAGCTCAAATAAATATAGCAGGCGACGGGGAGGAAGGCATGACGAACAGAGAAATGGGGACACACCAAGAGAATCCCTTTTTTCCCCGAGCCATACCTGCTGTACTCATGTCTCAGTTATTTTAGAGAAGGAAGAAGAGCACTGGTCCCATGTCTGTGTCTGTGCATGTGTGCTTGCTGGCATGTGTGCTTGCTGAGTGCAATTCCTCCAGTGACCATGACAGAGGAGCAACTGTAAATGATTAGGCAGTGTATGTTCATGCTGCTGTTCCCTTCCTGCCTCTGCAGTAGGACAAGGAGATTGATGCTACAGCAGTGTAGCACTATTTCGCTAGCATGTCAGGTCACTGGCTGCACCTTCTGCCTCAGGAGAGAGCAAAAGAACATGGTTCTCTCTTTGTCTACACCATCACCTCATCTACCTTTTCGCTTTCTCTTCCTCTTTCTGTCTCTCTCTTCCTCTGACCACAGGCTTTTCTCCCTCCTCAAGATAAGTTTTACAAGAGGGACAACTGTCATCTTCAAAGCTTGACTGCCTGCAGACACATACAGTTTTCTCCAGTGTCCAATTTTTTCTTTTGGAGAACGAGAGAGAAAACACAGGTTGGCTATGTGGCTGAAGTCAACAAGATACAGTGCAGCTTGGTGAAATATGAGACTGCGAGGGCGCTTTGTATAAAGCCACAAGGTAAACACTAAAGAGCAACAAGTTGATCCCCCTGGGCACATATGTGTCGTCATAACACAGTCACTAGAGCTGATCATGGCCACTTGAGACAATACTTGTATTCCCACTAGATGCACCGCAGCACATTTCAGCATCCCAGAAGCGCCCTGGTAGCGGCCCTCCACTGCGCTAAATATTCACACCTAGATTATTTTTGACGGAAGCCACATCAAGCTGCACAAAGCAGATCGAACCAGGCAGGAAGTCAGACACAGGAATGGCATAGAGCATCCGGTCAACTTTCAATACAAAACATTCTGTGCGGACTCTCAGTCATATATCACATCACCACATCAACATTACAATATAACTGGTGGCACCAGGCCAGACGTCAACCAGTCAGAGGATATTTGTCACCATGGATGATATGGGGTTCATCTTGAAAGTGGAGAATCGCAAGATTTTATTTGACACCACTGCCGCTGCCGTGACTGCCCCGGTTCCTGGCTTCCTCTCCTGGTAGACGGGTAGCTCTCTTCTCTCTCGCACTGCCAGAGCAAATCACTACACTTATGAAATGCTCCCGTGGGGTATGACGCAGTGTGGAGGACGGAACAAAACCGCGAAGCAGCGGTGTCCGGTGGCTGTAAGTCACTGTAGAAAATTATTAGCATCATTGATATCACCACTGCAGCAGTTATTTGATTTAGAGATCTCGTTTTCAAAAGCAAGGAATCTGCACTTTGTTGTCAGTGGATCTTTGAACATCAAAAGAATCAAAAGCTGTGATATGAGAAACGCAAATGAACTAACATGCGCACACACACGCCAGCACTAGGGACAGTGCAGAACATCTGTGATCAGCATTAGTCAGATGGATCCGCTTGAATTAACATGAAAATCTAACTAGCAAACAGCAATGAAGGCAAGTTTCTTTAGGAAAAGAGAAGACCATCCAACAGTAAGGGAGGAAAAAAGAAAGAAAAGGGCAACTGAGATTGGGATGTAACCAAATAGTTGGATATTTTCACTCCTAATGCTGCACTGTCTCACTTTTGTAATGTACTTACAAGGGCAAGGCGGCATGCCGAAGAATGTGAACAGTGGCGGTTCTAGCTTGAATGACACCCTGGGCGAGACCCCTGTCGAGCACCCCCCCCCCGAATTTTATTTAATATAGGCTATGTTAAATATAAAGAAATTTACAAGAGCTGTGGAAAAAAAATATATATATATAATAGAAATGAAATAAAAATGAGAATAATATTTCTCAATTGCACAAATCCTTCATCAGAACAATGGAAAAACACACTTAAGAGAATCCAGTTATTACACTATTGTACTTAGAACAGGGAACACACTATTTAAAGTGCACAATCACAATCTCCAACATTGCTACAAGACAATGAACACAATTCCGCACAAACTATGACTGTAGAAGTTATCAGAAGTTAGAGAACCACAAGGACATTTTTTTAAACATTCTTTTAGGGTGGCTACTCAACATCAGTCCAGGGACAGCAGATGTAAAATAGCCTTTTGGCTAATTCTGGCATGTTTACATTTGTTAAAATGTTTTATCAATGTGCATTGTCCCTGATCATTAAACCTTTAAATAAATATATAAATATAAATCCATAAATATACACTATATACATATATATTCCAAAATATATACAATCAGAAAGCAACAATAATAATATAATACAAATAAAATAGAGAATAAATATTCTAGCACAAATCCTTTTTACACAAATGGGAAAACACACTGAAGAGAATCTAATTATTACACTATTGCACTTAGAACAGCAAACTCACTGTTAAATGACACAACAGCCAACTAAAGTCTGACTCTTCAGCCTTCCTTCATGCAAAATCGTCAATGATGTCATCACATGAAATCTGCTCCCCTATTTCGTGATTGATACTAAGACTAAACCAATTCACCTTGGAGGTGCACAGATTCGTTTTGTATTACATAATTTTTAGCCATTTCACACAACCCAGAAAAATAAAAATGTGCATGAACTATAGGCCTGTATTTATAATATTATGAATGAAATGTGCGTTATTTGGAAGAAAGTCGAGGTGTGACTGACTTTAGTCCACTAATTCCATTAGAGTATTGCTTTATTAAGTGGACTGGATCCCCCGTTCCCTCCTGCCCGTTCCAGTAGGGAGACGCAGAGGTGAACTGCCCCCCCCTCCTCCCCCTCCCTTCTCTCACAGCTTCTGTGCATGCGGCACTATCTCAGTAAAATGGGGCGCGTGCACTAGGGATGTCCCGATCCGATATTTGGATCGGATCGGCCGCCGATATTAGCAAAAAAATGCATATCAATATCGGATCGGCCTGCACGGGAAAATCCCGATCCGGACTCCCGATCCAGTTTGTTTTCAATACTCCGGTCCGTGTTTTCCAGCGCACCGCTGTAGGTAATCCATTCCAGTTTTTTTAAGCTTTTCCCCCCAAATCCGGTCCGCGTTTTTCAGCACACCTAGCGACCTGTCCAGCATCCCACTATTTATTTTCTACTCAGCTTTTTTGTGTGTTTTGCTTTTTTCATACAGTTTACAATATTGTTTGCACTGATGGCTTTTTAAGCCTTGGTTTACACTCTTGTTTTTCAAGAGCAGAGCACTGATGCCAATTCAGTTTGTGTGGTTAATTGACTATTTATTATTTTGCCTATTTTGTGTTTATTTAACCCTGTTAAGAATAAACAGGTCAGCTTCTCATTACCAATCATTGTGGATTATTCAAACTAACCTAATTAAGTTGGCTAGTTGTTCTTAAGAGTAAAACCCTTTTCAACATGAGTATAACAACAAAATAAGTAAATATCTTTAATCTTTAATACATGCTTGGATCGGCCGGTATCGGTATCGGCCGATGCTAAAAGCTACAATATCGGTATCGGATCGGAAGTGCAAAAAGCTGGATCGGGACATCCCTAGCGTGCACAACAGATTGATTTGACGTGCAAATAATATAAAGATTTTTTCTGGCATAGACGTTGTTATTTGACAATAGAGAAACATAAAATTACGGGAGAGAGAGGGGGGTGTGACATGCAGAAAGTTCCGCTGGCCGGGACTTGAACCGGGGTCATGACAAAATGCCGCCCTGGGCGCTTGCCTAATTCGCCTATATCAAGAACCGCTACTGAATGTGAATATACTTCAAGCAACAGTGTGAGCAAGAGGGATATTAGAGAGATAGGAAGGAGAAGAGATGGAGCTCAGAATAAATGGGGAGGGGAGAAAAATGAGAGAGGCAGACAGGGGAACTCATTAACTTCTCTTTAATAAAGCCCAAGTCACATGGGGACCCTTTCATTCCTTCATCTATCCAGACACACACACACACACACACACACACACACACACACACACACACACACACACACACACACACACACACACACACACACACACACACACACACACACACACACACACACACACACACACACACACACACACACACACACACACACACACACACACACACACACACACACACAATAGTATACTCTCATGCCATACTGATAACCTCTGACAACAGTCCAGCACTACAACAAAGATAGTGAGCTGACTGTATACTCCAAAATAATTGTACTCATCTTACTATCAGTTACTTATAGAACTTCATTATTAACGTGATGTGTCTTCGCTAGTTACTGCAATTTATCCACTGTTGAAAATAACCTCACCACTATTTTGTGAATAAATTACTGGAGTGCTGACAGGGAAGACGCCAAATGTAAATATTTTGTCGGCTCAATGCAATTCAATACCATAAAGAAACTAAATATCTTAAAGCAACTGCACACACGCTTTGAGAAAATCGGCAAATATGAAGGAGAGGCAAAACATTTTTCATCTCTTTTCTATTTGCAAGCCATCTTCAAAGACGAAAAAAGCAAAAGCATTTCTGTGATAAACACTGAAACTGGCACTGGGCCCAGTTCCAGATTCCCTTTTGTCGCTAACGTTTGTGGAATAAGTTTGCTCTGACTTGGAGGCATAGGAATGGAACTAGGATGGCTGGATACTATAGGGAAGGAAAGCAGGCATTGTAGCATTAAAGCTTCCTCTATATCAGAACATCCATGCCTTCCCCTGGGGCCAGACAGCAAGGCTAATTTAAGAAGCGTGGGTCCTGTCAGCTGTCATTAGCATGCACACTCACACACACAAACACACAAGTGGGCACATTTATCAAAAAACACACATAGCACAAACATGTACATGCATTTGCACGCTTGCTACACAAAGCTAATTCCATAAATGTGAGCAACTGTCAGAAGTCATCATCTGTGAGTACAAAGCCGACCAACATGTTACACAACCTGGCACTCTAATGGGTTGAGAGAGGGAGAGATAGAGAAACAGACATAGAGTGGGAAGAAGAATTATTGATTATGGCTGACTAACAGAACAACAAAAGAAAACAGAAAATAAATAGCAAGTGTCTACTTCACATGAACCCCATCAGTCCAGGCAGTGTACAAAGCAGGTTCTCTGTGACCCATCTGCCATGTGAAGGTGTGTTAATCACATGAGTGAGTGTTTGGGTCCCTTCAGACATGGAAAGACAGGCAAGAAAGCTCCTACACAGTACGCGATAACGACCATCTTGCAGGTTTATTACATGTGCAAGATGAGTCAATTGCTAATTTTGCAATCTGTGTCAGATTGTGCAATATCATTTTTTTTAAGTATTGTTTGGAAAAAGTAGTGAGATGACAGAACATAAGGGGAGAGATGGGGAAAGCATAGCAAAAAATATCCCTGGGTGGACTCGAACCGGGGACTATGCAGTTTGTGATCATTGCCTTAAACCCCAAGGCATGTTAGACTGCGCAATGAACGCTTGATGAATTGTAGCACTATGATGTGGATGGGGAAAAAATGTGTCATTTCATGTTGGTTGGTAGCAGCAGTTACATTTGGAGGATTTAGTCATGCAATTCTGACACTGTCAACATTTTGACACAGGCTCTCTTTGGATACCACATTGTATCACATTGCAAGATCCAGTCTAGGACCACATTTCACCGTGTTTCTCTCTTGATTTTCAGATAGACTATAGTGGCGTTTAGCAAGGGACATTGCCTGAATGCAAATACCGTTTATAGTTCTCATTCTCAAATGATCAGATCCAGTATGGGGCTTAATTCCTATTTTATTATCTTACACTATTATCTCATTAGTGTGGTTTTTCAATTTGAGAATTTATTTCACCTTCAGTTTTTGTATTTCTTACCCTCAAAACCTTGCCCTCACACTCAAATAGCCCCTGCTTGCACTTAGATTTGCTCTACATCTGCTTAACTGTATGCTTATACTAAGATATATTGTTGCTTGCAGAGATTTCCTGTTCCAGCTTCAGCCTGGGAGGCCAGTGTTCTATATGGCTACTGTTATTTGTAGCAATTATAGTAAAAGAAACAGTAGGGATACTCGTATATGTATTAATTGTCATTTTATTCCAACAGTCATACAAGAAACACAGGGAGGAACATTTAATAAAGCCCTGGAAGGCGGGAGTGGGTGAACCCAGTTAACAAGCAAGTGCCAATATGGGAAGACCTAAGAAATAAAGCGAACGCCCTAGCAGTGAGGGATGGTTCATTTCATTGGTCAACACTACTCCTGGCATTCTCCTGGTTAGGGAATTTTCACAGGGGTGTTACACAAACAATCTGAGAGCAGAGCAGAAATCTGAGAGCAGATGTTTCATGAGCGCACAGAAACAGCCTGAGTGTAAGGAAAAGGGTTAAAGCTGGAGAGGGAAATCTGTGCAAGCAACAATATATCTGAATGCAAGTATATAGTTTGAGCAGAAGCAGAGCAAAGCAAGGGCTATTTCAGTGCCATGGCTGAGTTTTGAGGGAAGAGTTACAAATTCTGAATGTGAAATCAATAAATCATGCTGTCAAATTGAAAGACCACACCCTTGAATAAAGACAGGAAAAAAGCCCCATAACCCAGGTGTTATGTGATCAAGGTGGTATTTCAAAGCAGGTACATGCAATTTCTGATCTCATGAGGCTACTGCTACCTATCATATCAGAGACACAGATTCCCCATCTGCTTCGATGGGTTGCCGACCATTTTGTGTCACATCAATCCTTCACTACAGAGATGAAAGGGACTTTTAAATTGCAATCAAATCATTCTAACAAACATGACGCAATTGCTGCCACCTAAGGAATCCATACAGCAGCAGCAGTGAGATACGGTTTCTCATGTGTGGGAATTTGTTTTCCCATGCGACTGTATGACATTCCTCAAGCAGATTTCCATCTCATCATCACTGCATGCAAGATCACTCATTCACTCATATGATACAACTTGGGGGTTTGGCGCAGAAAACCATTAGCATTTTAGAATACATTAGCATACCCAAAGGGAGCTGCTGTAACATTGATTACAAGTAACCGCATGCATTTAGATGCTGCTCTGCCTCTGATCACACACAATATGCCTTCACTACACCCTGCCCTCTCCCCCTTGCACACACACACACTACACACTCACACACCTTTTGTCGGGGAAGCACTCCCACTCCCTGCTGTGAAGCAGGTGCCATGCTCCCTCCCTCCATGAATGCTGACATACATGCATGCACACAGACACACACACACACACACAAACACACACGCACAGACACAGACACACACGCACGCATGTCTTCAAAGGCAGAACTGTGAAGCAGAGGTGACAGGTCTCTGGTTCCATGCCATCCTCAGCAAATGTACCGCTAATTGCCATTCCCCAACTGATAGAGAGCAACGTGGACTCAACATGGGGTCCATATGGACCCGAAGATGGAGTCATCTCCTGTCCACTAGAGGATTTTGGGGAGAGAGAACAATTGAGTGATGCTTACTTTAAAATGTTATACATAATACACCAGAACAAAATTCTCAAGGAAATTATCTATCGTCCTTTCCTTTGTGTGTTCAGCTTCAGCTCATGAACTTATATTTGGCAGCTGGGCGCATGCAGAAGCTGGTGTTGTTAGCATGACAGCTGATTAGAGAGATGAGAGATTTGAGTCTGACACCTCTAATGATCTCTTCATCTGATTGACGGGCTAGGCAAGGCTCCAATTCACACATCTACCACATGACAGAATGTGGTCCACAGACAGCAAAGAGGGTCAGCATGTCAGACACACATATACACACACAGACACACACACAGTGCAAACGGACACACAAATACGCCACATACTCTGTTTCACTGAATGTTAGAAAAAGACTATTTGGTTCCATAAATCCCTCCTGTGATTTCCAGAATATTCCGCTATTATGTTGGCCCTAGCAGGGTTATTTCCTCTCCCAGTTAGCCTGTCATCAGGGGCATTGTACTGTATTGTGTGGGAGCGAGCCTAAATGGGGCCCTTTCAAGGGTATTTTCAGGTACTTTCATGGAAGAATGGAGAGGATATTCATATCACATTTCAGTTTTTCTATCGCTGAGCAAACACAGTTTTGGACAACACATAGACGCCTGCATGGACACACACATGCACGCAAACACACACCGGCACTTCCTTCACTGACCTAAACGAGCAAGTCAGGCGCATTCCTGCTGCCAGTGATTTCCTCCATCTTCTCCCAACAGACAGGATCCTATTACAAAACGCATGGCTGTTATCTCTCAAAGAGGTAGCAGCAAAAATAGTAATGGACATTCCAAAGGGAATGTCCTAAACATTTCCATCTACAATTCTGGAATAAAAATATAGCAATTGGCAGCCGTTTCCAAAATTGTTCTTGCAAAAACCTATTTGATTAAGCTGCTATTCTAAATGAGGGCACAGCGATCGGTACAGATTTCGTAACGGAACTGGCACACTGCAGCAAGTGCTTTTAATTGGACTCTCACTGATCCATCTCGTGATTATTGGCAATTATCTGTCAATTAGCAAAGTGCTGATGTCACCACAATGTGAAAGGCAAAGCAATCAGGAGCTGTTAGAGTAGAAATGATCATCCATACTAATGACCCTATATACTGTCCAGCAAAGGACCCTTTGTTCGTGTGTGAGAAAGCGTGTGTGTGTGTTTGGACCAGTAACTAATCTGCAGTGTGACAGTAGTGATCACAGCTGAGCAGGCCTGTCAAAATTGGTTCATGTCTACACAGCTCAGTAGTTTTGGCGCCTCTTAAACAGAATACATACGCCAATCAAAACAACCTTGAATGAAGCACACTTAACCTTTCCTTCAACAGCACCCTTCACCTCAGTGAAGAGTCCCATTTTTTTGAGTCAAACTAAATCTGGAAAGACTTATCATGGTCATGATCAACAAAAAAATGCATAAATGCCCTAATAAAATTATCCATACTTGTCTGGTGGTAGACACAAATTCAACAGAAAATTACAACACAGAAAGGGCAAAAGAGTTAAGATAATATCTGAAATATATCTTAAAAGCAATCATGGACTTATTGTTATATATTTATATATATATATATATAAACTATATTCTATTCTATTATTTAAATTACAGTATAAATATATTTGAATTGATATACATTGAGTTTGTTCATTAGTAATGCTTGCTAACTTTGGGACACCTAGACCAAATGGGACAAATCCTTCATTTGCCCTGTTTTATGTTAACAAAAACACAGAGACACATAAGAGATGACAAATCATCCTTATATCCACATATCACAACCAATCCATCAGACACACTCTCGCCTTTGAAATAAACAGAGGACGCTTACGACATCTGTCATTCCCTCCCCATGCAGTGATCCATGATATGATCGCAACGCTCATATGTCCTGGACGATTCACAATTAATCTTCAGAGCTAAGGCAAGAGACAGACAGAGTCAAAGAGGGAGCGGCTTCTCGTTTACTTTTTGTCTTTCCTGCTTTTTCAGAAGCACTATGACCATCCATCATGCTTTTTTCCTTTCAGAAGCAGTCGCATGATGTTTATCAAAGGAAGTAGATTTTCAAAGCATTACCTGAGCCTCAAATTGATTGAGAACATGTGCAGAAATGCAAGTCACTCACCACACTCCCACCACATTTTCAGCTGTCAATAATAGCAGAAAGAAGGTGTCCTCTTTCAAGCAATCACTGACAGGTGTGTGAAAGCCCTTTTAGAGTAAGCGGAGTGATTTTTTCTTTTTTTTCTAACATTGAATCTGCTCACACATACATGCACGGACACACTCACAGACTCACACAGTGACCTTGTCAGGAGTTATAACCATCACATGAAGAGAGCATTAAATGCCTGTGCCTCTCAGTCCTACCCAGGGCTAGGTTAGTCAACGTATCAAGCAGCGTTCATGTGAAAATGGATGGTGCATTTTAGGATTATTTTAAATGTGAAAGAACATTTTTAGGACTTTTTTTCACACCTGCAAAATAGCACAGACATAGCTGGAACCAGGTGGGCTGGTAAGGTTTTAATGGAGCCCCTTTATTCACTTAAAGGGTGGGGAGTCATCACTTGTTACACACAGCTACACCACTCCATATACAGTAAAATAATAGACATTAATGCATTATCACGCAATTATGTATGTCTATACACGTGCACATTCAGGCAAATACATTTCTTGTGATTTAAGTAGCTGGTGAAAAGAAAAGAAAGGAAAAACCCAGAGCAAATATGAGTGTGCAAATCAGAGTGGCTTTGAAAAATATACCAATACAGAGACATCATTCCCTCATCGCCCTAACCTGTTTAGTGTTGTCAGCGGAAGGTAAGACTAAAGACTTGGCATGGTGAACAAAGGACTTGGAGACTGTCACACTACAGCAAATCCCTGCATGACTCTGCTTGGCCAGCTGCTTTTGTCGTGATGGCTGTTTTGTGATTGGTATTGCACAGTCAGTATTGACATTAACACAGGTTGGAACATGATATATCCACATGAAATGGTTGGGAGGAACTGAGTAATGTGCCTCATTTAAACTTAAGCACCTTCATACTGAAATGATGCCCTTTTGCAGGGAAAGGGTACTGTACTCTGTGACATAAAAGTGATAAAACACAGAATATATCTAAGACCTCCCTGATAGAGATCAGTCTTGTTTGTGTATCTAAAGAAATATCTGCAGTGTTACGGGAATTTTAACAAAGTTGTGTTTTTAACTTTATATCAGAGTATATTATTACATGACAACCATGCAATTATGAGTATTAGGTATGATGTAAAAAACAAACACTGTGTATTGTATAGTATGAGTTGGAATTAGGGGTCACAAAGCTCTAAGGTAAAGGATAGGCAAGAATAGGCAGTGCCAGGAAGTAGTCTACAGCAGTGGTTCTCAAAATGAGGTCGGTGGACCCCCATGGGTCTTGAGTGGGTTCCACAAGATCCCCAGAAAAAAGAGGAATATCACATTGTCACTCTAATTCCATCCATAAGTAACACATTGACAGAATGTCCTGATGTGAAAAGGTTTGAGAACCACAAGTCTTCAGCTCCCATTGACATCTGACACACAGAAAAGAATGAATAATAACATGCAGGTTCAGCCTTAACGTCTCAGCCACAGCATGAAGTCTAAATGAGTTCACACAATTCATAACAGTCAGGGTTTTAAGAACAACATGAGAGAGTCATACAGACATAATGAATTGCTGAACAGAAATGGACAAATAAGTGGGCATTAAATTATACATGTAAGCCACTCCTTACTGAGGCTGCGCAATGTTTCAGTTAAATCATGATAGGATGATGTGTGATGGACAATATTTGTGGAGGACTTCATGATACGAGACAGTGTACGTTTGACAGAGTTACGGATCAAACAGGTTTAACAACAGTATTTTCAAGATAGATTTAATTGGTATATTGAGGACATCTCAAACCATGTGTAAATCACATCATGATGATAATTATACTGCACACATTTAATCAAAGCTAAGCTTAAAGAGTGGAAAACAAGACCAACTAAGACTGTCTGCGGTGAGATATTCTTAGAACAAAACAGAATTACCCATACACTTGCACTAATAATTAATGATAAATAATTGATTTAAAGTATGATATACACTCACAGACTTACACAAATCACACGCTTCCTGTCTAGTTAGTCCATTACAAACCATTTATCATTTACTGCGCCTGTAATATAAATCCAAGGCTGTGCTGGTGTGAATTTGAAAATGTATAATAAAAGAGTACAGCATTTGATATCATACATTAATAATCTCACATCACTTATATGTCAAGGATGTATATTTTGATATGAATTGAATTTCCTCTAAACCTGATGTGACACAGTTGTAAAACGGAGCCTGGAAAACTGCTGTACAATTACATTCAGCTCGGCTTAGTGGGAACGTTTGTCATCTTGACATATCAGCGGCTGCATGCAGCACGGCCACAGTGGCAAATTTGTGTATCTGAACAGGCACATCTGTCCACTCACGTCCACATCCCACTTCACTTTATTTAAAACTACCTGACTGCAGTGCATGCCGTATGTGTGTACAGTATATCCAAGTAGTTCATTTCCCCAGCTCTCAGAAATGGGCTGACTCCACCCAGACATCAGTGTCAATCTGATGAGTGGATGTCTAACAGTGTGAGAAGCTCACATCAAAGGCATGCTGCTTTAAATGCCCAGCCTTGGGAGAAAGCAGGGAGGGAAGAGACTTCATAGGAATAAGGGATGAGGAGGGAGGGAACAATTGGAGATGGGCATGAATGTTATACTGTTTAGAGCACCCCATTACAAAACAGGTCTGGGTTGGGTGTATTATGTCTAAGACTGCTGTGCTAACTAGTCAAATCATTCTTCCTAGATTTAACAGCAACACTCACAAACAAGCCCACACCAACTGAACATATACAAACCACCCTAGCTCACAGTGCCAAACAATTCTTTCCACATCATTCATTACAGCAGATATTTTTATGAAAAGGCAAATCACACTCCCCACAGACAGCCACGGAGATGTACTCTCAAAAAGATACACGCAGGCATAAATACTCGAAAGGGCTGGATGTGCTTAAGGGTTAGCAACCAGAACCACCAGACTCCTCATTAGCACAAATAAGATCGTAGGCAGATACAGGCCTATCCTTCTCTCCCCCTCTGTCTCTTTGTCCCTCTTTGCCTCTGTTCCCTTGCACAAATGAGTCCTAATCCTTGTCCTCCAGCTCGCCTCTAACAAAATAAATAGCACATAGAGCTGTAGAAGGACGACGGAGGAAGGAATACTACACCATCTCTAAAATATGTATCCACAGTATACTTTTAAGCCTATTTGTACATCTACAAAAAGTACATGTTTAATATATATATAATTTTTTTTTATATTGTGTTTTTTGTTTTTTATTCAAAAGTAGCTGGAATTGAGGCTGACAGGAAACAGAGAAAGAGAGAGGGGAATGACATGTAACAAAGGTCCCTTGCCGGAGTGAAATCACGGACGTTATGGTTACATGGTTACATAACCAAAGCACTCCAGACATTCAATATTATTAATGCAAGATTTATGACAAAGGATGCTAGGTTGTGATGTGACCTTGGGATGCATCAAATTAAAATGGGGCCCCTAAGTTCATGCAGTCATAACTATTTATGAAGGGCGGGGGGTCAACAGGTCAGTATAGAGTTGACTGGAATCAATTTCTCAGGGCAGTCATCAAAACATAATAAAAATGCAAACTGGCGAAAATGAATTAAATGATATTGAATATCTACTGAATATTAGATAACAAAATCTGATATGCACAATCTTGAACGATGAACCTATAAACCCATGCTCCTGCCTGCGATCTGCTTTTTTTCCTGATACATTCACTTGCATGCCTAAATACATAGTAAAAAACTTGAAAGCCAAACAGACTACCCTTGACTTTGTCAGTTTTAGGGAAATGCCTCTTTTACCCTGTCAGTTTTTCTAGGTGTACTCTGGCCAGTCAGACAACTTCTGGTGGATCGAGATGCTGTTCACTCATTTCCCATTACCCTCTGTGCTTCAAATCAATAGTTAATTACCTCAAAAAACGTTCCCTTCTTATCCAGCTAGAGAAGTGGACAGCGTGGGGCAGGCAGAAATTTGCCTGGCAGAGGGACTGGGTATTATGCAGGGTGAAAAGTGTCCTCCCACCACTGCTACTTATTGGCCCATCACTGTCCCTCTCAGAAGCTAGCATTCCATTTTGCACTGCGCCGACACTTCATTTCTCTCTACCACACCATTTCCATTTCTCATGCTAACGCAGACACACACAGAGAGACACAACTATTCATGCACAGTTTCTCTCGATCTGCCCCTCTCTTGCCAAGAATCCAATGTTTAATAAGAGATTACATTTGTGGTGAGGAGAAGGGCAAGCAAATGATGAAATATGTCCACACGTCCTAAACCTGGGAGAAGCACTGGCACTTACTCATTAATAATGGGACAGGCCCCAGACCCAGGCCCTTAGCTCTCCGTCTATGCTCATTTCCTTTCCACACATCAAAGCTGTGTGTGTGTGTGTGTGTGTGTGTGTGTGTGTGTGTGTGTGTGTGTATGACTGTGTATGTGTGTATTGGCACATTCACATCTGTGCTCGTGTATGTGTGTGTGGGTGTGCATGTCAATCCCTATGAGAAACAGCCTGTGGAGGAGCCGACTTTATTTAATCAGAAGTGAAACAGCTTCCACCACTGTCCGTAATTTCAGCCCTATTAACGTTCTGCCTAATTCCTCTGAGCACTGGAGACACAGCATCCTCTAGGCTGCTGATTCACTTAAAATGCAAGAATTACCACAAAGTTGTTTTTTTTCCTGTACAGTGAGAACTTCATATATTGTACATTTAGACTTCAGAGACAAAGGGATTTGCTAAATAAACATAGTGATGCACAGAAAGATTGTAGTGTGTGGTTGCCAAGTGTACAAAGTGAGTTAAATTGATAAGCTTATCAGTGTGATTGTAGATTTTAAAAGGTTTCCCACACTTTGAAAGTCACAATCACAAAAAGACTCTGCACCACTACACCTGCCTCCTCCCATTCTTTTTTCTGCCTTTGACCTGCCAGACTTCCCGTTTGCAGCCCTTAAGCCTGGGCCTTAGGGCTTACAAGTCAAATGAAATCATTCTAGTCCTGACTAAAAAACAGATCTCATTATAACAATCATAAATGAAGTTCTTTGTTCCTACAAGCCTACAACCCCAATAGTCTCTTTCCTGCCAATGCTGTGTCCATTACATCTTCAGAGGGACAGGCTCATATTTCCCATTTTTCCTTGAAGAAAGTCCTATAATGCTTCATAAACGCATCTGTTTTTAACTAACAAAAAAAAAGTGTGGGGAGAGAGGCAGGTGAGGGAGGGAAGAAGTGAAAGAGAGAGAGAAACAACCAATTACTCCCAGACAGGAAGGTTTGTAGGGGAGAAGGGTTTGTAACTTGCAACTTCTTTCAGATTTAATTAAAATTTCTTGAAAAAGAACAATCTAGCAGACAAGAACAAGCGACCAGCACAGGAAGTCAAGTCCACAATGAGCCTTTGTGGATCTGGATTGGCTGGAGCTGGTGTAGGGAGGGTTAGGTGGAAAAAAGCTCTCTGGGACATGGGTGGAAGGAAGGCAGAGGATAAGGGGCTATAAGCATAGAGGCCCCAAGAGCCAGGCTGCGTTAACAAGTGAGAAATAAGACTCGATAATCAGTACTTTCTCTTTTCGCCTCTCGGCTCAACAAATATCGAAGAGGCTCCCCTTTTCCTGCTGACTGAACAACTGTCACCCAATCTCTAGGACAGGTGATAATGGAGGGAAAAAAGCCTGAGAGACAGAAAAGGAATTAGAAAAAGCACATTTTTCACACCACTATCTTCGAGTGGTGGGGAAGCTGGGTCACTGCGCCCAATCGATCACTGGCATTGCCATTTTCCAGTAGGTGTGGCTTGGAGGGTTATCTCTAAGTTTGTACTCTTGTGAACATCAAATCTCGATGAGTATGTGTGTCTGTGGGTGTGTGCGTGTGTGTCCGTGTTGTATGTTTGCCATTTTAGAGAGCTGGCTTTACCGGGAAACAGATGACTCACACAGTTTGAGGTTGAACTGTGTCACAAGCGTCACTGCTTTCACTCCTGTGCTCTAATGTGTTTTGTATGTTGCTGATGCAGTGGGTCTGCTTATCCCTGAGATTGGACAGATAAGGCCTTAGCCCTCGTCCCACAGTCAGCCACCTGCTCTGATAAGGGCCAAGCACGAAGCAAGACGAGCAGAACCTAACACTGCTGATAGCATCTCCACAGCAAATCTCTAGACACAGGAATGTGTGAAAGACACTGGAAGACAACATAGTTAAGAACAATACATATCCACACAACAAGGGAGAGAAAACAAGTCCCAAATCTGGAATGGATCGGAATAGGATACACAAACATACATGCACACACACATTGTATAGTGCAAGCCTGTCCTCCCAAGAAAAACGACACTATAGGTCATAAATTCATTTGGCAAAATCGAACTATAGTTACGTTTGAGTGACAGATGCCATCTAGCAGCCATAGTAATTATGACAAGGGGAAGAAACACAGTTCAGATGACGTCTATATAAAATGGCAAATGTCCATATTCATACACGTTTCAAGTGATCATTTTAACCAAAACCATGACCAACCCTTTCCCTAACCCTGCAAAACATTATTCATTTTTAACAGTGATTTGTAACAGTTTTGCACAGACAAATGATCTTGTCCTGCAGATTATTGCCGATGCAGACTCTGCTCTCATCTTCTCTCTCCACTCTCCCATGAAACCACACTCTCACGAAGGGACGTACAGAAAAATGCGCACATGCATACCAGCCCCCAACTTGCATCCACCATCTGGCCTTCCCAAGGCTCAGATGTCTCTAGGGTAAGGTGAGCTGTGAGGGGGACTGTGTGTGCCTTTGCGTTATATGTGCGTGTGTATGTGTGTGTGTGTGTGTGTGTATGAGAGAGAGATGGAGAGAGTGTGAGGAGCAAACAATCACATTATCCAAGAGAAAATACGCACTATACCCTATACACTATACTGCAATATGTGATAAACCATATTGTGAAGAGAAAAACCCACACATACCACTGATTCTTGCTACACTGCCTGCATGCAAGCACAATATTTCCACAAAAAAAGGCTGTACAGTACATTTACAGCACTGCAGGTACATGTGCTGCAGGCAGGGGTTTGCACTGGGGATCGTCATAGATGACTAGGCCACGTAAGCGCACCTTAACACTGATAGTCTTTTCACTGTGGGCAAAATAAAGCCTCCATTATGGAATGAGGCCATGTCTGGTGCCCCTGCCAGCCATAATGGCTTTAGCACTCTACTGACGACACAGGCACCCAAACGTACAATACACACACAGCGGTACAAAATGAGTGGAAAATTGAATTCTATTTCAGATGGTCCCAGGTCAGCAGTAGTGCCCGTGGCCAAAATACACTTGAACATTTACGTGAGCTCTCACATACACAATCCTTTATGTCTTTTCCGTCCTACCACATCAACCGATGGGCTGATGTCGCACTGATATTTTTATTATACCCTGTTCTAACAATTTGAAATGAGAGCGCAGAGGAAAGGATCAATCTCAAATTCACATCCATTAGAGACTCAACAGGACTCTTTTCACAGGCTGTCTCCTCTGCACAGCTGGTGAACTCACACGTACGCACAACTCACACATTGAGTAGTAGAGGACTCTTAACTCAATACTACACTAGCCTCGCAAAGCCAGTCTACATCACTACAGGCTCAGTTTTCAGTTACAAGGTTTAAGTCAGAGTAAAAGTTGAGAATCATTTGAGCCTCACTAGGTACAGATCATCTAAGAATTTACAGTGTTCAGATGATGGTGTGACCTGCCCCTCTCAAAACTTGCAGATATCAGGAACTATTATATAGGATAGGCATAAATGATATTAAAAGAAACATTATTTATCAGCTGATTTCGGTGAGTGAAATCTAACATTTCAAGAACAACTATCATGCTTTTATAGTTTAAGAATGCAAAGCAAAGACCACCAACAAGCCAGCGAGTCATCCATTTGTCTAATCAGGCGCAGGAAGGGTTCATGTGAACATTTAAATGAAGAAGATAACTGTCAATCATCTACTTTACATCCAATGTGAACTGACATACAAATGCCTCTTGAGCCTTGCCTGACCACAATAGAAGCAGCGAAATTGAGGTCTGGCAAAGCCATGTGGTAGCTTCATAAAGCTATTACCCATTTTCTAAGTTTGTTTTAATACAACTCCAGTGGTCTCAGGAGACAGACTCTCTGACTTCTCTCTGCAGTGAGGTCAGAGCTTAAGATCAGAGCTATGGGAGAATGCCTATGGAGCAGAGTCAGTGTCTTGCTCAAAGACCTCTCTAATCAATATGCCACTCTAATACGCCTCATTAATGTATATTAACAGTGTGCGGTTCTGAGCATAACTATCATCTATTGCTTACTATCATTATTGTTTATTCAGGAAGCTACGATATTCCATTCAATCCACTTGGCCCCTAAGGATGAAGCATTATCATAGTACAGTGCAGGTACTTAACACAGTATCCTAAGGGACTGGTTACAGCACATTACTAATGTTCTCTTGTCATACTCATACTGAATGCTGCTGCTTTTTTACCTCAGTATAGCACCACTCAGGCATCTATCAGACAACTGAAATGACCCGCTGTTCCTGCACTTCCACAGTTTTGTTCAAATGCAGGCTACTCATTTGTAAAACACACATACTTCATCTTTTCTGAAACTCACTGACCTCCTTCCCTCTGTCTCTCTCATCTTCTTTTTTTTTATCTCCCTCTGTCCCTGTCTATCTTTCAACCGCTGTTTCCCTCTGTTCATCCTCCACCACCTAGTTCCAGGCCGTTAAATGAGCGGGCTTATCTAAGCCTAATTGGTTTAAGGGCAAACAGAAATAAGCAATGGCTCTGTAAGTAGGGGAGAATTACTGCTGCTGTTGGCAAGAACCATCCGCACACCACGGAGAGAGCGAGCAGAAGAGGAGAGGAGGGAGACAAGAGGGGAATGGGGAGATTAGTGAGGAGAATTATGGAAGACAGAGTGGGAAAAAGAAATGAGGAAAAGAAATGGGAGGTGTAGAGGAAAGTGGGCAGAGAGAAGGTGAAGATGAAGAAGGAGAAACAGAGAGAAGAGACAAATGAGGGTGAAACAGAGCACTGCACTTGCTTCTTTTTCTAATGGCATGCAAATCCCCACCCTCACTCTCCTCTCTGTTAGCCCTTTGCTTTAGGCCTGACTGCCCGTCCACCCCTCTTCAATAACTTGTAGGTGAATACATTTCTTTTTGCAGATATCACGACTTCATGTGTGGGACTGTGTCTCTGCATGTGAGTGTGCTGTTTACTATAGTTGTGCCTATAAAGTTCTACAATAAACATTACACTTGATGAAACCGCTTTCGGTTCTTCATCTCACCTCATTCAGACACACGTACACGTTTACACAGTGACACACATACCACTGCACCCTCAAGATAAAAAACACTCCATCTCATTTTTCTATTAAATATGGTTGCCTGTCATCTATCCATCCATCCATCCATGCTTAGAGTATTTTCCCCATATGATTTTCATCCCAACCTTTCAAACAAGCTCATACACATATGCACCCAGTTCCCTGACACTTTGTGATTATCGGCTGATTTGGACTCGTAATCAGATTAAGGGTGACAGGAGAGGCAGAGATAATGTGGTCAATGGCCCCACTCTCACACACACCCAAATCCACACACACACAAAAAATGAAAGAGCAACAGATTGGAGTTCAGATCAGTGAAGATTTTAACCAGCCCATGGGACAACCTCCTTTCAATTAGTGACCCAAACAAGGAAATCACTTTCATCCTTGTTACCGGGGTAACCCAGGGGCCATCTCCCTGCCCATCTGTTTCTCTCTCATCCCATATTTTAAAGCAGAAATCCCAAATCCCCTCTCCTTGCAGGGAAATTTCACTTCTCCACTCATCTCTCTGAACTGATATTTCTGCTGTCATTCCCCACTGGGTACACATTTGAACCTGAAAATATCCAGACTCAGAGAGGTAGCAATTTGGGCCTGGGCTCGGTATCCATAACTGTGTTGAAATCTGATGAATGCAAACAACAAAGCCACTGCCGAATTACAGAGCACAGCCGGAGCTGGGAGTAGTCCAAGAGCAGAGTTGTAAATGATTAAAGAGAAAAGCTGCATGTGAGAAAACTCATTTTATTTGTGCTTCTAATTTACTTATGTAAGCCTTAGTGAGGGGTTACAGACAGTTATCGGGAAGCTGGTGTGTTGGTGTTCCTGTGTATGTTTTATTGGCAAGAATGAGCGAAAATGAGTGGGGACATTATATATCCAAGATGCTGCTGGGATACCCATCCAGCAGCCAGGCTCCAGCCTCGTGTTCAGTCCCTGGGGTCCCACAGCGGAAATGAAAAACATGTTTAACTGAGAAGATATTAGCTACTAGTGGCACCACCGCTTGTCCCGATGACTGTGTGTGTGAGTGAGAGACGAGGAAATAGGAGGAGATACGGAAAGACAAAGACAGAAAGTGGGAGATTATGATGGATGAAGCGAAAAAGGAGAATAGATACAAAGACAGTCTAAAACTGGAGAGACTCATTTGAATGCTTTTAATGAGAAAATACAAATGTACCTTATACAAAATTCAGGTTACAAAGAAGAGTTTTCTAGTCAGTGCAATTTGAATGGGTTTGTCTCACCACTTCAAAAAGCCACTGAATGATGCTAAGGGGCCTGAAATGACAGTATTAACCCACTCTTTTTTTTTTAAAAACATGATGGGATTTCTTTGAGGCAGATTCTTAAAAAGTAACCTTCGTTTTCAGAGGAAAAAAAATGCTCATGGGATACTGGAACCTAAAATAACACAATCGATAGAGGATATTTATCCTGTCCTCTTTCACTCTTGATGTATAGAAGACAGAGGAGTGACAAAAAATGATTTTTGCGTAAATGGCAACTAATAAACTTCTATAAGGTATTAAAACATATTTACATCAGACAAAGTATTGTTCTTCATATGGAACAAGTAACATCAGTGACAACCAGCAGAGCGAGAGGACTGAAAGCTCCGAAACACAGGGATAACCACGGCAATCTGCTGCGATCCACGTGTATGACATCCCTGTATCCCTATGCCAGAGGCGCAGCGCTGCCCAACAGAAAACGTTGCTATCATCCCCAAGGTACACAGAACGTCCTGGAGAGGAGCATTCCCACATCTACAACAAGCATAATCCTAATTTCTAATTTACCTTCCATCGCAGAAGATGTGATGACCAGCACGCATAAAAGCGCAAGCAAATCCACTGTCATGGCAGAAGGGTAGTCTCCACAGCTTGTCCCCAAATAACCAACACGCAAGGTGCGCGTCAAAGGAATCCCTCAGTTGTCAGAGCAGTACTCCAGCAGATAGCCTGTGTTGTGAGTCACATTTCAAGCCGTAGTAAACAATGTGTGACAATCACTGACGGGGAACAGCCGAGTGTAGGGGCTGAGGGGTGCGAGGAGCAGGATGGGGGGTGGGGGGAGGATGAGGTGGGGGAACCTACATTGCCTGCTCACAGCCCCATTAGAGTGCCGGGACCAATCACTGACTGGGAGCTGAAACTCACGAACCAATAGGCAGCCCACCGCTCCTCCCATCTCGCATTGTCAAAACACAAAACTTTTCCTTGACCTATTTGAAACGGTGTCCGCTTCACTGAAGGGAAATAGCCCCACCAGTCGGGTGTCTGCAGCTACTGCATCAGAAGTAAACATCAAGCCAAGCTATAAACCCCCCCACCCCCCGGGAGACGATCTAAACGGCTGTATACTTTGTTTAGTGGTCTATCAGTCTATGCGTCATTATAATGCTGCTGTTGAACATTTATCGTGCTCACTACATAAGTTGTAACTGTTGGCTACAATAAGTATTATCTTCACTTAGGACATTAAATAAGTCACAGAGTATGTTTTGCACAATTAATATTAAATATGATGGTTGAGCCAGGTTTTTTACCCTGTTTTCATTACTACATAATAGTCTGGCTGTTTGCCAAATCTCCCACCCCACTCTTCCATCTAACACTTTTTTAAATTTACTGAAACAGCCTTATACAGTACATGGTTTGGCACCCTCAAACCTCCATTATAAAATACACAAGTGCGAACCCCATTTGCAATGAAAATGTTCTTTAATAGCTTTGGCAAATCCAACTGCACCTCCTAATTATATTAAACAGGCGCTGCACATCAGCTCCCTGCCTTTACCCCTGTCAGCCCTTTGTGTGCACGTGTTCTGCAACAGATGGTACACACAATGGGCTTTTCCCACAGGGACACAGAGGACCAGGGTCTGCCTCAACAGAGGAAGAAGACATTTTCCCTGTAGCCCAGAACCATACACCTGTCTTGGACTAGAAATGTCCCCCAAGTGCCAGGAGCTGAAGAATTGGGATAGGGCTGTTAATCTACAGCCTGAGTAGCCCTGGTTTTACCTGGGGCCACTGGATGGCCTAATACTTCAGTGCTGTCCCTTCACAGCATACTGGCCCAGATATTTTTTTTACCTGCTTTACTTTTTATGGACTTGAGAGTTGTACAATGAGTTGTAACAGTAGGGTTTACAAACTTTTGCATAGCTTTTAAAATCAAAGCCTATATTTCCTTAACAGTTAAGGTATGGATCTGAAAGAGAGCATAAATACAGTTTGTCCAGCTTTTTCCCAAGAAGGCTGAGCTGTTTGCGCCACGTCTATCTTTTGTGCCCCTTCATGATTCAACTTCTAACCTTTACAATGACAAAAATCAAACACATTGCAAATGAAAAGTGACTCACATTTAATGAATGGAGGCTTCAACTGTGTCAAAGGCCTGCAGATGAACTGGGGCAGACACACTGAGCCAGTGCTTCAGAAGCATCAGGCAGCGGTTGCTAACTTGGGAGAGTAGCTGATGAGAGCATTTGTCATTTTTAATGGTGTGGTGAAGAGTGGCGCTATAGTGTGACATGGCACAGCACAGCATGGCCCCTGGTGCTGGCTGCTATGTAGGCCTATGATTGCCACCTGGCCTTATTTTTCACCAGGCCCAGTCATCATCACCTATGACTCCATAGGTCTTCGCCAAATACAGGAGCACCACAGACCAATCTGTCCCTGTTTGCTGTCCACACCCTGAGGGGGGGTGAGGAAGGAAGAGTATGAGGGGAGGTAGGAACAATAGTGCTGCTGCTGTAGCACATCCTCCCTTACAAAGCACACACAGAGAAACGCACACGTGCAATAACATGTGTGTGTGTGTGTGTGTGTGTGTGTGTGTGTGTGTGTGTGTGTGTGTTTGTGTGTGTGTGTGTGTGTGTGTGTGTGTGTGTGCAGTTTCTCACCCACACAGCACTCTGATAATGATCCACACAAAAGCAACACAAGCACTTGCCTACTTCAACTCAAGAGCCTCAGCCCAATACCAATACTGAGCCCAAACACATTGTAGAGAGCCTCTCATTCTCTCTGTGGCCTGATTTTTTACATGTAGTTAAGCCTGTGAGTGCAGCACTAGTTCTGTTTTCATTTCTCCATTCCAAGACCAGATTCAAGACAAGATAACCTCTCGAACTGTGGTATTCTGACAAGTTTGATCAAATGATTTTTTTTAATCCCCTGCATTTTGTGAGCTCACCCCAAATGTATTGTGCTTTTGACCTGTAAACATCCAACCAGTGTCTACCTCTCCATGACCAATGCGCCATGACCTTTATATTTCTCCCTTCTGTCTCCTGTTTCCTGATTCCCATTTGTTTGCTGTAAAAAGTCACTGCTGTTCTGTTGGAGTCAGACATAAAATACAAAATGGTGTGTAGCTCACATTTTATACTGACTACAACATTAAAAACAAGAGCTCCCACAGTAAAGACTTAGGATGAGAAAGCAAAGAGTATTTCATGAAGACGGCAATGTTTACTCAGACACACCCTCATTATTTAGATTTGTGATATGGGACTGCATAAGACAGATATAGTTGATGTGAAGCCGGCATACATTTACCAAACAGAGCTAGATTATTTTAATGGTGCAGAATGGAGAAGGCAGAAACAGACATAAACAAGTAGAGAGATGTTTTTAAGAGAACACAGAAGCTAGGAAGGTTTGTCTGGTGATGAATATGAATTCATGAAAATGAAATGCCTAAGTCAATATGGAGATAGTGCAGGGACCCAGGTGACAGAAGAGTGCAGTGCTACACCCACCCAGGGGGGATAGACTGGTTATTAGGCCGGGCTTTAGCTTCATCCATCTTCGGGAGTCTAGGCACTGGCCATTGACAATATGAGTACAGAGCCAACACTGAATACAGATGCGCTCTGGACCAGTGTTCCCCAAATAGAGGGTCAAGACTCACTAGTGAGTCCCAGTCACAAATGTACTTTCTGGGTCACGGCTCAAGAGAGATGATGGAAAATAGGTTCATTGTGGTAGATGCATGAGGTTGGTTAAATTTTCCCCAAAATGCATTCTTTAACGGCTGCATAGGAAAAGGCCAGCTGGTTTGGAGCTACACTGCAGAGTACAAACATTTTCCAATTTTCTTTTTGGACTAGAAATGTAAATGTAACTGTGAAAAATTATCACTGTCTAGCAGGTGGTTGCAAAATCAGCATTCAACCAGACCTCAGGAAAAAGTTTGATGGTTAGAGCTATGCCGGCGATAAAAACTCATCTTAGAAATAAGGTGTTTTTCTGAATTTCAAAAGTAGAACGGCTGTGTGACAGTAGGTCACAGAGGGAGACAGGGCCACAGCTAAATACAGCACTCTCATTAATCTGCCAATGATGCCAAGACCGATGGTACCTGTCCCCTGTTATCAGCACACAGACACTTCAGAGACATTCATCACATTTTTCTGACACACACACAGAAAGGCTTGTTTCCATCTGTAGACATGGAAACAGGAACATAAACATACATGACAATACCTGTATGCACTTACAGAATAGACTTAATACATGTTTATGTTCTTGTGTGGGAAAGACATAGAGGGAGAACAGGGATTACACTATATTTCTCACTGTAGAGATGCAGTGAAAGCATTATTTGTTTTAAAAGCATTATTTGTTTTAAGTATTGCAGTTTGATTAATAAGTCGTTAGCTCACATTAATTCTATTCAAGATTCAAGCTCTTTAGTTACCATTAATCACAGCAACACAATGAGGAGATTCTGCTCAGCACTGGATGAGTAAGAGCATCATTACAGCTTGCTCTTCGTCATGTGTGTCAGTGTGTCTGTGTGTGTGTGAGAGAGAGGGGGGGGGGGTTGACTGAGTGAGTGCCTGTGTAAGAGGCTATGTCGCTTTTTGGATCTACTCTTTTGCGTGAGTACACTGCGAGTACACAAACGTGCACATGTGGTGGAGTTGACTCAGACATAGAATGATGGATAATAGATGAGTGCATCTTCCTCCTCAGTCACTCCATGTTCTGTCAGCTGCCATAGGGTTTTCTGTTGCAGACAATGTTCTGGCATCAGACACCCGATCCATCTCCTAAAATGTGCCACCAACCTGAAAACCTGAAAACAAAATCCAATATGTTCCAAAATCATCCATGGACCCAATAACAATTCACTTCATTTTTTCTTGATGGCCATGGTGATTATGATACATTTGCGTTCTCATGATTAGGGATCTCTAATCACTGACGAGGTTAATGGGGTTCTCATTCTGTCACCTATGTTGTTGCAGCATTTAAGAAAGTTTCTCATTAACCGTGTGGCCCCAGCCCCCTTGAGTATAATACACCCTTCAATTTATGCACCAACCTTTTCCACCTCGTTCAAAAGAGGTTCCTTGACAACAACAACATTTGACATATAGTAAATTGTTTTTTGTATTCCTGAATATGTTATCATGAGCTGGTCGACTGGAGAGGCTCATAAAGTAGTTTTCTTGCTACAAAGGCAACATTTAGAAAGTGGACTTGTTAATGAGGAAAAACAAAACTACACTGACAGCTCATCACTTTATGTCAGCTCCCAGTGATAGTTGTTTTTTTCAGAGGGACACCATCAAAATGCATCCCTCCTTCTTCTCCGACCTGTCTTTTTCTCCCCACCCTGGCCCGTGACAGATAGTTCAGTACAATCTATCAACCTCAGTCTGCCATCAGGACTTGTGCTTCGTAGAGTCATGTATGGACAGAATGCACACACAACAGCTCCTATTCCAGAGTCCGTCACGCTAAATCGGATGAACATCTGGCGGTGGAGAGAGAGAAAAAAACGTAGGTCAAATCAATCTGCCCTTTGTCTGCCATACACTGATCCTCTGTCATAGGCTGACCTCTGCAAAAACCCAGCAAATGAAACTCCAGTGCTGGATTTGAATACAAAGAGTGCAACACTTCAGTCTGGCTTGAACAGAGAGGATGAGAGTACATACTGATAGATGAAATCACTGGTGGTGGTGGTGGTGGTGGGTAATGGAGAGGGTGTGACAAGAAAGAAAATTGGATTCATCTTAATTATTATAACTTCCATAAAGCGTAAATAAACCATTTTAATATAGAACTTTACAGCTAATTACCATAAAAATACATTTGTCTCCTCATTATTGTCATACATTTTACATTCTTTTATTGATGTACTAACATTACTTTCTCATTACTACTTTTGATAATACCTATTACACTGAGTTTATGACATTAACAAAAGGGCAAAAATACAATCATTTAAAATATAACAACACATATTTAAATATGCAGTATTAACTTTGTGGTTATTACTGAGTCAACAACAGGTATGGAAGTTGTCTTTTGTGATAACTCCAAATCCGTCATTATTAGTCTGAATGCAGGAATCCTAAACTTCTGAGAAAACAACATAGAAATACACATTAGAAACAATGGAGGTTCTTGTGCAGTGCAAGTTGAAACCCCTTTTATTCCAAGCCCAAGTGTGTCTATCTCTTTAACTGTAATTAATTTCATTATGTGAGACTGATTCAATTTAATTAAAGTACTGTTTGTTTTGCTCTGCAATTTTGCACAGTCTTTTCTGCCAGCTGAGTGTTGTATTTTGTGATCGTATTTTGTGTTTTTGAATTTGTTGTTGTGATTCGGTACTCCATGTTTTGGTTTCCAATTCATGACTTTATTCCACACCACAAGGTCACAAAAGCCTCATTTTAAAAAAAGAGTATCCGTTTTTTACTGCATTCACTTGGAAAAATGCACATGTGGTCACACAGGAGCATAGTGTGTACAAAGTACTGTACATTCACAGACACACTTGGACATACTGGCACAGCTTTAGATGATGATTGTTAGAGCAGAGAAAAACAAAAGGATTCATGAAAAGATGTACAAGCCATCAATAAATGTCATAGCGTACTCAAAGCTTCCTGCTTGAAGGACTGACTTGGCCATGGTACAACAATGCACTTGGACATTTATTATTTAGATAATGACCTCATTTAACACGTGCACACACCCACATAACAGTCAAGCACTCATGTGCACATGCAAATAAACAATAGCACAAATTTAACACATTGACTTTCTGATATTAACATTGACCTTTGAAAGCAATCTTTTCTCCCAGCATGCAGCATCAGATCAATAAACATTGCTGCCAGGTGATGCTCAGAGCATTATCGGTCTGTTCCAGGCTTAGTGATAGGGCACACACGCATTCATACACACACAAAAATGCAACAAAGCCCATGTCAAATCCTAAATGTCAAAACCACATGTGCTGCACACGGAATGTGTTGTATTAGTAACTACTATTGTAATTTACACTCTGAAAACACACTATAACTCAGCGCTGACTTTTTGACCGTTACTAATTGTTAATCAGTGTTTTGTGTTATATGGATAGATGCAATGAGCACAAGTGAGAAAAGCAATTAACAGTTCAAATCCCATCTCTCTCACTGTGTTACTCATTTTGTACATTTTTTCTGTGCTTTTTTTCTCTTACTTTGCCCTCTTATTTTTAGACTGTGCCCCACAGTGTTTAAATGCAGGGGACTCAGCCGTCTCTCTGATCTTGGTTCAATCTCCTTATCCAATCAGAAGCAGACCCCATTAGCACACAGTTTCCTAGTCAATGATTTCTCATTTAGGCCACAATCCCCAGATCCTCAGCTCATTGAGGGCTTGATGGATGACCTGTCGAATATGCATGTGTGTGTGTGTGTGTGTGTGTGTGTGTGTGTGTGTGTGTGTTTGTGTGTGTGTGTGTGTGTGTGTGTGTGTGTGTGTGTGTGTGCATGTCTATGTGTGTGTGCGCGCGTGTGTGCATGTGTGTGTGTGTGTGTGTGTGTGTGTGTGTGTGTGTGTGTGTGTGAAGAGGGGCAGCTCACCAATCCCTTGTGAGGACACAAAACAGGTGGATTGAGAAACTAGTTTTAAAACAGCATTCCCCAGTGACAGCATCTTAAGTAAATACAATAATTTGTAAGAACGAAATTGTATAAATGGTACAAAGTGATGGTAGTATGTTTTACTTCGACTGTTTCCAGGCATTGGCCCAACAGTTGTCTCAATTCCATACTGCATACATATTGTAAGCATATTTTGAGTATGTACTATGTAATATGTAGTATGTTGTGTGTTAACACCACAAAAGTGACAAGCAAGTGTCAGTACCCATACAGGCTGCCCACAGTTGGAAAAAAAAATGTATAAATTGTGGATGATTATGAGACAGTTTGATGACTTCTTGGAGAACCAAAAAAATAGAGAAAAAGAAAAACTTTTGCTCCCCGTTCATGTGATTTATCAGTGGAATCCCAGTATCAGTTTGATTGATGCCTGTCAGTGCTAACATTTAATCAGTTACTGTTTAAATTAATAGGTACAATCATTTCTTTTAGTTTATCCTAACAGTGTAAACAGCAGCCTGGAATTGTGACACAGTTAGGGATTACTGTAATCACAAAACTGGGCTCATAATCTTGGCATGCTGTTTCTAAATTCATGTCAGTTTTCCTCCTGGAAAAATCCTCATCCCGAGAGTTATCATCAATCCTCACAAAATTATCCTTTCCTGGAACACTGCAAAATACCAGTAAGGCCCCTGTAACTGGTGTCTATTAATACCAATATGGGAGGAAACGGGTCTCTATAGCGTGTTGGATGGCATGAAGACAGCAGGGTGAATATCAGTGTCCTAATTCACTATACTACTGTATCACTCTCTGTACTACTGTTGAGATTACGCAAATCATAATCATATAATAATGCTTTAGCCACCACGCCTCATCCCACCACCACATGACAACTGAGAAGGTCAAAAGTCAGAGGTTATTATGGATTGTTTCACGTCACAGAAAATGGGCAAAGTCCCATGGGTTGCTGAAATGTCAGCTGCATTCATGAAGTGCCATCAGGAATCGGTACAAGCTGCTGGAGAAGTGAATCAACACTATAATATTTCTATAAGACATGCCTGTGGATAGAGCTCCCTCACTTTCCAGCCCTGAGTGAGAACATCCTGTGGTGCCCTACAACACTTAATTTCTGCTGAGTTCTGCCCCATAAAGTGAGTATACAGCACCTCCTGGCCATCAAAATATGTTACTGCAGTTAGACATGGCTGCAATTATGAAGAAGTATACCCTTTGTGTTAGTAGTTAAACACTCACATAGATGGATGACATCAACAAACTGATGTTTAAGGAACCCAAAATTCTTCATTTGGTTGATTTTTTTTCTTTGTTGTGTTTGTCTGGCTGTGTTGATGGTTGCACAACTTCAGTGAAAGTTTTTTATAAGGAGAAATACATTTTAATACCCCTTTAATATGGAAAGAAAATGATGTTCGATTGTGTTATATGTGTTGCCTGTGTGAAGGGAATTTGCTTTTGCTGTTATCACCTTCTCCATAGCCTGACACAACAAGTCTTCACAAGTGATGGTTTTCTAATTTCCAAGATCTCACAGAACCCAGGAAGTAGAGGGGAAAAATGAATCCATGCTCTAAATGATTAATGTGCATGGATTACTAAATTGTGCTTTCAATTTAATATTGTTTTCAGCATCAGGCACTTGCTTTCAGGCTCTGTCTCTCACCACCTAAATAAATCTTACGCCAAATAAAAGAATAATAATTACCAAAGACAGTCCTTAATGATGGATATATAGTAGCTGTATTGCTTAACTTTTGCTGCAGACAGGACAATGTCTGAACGCAAGTTTTGTTTTCTCTCCACATTACAGCTCCAAAATAGGTCCACAAACATACAATCTACAGTCACTTACTAAAGCCAAAATTTCTATGGCTCTTTATCTTTTGTCTAAGCTTCAACAAAGAATAATACGACAAAACAAAAATAACTGGAAATAATTTTCAATGTTACGCAACATTGGTAGCCTGATATTCATACTGAATTGCCACTTTATTACTCAGTTCTGGCGTCATATTTTGCATGGTGTAGGTTTGTCAGGGATACTTCTTTTTACTTCTAAGTGACATCTTAAGTGAACTTTGACCAACTTGAACAATTCCTGATTATGTAATAAACTGTTTCAGGTAAAACAATAGAAATAGATTTAATATTGGTTGTGTTCCCCTGGTTAGTACTGAATTTTGAAACATGCAGTGGTTACATGTTTTGAGTTATAGGTTTTCCTGATCAAATGAAATGCTGTGCCGCACAGTATAATTGCATTCCTCTCAATTACAATAATTAATTAATAGATTAAATTGTTTTTGTAAAAATGATTGAATTGTTATTGTTAATTCTTTAGACAAAATGTGTTTCTGTTGAGAAAAATCCCAGGTCCAGATTAAAGATTACATTTTTAGACTTGCTATGAACCTTTGCCACAATGACTATACTTTCAATTACCATGTGTAATTTGAGAAGCATCAAGTCAGCAGAGAACAGAAAAACCCAAATGAGTGTTCTTCTCAATACATGATATATACACAACATTTAAGACAACACAGGAGGATATAGCGAAAAGTAACCATATGAACAAAAGGTACAGCTGACAGAATTGGTATTTATTTTTAACTAAACCACACAAAAATAGGCTAGACCAAAACAGGATGGGAATTAAACAGTACAAACCAACACAGAGGCAAATCAACACAGAGGACGAACAGCGACTGAACCGAAAACTAAACACAAGGGGTGATTACAAACAGGACACAGGTGAGTGAAACAAGACACAGGTGAAACACATGAGTAAATAAACTAAGGCGGGAAAACACAGATGAAAAATCAAGTGAAAATAAGCACACATACAAGAAAATCTTTCAAAATAAGACAGGAACTAAAACACAACAGAAACTACAGATAGGATGTGACATATAGCCCCTCAAATTTACTAGAGAAGGAAGAGCACTTAAAAACATAAGTGAATGCTGTGGTGTTAAAGATGTCAACAGGATGTTATATCCTGCCTAAGTGGAATTTGCTCATTTTTACAGAGATAATTTTTGTCACAAAGTTTTAATTTTTTATAAGACAAATGTTCTAGTCCATTCAGATCATTTACTGTAGCTGTTGAAGTACTTTTGCACTTTGGCAAGACTGAGAAAAAAGGTTATTGGAAATGAAATGTGAATTGTTTAAAGAACAATAACATAGCAGCAGAACAATAACATAGCAGCAGACCAAATCTGATATTTATTTATGGGACAATGTGTAAGAGAGATTAAGGATTTTTTAAAAATACAAATGCAAAATCTTGAGTCAAGAACAAAATTTAAAATATAGATTGTTAATGTTAAAGTATGAGCATCTAAAAGCAAATAAAATTGAAGAAGATAAAAATCATTTAGGCAAAACTGAATTGGTATTGACATAAATTAATAATGATGTGTCTCATTTCCTTTGTTTACAAGCAGGTATAGATAACAATGTAAACAATAGTAAATATCAGGTCTAGCAAAAATATACATTAAACTGAGTAATAACCTGTGTGGTAGCATTTTCCCATGCACAAATTTCAGGTTTGTAATAAAAATATGTCTTGTTCTAAACCTATCAGAAAGTAAATGAGACATTATGTGGCACAATTCAGCTGACAGACTAGCAGTTCAATAACAGTTGTCCAGTATAATTGTTGAAAAGTGCCCCATTGACATCTGTGGTGAGGATGAAAACATTGAACATCTATTCTTGCAATGTCATATGTGTGGAGGAAAATGATGGGTGTTGGATTCAATGTACATGTGAATTATAATGCAGTGATGTATGGTGTCTTCCAAGAAAAAATGCCAAGGTTACACCAGGAATTCTATTGGACTATAGTGACAAAAATATGGAGGACAAGATGTGCAGTGATTATTACACTATTATACTATTACAAGTGATGTGGTCTTTAAACAAAAATAATTGAACTGAAAAGACAAAGAACCCTGAAAAAAAGAAAAGAAAAAAGACTCCCACCGTGGCACTTGTTAACACTGTAGATTTATACTCTGTATTTTTGTTGTCAAGATTATTTAATGATGTATTATTTTTGAAGATTTTATTTTTCATTTTATTTAAATTGTTGTTTTTACATTTGTATGTATGAATTATCCTCTTTAATAAAGTATATGTTAGTCAGGAACACTCTTGTCATAGATCAAACCATTTATTACAAAAAATGGAAATACAGTTTTACTTGGCGAAGATGCCTCCACTCTAAAATGCTCCCTGGATTAGCCAGCAGAATGCTGAGCTAAAAACAGGGAGAGCAAAGCAAAACCCCTTATGAAGAGTGGGCCGAAAGCAACACATGAATTTCAGATTGACTCTTGAGCCATGATGGCGCCCTGAACCAGAGAGGTGGAGGCTGGGGTGGTGGAGGCAAGCTTTGCCAGTAGCAGCAATGTGAGCAACAGTGTAGGTGGGAGTCATATTCAAATGAACCGCCTTGTTGTGAGAATGGCTGTGATTGGTGTGTGACTGATAAGTTATGTTGATTCAATCAACGGCTGTCAGCTGATTACAGTATTACTTCCGTGTCCTGCACAAACTAACACGATGCCTCATTTCAGTCAGGAACACTCTCATCATAGATCAAACAAATGGAAATACAGTTTTACTTGGCGCTGAAGGCTCCACTCCCTGGATTAGCCAGCAGCATGCTGAGCTAAAAACAGGGCGTGCAATGCAAAGCCCCCAAAACAAACATGGAACCCAATGCTAAGCCTAGATAACGCCCATGCTAAGCATTAGCCAGTCTATGAATAAATCTATGTGTAGCAGCAAGCATGCTTCAGACTTCAGAAATTCATTAAAAAATTAGGACACAGCATGCATCCTGAAGAGGCCATTCTACTATTATGTCAATTGTGAGAATTATCAATGTAAAGCAGCAAGCATGCTGCAGACCTTAGAAATTCATTAAAGAATTAGGACGTAGGCATGCTGCCTGAAGAGGCCATTCAACTGTTATGTGAACTATCAATTTGGAGCAGCAAGCATGCTGCAGACCTCAGAAATTCATTAACGAATTAGCAAATTACCAAAATCCTGTTTAATTTCAACACAGAGTAGAAAAGCCCTTGAAAAGGATGATCTTTGCAATCACTGAAAATAGGACTGTTCTTGTAGAAACTGTGGTAAAGCTGAGCCTACAGGAAACAGAGATTAAACCAGAGTGAGACAGAATGGCAAGAAAATATAAAAGTCTGCAAGACTCTTACACTTTGGAGCTGGAAGATAAGGAGCCAAGCTGGAAGAGAGGGTATGAAACCAAAAGAATGGAAGAAGAATGCTTTAGTAAGTCATTCCAAATGGAGGGCAAAATACTGCGCTTCAGGTATGCTACACCAGCTGATCATTTTGATCTGAATAATAATATTAGCAATAGTAATAATACTAGACGTAATTGTAATAGTTTGGAAAAGAAAATTCCAAATAATATTGTGTCTTCAAAAGAGTTCGAAAAGAGGCTGAAGAAGGAGAGGGAAGAGAAGGAGAGGGAAGAGAGGGAGAAGAAAGAGAAGGAGGGGACTGAGAAGAAGATGAAGGAGCAACTGAAGAGAGAAAAGAAAGAAAAAGAGGGAAAGAAGAAGAAAGGGAAGGCGAGAGATGAAAAGAGAAAAGAAAGAGGTAGGGGTAACTTCTTTCCTCTCTTTCCTCCCATCAACCCCTACTCCTCTCCCTCCCTCCCTACCAATCCTCTCAACCCTTCCTATTGTTGTGTTCTTCATTCATGTCATTGCTACTTTATACCACAAGGTGGCACTGTAAGGTGCTGTAAGGACTGGTGCAGTAGAGTTAGATACAAATTCCAAGATGGCTTGTTACTTAACTAAGTTTTGTTATTTACTATTGCCTCCTAAGTAAACGGCACTTGTTGAGACTCTGGTGTATTTTTCAGTCAACATTACACCAATATCCCCACTACCATATCCCATATACCCCCTTACCTCCAGTTCTTCATGCCCTTAACAATAAAATAACATTAAAAATTAAACATATTCTGCAAGAACTCAAATATCGAAATATCTGTTTAATGCTACAGTAATTATTGTGGACTCAAAAGACTGATCTGATGACTGCATAGATTTTTGGACTTTACTGGGCAATACTGCAACAAAAAGTTGTTGTTACAAGTAGGGGAGACCGGGGCTTGTTGTCACATGGGTAAGTTGTCACATTGCAATTATCTTCTCCACCAGAGCGCGCAACTAAAAAGTGGAATACTAGTTTTCTTCCTTTACATGGTCAGGTGTGTGTACCTCAATCATTGTTCTGTTTTAAGCTAATTTTAAACTAGAGCTAGCTTTAGCAAACATGGTAGTTTGGGGCAACATGTCATTTTGGGGTTAGTTGTCACATATGACTTAGTGAGAACATTCGTTTGTCAGGTTTTGTTTGAGTTTTTATGAATGGATCTTCTAGTTGTTGGAACTATGGCCACATTTCAGGACTGGTTTAAATTTCATAATTTTTGTAGTTCAATTCAATCTGGAATTTTGAGTTTAGGAAAGGTAAAACAGTGATTATTCAATGATTAACATTGTCTGTGCCTGACTTCAATGTTCACTTTCAAGTAAAAAAAAAGAACAATCATTTTGTCCTTGTTTTATTAGTTGCAAAATCCAGTGTGACATCTTACCCCGTATAGTGAGACAACTCACCCGATGGTGGGCAACATGTCACATGTTCAAACTCTCCATTTGATTGCCTATAACTCTGCACTGACACAAGATATAAAAAAATGACATGAATACAAAATATATACCTGAGACTTTGGTCTTTCATCTGGTACACTTTAAAAAAAAAAAAGAAGATGTATTGATTCCAAGAAATAGTGTGACAACAAGCCCCAGTCTCCCCTACATATAATAGCAATAGAGCAAGGTGACTGGCAGTCTTTTTAAGGAAAGCAGGGGTAGAAATGTAAGACAGAACAGTCTCAGTTGGAGCATCTCTGCACCCGTCACACCTCCATTAAGAAGTTAAATTGGGGGTGGTACTGAGATAGAAGGGTGTCTCCTACTCATAATACCTAGAGCAATTAGATTATTTCTGTAGTTCAGTGATTTCCATTAAAAGATAATTTCCCTTCAGGCTTAGCAGGCAAAGTAGAATCAAAGACTCTTCTCACTTTCTTCTCAGGTTGAATTTAATAGTGAGCCTTTCTGACCCTGCTCCTCCATGGAAGAAATAACAAATATTCTAACATTTCACCCAGTACGCAAAATAATTTTAGGAAAATAGAATCAAGGCTGTTTTTCTTATATCATAATGTGTGTTTTACCTCTTCTTTTTCATGATTGTCTAGAGGGCATTTGGGAGACAGGGATCAAGACTTTCGTTCTGGCTGTTACTACTAATTCAGTGTCAGGGAAGAAGATGGCAAACACTGGATTGTAGAAGAGACTTAAACAAATACAAGGCTGATTGAATGTGAAGTCCCAGATAGGTATGGCATGAGGAAGACATTTCACATCACAAAAAGCGGAGTGAGAATCTTTGAAACCGGATAATTAAAGGAATATATATATATAAATATATGCATCCATTTATCCGTTTGTCATTTGATTGCAGTCTGCACAAAGAGGCAAATAGATGTTGTGGAGGGTGAGGCTGCATCTGACTCAAAGGCAGGCAGAGGGTGGGGCTGCAAGTGTCTGCAAGGTTCTGCAGGCAGGGGTTTGGAACTGGTTGGCAAAGGCTGGAGGTAGTGCTCTAGGTAATGTGGACACATGCATAATATGTCTGGCAGGAGCTGAAGGTGGAGACTGATGTTGGAGCTGACTATTGGTAGCTGGAGTGTAATGGGACTGCTGTTTGCAGCTATCTGCCAGAAAAGGCAGATGGAAGATGGGACTGTAGGTTGTTGCCAGAGGCTGCAGGTTGTGGCTAGGGAAAGAGATGACTTAGGCTGCAGCTGTCTGCCAGAATATAGAATATACAGGTGGAGAAGACAGTTGCAAGTTGGTGGCAGGGGTTGCAGGTGATGTTTGAGCTTGCCAAAGCCAGGTGGAGGTGGTGGCTAAAGTTGACTGATAAAAGCTGCAGGAAGGAACTATAGCATATTGTGGGTGGAGGTTCTGTTTGCCAGAATCTGCAGATGGAGGCGGCAGCTGCAGGTTGCTGGCAGAAGCTATAAGTGGAGATTCAAGCTGCAGCTGTCTGCAGGTAGAGGTAGTGGATGCAAGTTGCTGGCACACATAAGAAAGTTACTGTAAGTTTGTATTGTCCTCTACTTCAGTTATTTCACAAATGTTCTGATCTTTGTGGTTTTCTTGTTTTGCTTTTTTCTTGTTTTCTCAATCATTGCGATTTTAAATTGCTGTTTGTTTTATTGTTGTTACATATTTTATCTTATTTAACTATAGCAATGCCTGCCATTGTTTTTACTGCTAGTGCAGGCTTTGGTTCTCCCAAAGTATCAACATCACAAAGAAGAAGACATACTCTAACCCCATACGATATGTTGAAATGCACATTGGCTGATGTTGTAATTGTGAGATGATCCATTCTGCTTGATATGATGCCCATTTTGAAATGGAAAACTTAACTCTAACTTGAAATTAAAAATGTAAAATATGATGGTAACTGAATAGGAAAGCTAATAGAAGTGGTAAAAGTGACGCTGCCATTCTCTGGGAATCTTTAGTCCTCATCAATGTGTAAGAAGTCCTCAGTAGAAGCCTTCATTTGGAAGAAATGGTGAGTGAACATCAGAGGTTTTGTATATGTTTAAAGGATGCACCTGGAGACAAAACGTTGTAACCATACAATCACCCAGGTCCATCAGATATGCTATCACTTAAATTATGGGGGTGTATATATCCATTATATCCATTTAATTGATTATGTTAATATATTATTCATGCTCTGTTTTAATATACCTACAATACTTGTGTACTGTATAATATAATTCATGTCTGTGTTTGACTTTGTCTCTTGACTGTGAATGATCATCAAAACAATAATATGCCATAATAATAACCCAATTTGTCATTTAACTCTAGAACACCATAAAAGCTGCATGTACATGCAAACGGCTATGTTTAGAATGCTAAATCTATATTTACTCCAATTCAGTAACTCTAGTCAAATAACATAGAACAGATTCAGTGGGAATGCAAAACAGTATAATAAAACAATACTCCTGTGACAGCAAAAAAAACAAGAAAATAAATTTATTTGTCTGTTTTAAATTTTTATTTGCCTGTCGGAGTTTGTACAGTATGAGTGGGCTATCTCATTCATATTTTTTTTCTAAATTATATACCAAATAAGTCGCACAAAGTAACTATACTTGAAACCTTTTTGCATGTTACTATTATAATGCTATAAACATTTTTTGTACATGTAAAACTGTAACTACTGCATTATTATTTAATCTTGTGGCCTCAGTCTCAGTAGTCACTTTCCCATTAATTTTGGCCCATGTTTGGCAGAGCTGGGCCTTCATTATATCAGATGTGTGCCTAACTTGATGGATCATGCAGCAACATGTGGATGTATACATCTTACTCTCAGTGGTTTTAAAAATCTTTTAATTGAGAGGTTACATTTCCAGTCTGATCTTGAGTGCACAGCTCACATAGTGTATATTTAATGAATTCAGTGTGGACAGAGAGGGTCTGGCATTAGGCAATGCAGCATGATAGTCAGACGCTCACTTGCTAGGAAAGTGTTTCCCTGTTGAGCTGCATTCGAAGTATTGTAACAAATACATGAACATTAGCACTAAAAAGACTGTAATGTTTGAAGATATCTGCTTGATTTGATTAATTTGAAAGGCTGAAGCGTCATACTAGTTTCAGTTGAACATTTAAATATACCTTTGCACAGAAGGAGGCTTGTGGATTTTGACCCCTATCACTTACATTATAACAAATTAAGAAGGGATCTTCTAGTGGCCACTATGGACAGGAGGAATGATAACAATAAGAAAAACATGTTTAATTGTTCATGTGGGCACCTGAATATTGTTTTAAGAAAGACTAGAAAAACTGAAAACAAAATACACTTTTTAATATAATGCACACCTACTACAATCTCAATAATAAAGATGAAGTAGAATTATTACCTTTATGACAATATCAACAAAAACTGAAAATGTATAAGCTTGTAAAATGTATTACAGAGCTACTATAGATTGCACAGGTGTTCCAAGTGTTCAGGGAATGTATCTCAGCAACTATTAGATGGAATGCCTTGACATATCCATATCCATGGTCCACAGAGAATGAACCCTAATCACTTAATGATCCCTTGACTTTTTATCTAATACCAACAATAGATAGATAGATTGATAGATAGATTTTTTTGTATTCTCAGACACCCTCAGTATTTAGTTTTTGTGAAATTGAGTGTGTAGGGTGTGAGATATTCTCTCCTGAAGGAAATTCTGAGTATGTTATGCATTGTGCAGTGATCTTGTACGTAATATGTGATAAAATGAAAGTAGTGAGATAAAAAACTGTTGTTATCCATTGTGCAATTATGTACATAGTATGTAATGATTAAAAAAAAAGAAGGTATTATTGTATAAGGTGCAGTGTGCAATAGAAACACTGTCATTATTACACAATATGTAGAATTATAATAATTATATACTGTAAATTTTAACCAGTTATGAGTTATATGTGAGAATGACAAATGCAGAAGGGCAGAAAGTGTCAACCTAATCCCATGTTGTGGCAAAGGGGGGAGTTAGAGTTTAATGACCCACTCACATGCACCTGAGCTTGTCTCTCAGCAGTAAAGGCTGTATGGTGTTGAAGGCACTGGAGAAGTCAAAGAACATGGCTCTCACAGTGCTCCCAGCCTTGTCAAAATGAGAGTTGGCTCAATGAAGCAGGTAGATGATGGCACCGTTCACTCCTCCTGCATGGCTCTATGGATGGCAATGTCGGTCAGTCCGTCGTTGGTTCACTGAAATATCTATCAGATGGATTACCATGACATTTGGTACAGACATTCATGTCGCTGTCAGCATTAATTGTCCACCTGTTCAGCCTGGTCTTACCACTAGCACACACCACCATGTCACTAGAGGAGGCCATAGTCTTGTTTTAACAAACGTATCTAAATATTCAACTTTGGTGCCATTTACATTGTACCTCTAAATCTAACTATACATCAACTACATGGTTTCAAAGATGGTCATAATTTTATTGCAGAAAAACAAGAAGTCAAGAGTACATTTTAAGTTTACAAAGACAGAGTAAAGGAGATCTCCTATCAGGGTTCACCGGTGCTCAGTTGCAATTCACTTAACTTCCTGTCATGGCTGGGGTCCTTTCTTTTTCCTCGGCCTTTGAACACACCTTGCATCTCTTTATCATTTGGCCTTCCCAACCTCAATGGTTCAAAATGGCCCTTAACTCCATTTCTTTTTCAAGTATTTGGATGAGACACAGTATGTCATGGTAGAGGCCTCTCTGCTTCTTTCCATCCATGTGCAGCCTTGTGGAAACAGTCTGCCTTTGAGTGGAATGGTCCTTTGAGACACTTTTCAGCTCCATCAATTCTTGGCGCAGAGCTTCCATGGCCTCAAAATCCCTTAGGCTGTTGGTCTCAATCTGGTCTCTTAAGTCTCTTTCTCTCTGCATTAGCTCCTCCATTTCCTGTTGGAGACCATCCCTTTCTTTTCTCTCTGCCATGCACCTTTTGGTCATATTCTCGATTCTCTCCTCCACTGTGTTGAGCTTCTGCAAGGCATTGTCAGACTTTGAAAGCACTGTGCATATCTTAGTTCTTTGCAAAGTGCCTCTACAATCTTGACTGCCTCATGCTTGTCAGCTTTCCGGGCCCTCAATTATTTTTCCTTCTGAAGGATTCAGTTCAGGTCTGCAATTTTTTGGTGGAAGCCTTCCACCTTTATTTGAGGTCATCATCAAGCACCTGGGTTGGAACTGAGGGCTCATTTGAGAGGCTTTGCACCTCATCCAGTTTTTGGACAAGTTCACCTGCTATCTCAACAGCCTCAGCTACTTTTGCTTCTTCCTTGGCCCTCAGGTCTCTCTCCACCTGGAGCTACTGGCTGAGCTCCAGGATTTGTTGAGAGAGAACATTCCACAGTTTTTTCTCCAGTTCAAGCTCATTGGCAAGCTTCTGGTATTCAGTTGAACACTTGTCCTCCAGGTTTTAACCAGGTGCCTCCATTTTGGAGGTGGATACCTTCCTAACACTTGTCACATTGTCTGCAGGACTTCATTCATGGAGTTCACGCAAGCTCTTTCTTCAGTTGGTCAATTTCTTGACTCAGGGTTTTTTTCTACTTTCTCTGTGCTCGGAGCTTGTTTGAGTAGTGCAGTCTTGTCTCTTCATTCTCTATCTGGAGGGCGAAAGGCTGTGCAATGACAAGTTGGTACCCTGACACCGGCAGACTGCACACCGGGAGCACCGGGACAATTCCTTGTGGCCTGATAGTCATTCTGGCCTGACTTGAACAGTCAACTTCACCAACGAAAATATAGCAAGCAAGAATGAGTTGACGGACCAATCAGATCCATTGATCCGGGAACCAACATAATCACGCCTTTCAGCGACGCACAGAAATCAAGGATGTTACAGCTCCGCTGCTTTCAATCTGCACCAGTGTGTTTATATGCAAGTTGAAGGAAATGGAAGGTCAAAAAAAAGTGGAGCAGAGAGAGAGAGAGGGAGAGGAAACAAAAAGCCCTTGCCACCGATGCAACTAAATACTGGAAAATAAGCAACATGTTCATCAGGAGGGCTGGTCAATCAAGAACACTATAGCTTGCTGGTAAAACAAATAGTAAAAGTGGGTTATGCCAGCACTCGGTAATGCCACATAACCTAGGAAAAGTATGTAGCCTAACAGCAAAACAGGCTACAGTAACGAAACTAACACAGATCAAAAGTACCAATTTTTAGTGTTATTTTTGCCATATACAAGTCAAGTCAAGTCAAATTTATTTATATAGCACATTTCATACGGCAGGCGTAGACTCAATATGCTTAAAAAACAAGTAAAGATCATACATGACAAAATATATAACATTACATATATAAAACAAATAAAATAAAACATAAAATAAGAAGATGTTACGTATATAAAAACATATAAACACATATAAGAACATATAAGACAGCATAAAACCATTAACCTAACTAAAAGCTTGTGAAAAAAGAGGAAGACACTGTTGTAACAGACCTGAGTTCATGTGGTAAAGAATTCCAAAGAGTAGGACCATAATGGCTGAAGGCACCATGAGCTGATTTAGTATATTCTAGGTATGGTGAGGAGACCTTTATTTGATGATCTCAAAGGTCTGTCTGGCGTGTATTTAGAGAGCATGTCAACAGTGTAAGAGGGAGCTAGGCCGTTCATAGCTTTAAAAACAATAAGAAGTATTTTAAAATCAATTATTTGCTTCACTGGTAGCCAGTGAAGAGAAATTAAAACAGGAGTGATGTGTTCACACCTTCTGATTTTAGTTAATACTCTGGCTGCAGCATTCTGAATAAGCTGGAGTTTATTAAGTGTTTGCTTTGTCAGTCCAGCAAAGAGTCCATTACAATAGTCTAGTCGACTGGAGATGAATTCATGAAGCAACTTTTCAGAATCAGACTGTGACAGATCTAACTTTTGATATATTTCTCAGATGATAAAAAGCAGTCTTAGAGATACTGGAAATGTGCTTCTGAAAGTTAAGATCAGCATCCAAGATCACACCCAAGTTCTTGACATACTCACAGGGTTTTACTGATAAGGGAGTTAACAAAGAGCTAATCTGATGCCTCGAAGCCTTCGGACCTGCTAAAAGAATCTCCGTTTTGTCTTCATTTAGCTGCAAGACATTTTTAGTCATCCAATATTTAACTACAGTAATGCACTGGATGAGATCACTCACTGGGTTAAGGTGGTTGGCAGAAACAGATATATATCCTTCCTCTAGTGTTAGGGTCGGCACCGACCCGTTTTTAGGTTTTAAATGCATAAAAGTACTACATAAATTTGTTAATTGCATCAAGACTGTTTGACTTTGTCAGGAACTTCTATTTAAACAAAATGAAATTTAAAAAATCAGTTTTACTAAATTATAAAATGCTCTGGTGAAAATTATGACCTTTGTGTTGTTAGGGTCAGTTTCGACCCAGTTATAATATAAGCTTGTAAAACAATAATAAGTGCTAAAACTGAAATCATAAACACACTATCAGCCAACAGCCCACAGCCAGCTCTTCCTCAAACCACTTGAGCTTCAGTTAGTGGCTTCTCTCTTTGCCTGTTTGACCAAACAAACAAAGACGGACATGTCCAGGTATGTAAGGCCAATTCAGTTTAGAGTCAGTGACTTGCAGAGTACACATCTCCAGTTCACAGCATGCAACAATGAGAAGAAGATTTACTGTAAGCCAAATTTTGTATTATATCTGTGCTGACAATGAGGCAGGGGCATACAGCAACGTAGCGATACAGATGAGCAGGTTTCTGAGGTGGAAGATGATGTGGAGTATCAACCCGAAGACACAGACAAATCTGATCAGTCTGATGAGGAGGTCACCAGTGCTGAAGCTGCTCCCGCTTCTGCTGAAACATTCAAATCCAAAAGTGGCAACATCTGTTGGAGCTCAGTACCTCCTGACGTACATGGCAGGGCAGCTGCTGCAAATGTCATCAAAATTACCCCTGGGATCATAAAAGTTTGCTGTGACGAGAGTAAGTGACATCAAGACAGTGGACAACCTGGACAAGCTGAATGCCACCTAGAACTTGCCAGCGAATGACCAGAATGAACATCCTTGATGTGTCTGCATACAATGCATTTGTGTTTTGGACCCACATTCACCACGGGTGGAATTAAACCAAAAAAAAAACCAAGCGGAGAATGTTTCTTGAGGAGCTAGGAAGTTCCCTTGGCAAGGCGCACAGGGAGCAAAGGGAACGGGTGCTGTGAGACCCAGCCGCTGCAGCCTTGGTCAGACAGCTGCAGAGCTCACCAAGCACTCCGTCCACGGCCACAGCAACACGAAGAGCATCAGAGCCAGCATCCTCCTCAGCCAGCCCTGCCTCAACATCAACCACAACAGCCACAACCCCAGTGAGGCAATGCAAGGCAAGGCAAGGCAAGGCAAGGCAGTTTTATTTATATAGCGCATTTCATACACATTGGCAACTCAATGTGCTTTACATAAAAGAAACATTTAACAGAAAAAATTGAAAAAAACATGGAATTTGAGAAATAAAAATAAAACCCAATCATCCAACACATACATACCCCCCCCCCCCCCCCACACACACATACACACACACACACTAATAATAAAGACAAAGTACAGAAACATAGAGAGAGAGAGAAATAAAATACTATAATAGAGCATTAAAAATAAGATTGCAGCATAAAATAATGATTTGCTTTAAAATAATTAAAAGGACATAGAGTGCAAATGAAAGATTAAAATTTAAAGTGCTTTGAAAGAGCTCAATCATAAGCACAGGAGAAAAGAAGTGTTTTTAACCTGGATTTAAAAATATTCACAGTTGGGGCTGATTTCAGTTCTGCCGGTAGTTTGTTCCAGTTGTGTGCAGCATAACAGCTAAAAGCTGCTTCACCATGTTTAGTCTGAACTCTGGGCTCCACTATCTGACCTGAGTCAGTAGATCTCCACCTGAGACCACCTGATTCTAAAAGAAAGAGGTGTCAGGTCTGCCCTAGCAATAAGGACAGAAAGATAAACATATTGTGCTTCACCTGCAAAAAATACTCTGCTTTTTGCCACACATGCATCTAAAAATACACAAATACACATGCATGTTCTTGCACACAGTTTCTATGGTACTAGTACTTGATTTCTGTTGGTTTGATTTGCTTGATTGGTTGTTGTTTGCTTGCAAATCTACATGTTGTATAATTACTAGTTCTGCTTTTCATTTGCTATCTGTATTAGTTCTATTTTTGAAAAAAAAAAGACTTGTTTTTTGCCTTTTTCTTGAAGTAAATATATATGGGTCGAAATTGACCCGTAACACCATAGATGTTACTATAGTTAATAATATAAAAATTAAAAACTATATATTTTTTAACACTTAAGAGATGTGTTGTAATACCCCTTTGTAATAGTCAGGTAACATAACAACCTTTTATTTATTTATATAATTCTTTTGAGGTTAATTTAACATTTTTTTTATATTGAAAATGAGGGGTATGTTGTCAAGAGAAAGGCCAAGGGGCCCACTAAAAAAATATTAAAACCAATCTTTTCATGGATAAGGAAGCCTAACAAGGTAAACAAGAGATAAGAAACAAATTGGATGATAAATAATTGTTTTTAGGGTATTTTATGGCTGATTTAAGACATGGGTCAAAACCGACCCTTTAACATAAGAGATGGTAGCAGAAAGCTAACACAAGAGGAAGGATATAACTGTGTGTCGTCAGCATAGGACTGATATGATATATTGTATTGTTGAATGATGGACCCAAGTGGGAGCATATAAAAAATTAAACAGTAGAGGGCCAAAAATTGACCCTTGAGGGACTCCATATAGAACGCTGACTACATCTGATACAGAGTCACCAACAGGAACAGAAAAAGATCTACTAGTAAGGTAAGAAGAAAGCCAGTTAAGAACAAAGCCTATAAGACCCAAACAGTGTTCAAGGCGCTTAAGAAGTATTTCATGGTCAACCGTATCCAAGGCTGCACTGAGGTCGAGAAGCCATGATTTTGTTTTGAATGTTAATAATCTTGGAATTAAAATATGAAGCAAATTCATTGCATTTTTGTGAAGAATGGAGTTCAGCAGGTATTGGTCTGAAGGGATTGACCAGTTTATCAATTGTGCTGAACAGAAACTTTCGATAACAATTTATCTTGGTTTTTAAAGGTGCAATATCATCTAAAATGTGTGTCACTGAAAGATAAAATATGATTAACTAAATTGTCACACAAAGACAATGAGGACAAATTAAAAGCAGAAGTAAAATCAGAATTACAATCAGAATGTGACCAGGTACTCCTAGCAGAGTTAGTATATCTAGTGATAAACTTATCAGGTGTGTCTGCACAGATGGAGCGCCTTTTAACTGATTTTAAACCAGGTACATGTTTGGTTACCTAAGCAACACTAAAAAAAAATACAACATCTAGAGTGTAGTTTAGGGTTATATCATGACCAGGTCAAGTGTGTGACCCTGATTATGAGTAGGTCCGGCAGTGTGCTGTGTGAAATCAAACGTTGACAACATGTCAGTAAACTGGTTGGTGAAATGGTCTGTGGTGTTATCAATATGAATGTTGAAAACGCCAGAGATAAGGACTGAGTCAAATTCTATAGTTATTTCGATAAAAGCTCACCAAATTCAGATATAAAGCCTTTTTTAAGCTTTGGAGGGTGGTAAAGTGTGAGTACTAGACAGGGATTTACAGATTTCATTACCAGGGCTAAATACTCAAAAGTAGAATAAGAACCAAGTAAGACACTTTTATATGATAAAATATCTGGAAAAAATGGCAGCAACACCACCACCCTTTTTGTTTGACCGGTTAAAATGTGAAAAGGAGAAATCCGATGGAAAAACTTTGATCAGTTCCTTGCTACCAGTTTCATCAAGCCAAGTCTCAGTAAGGAGAATACATTATTAAATACATAATTAAAAAGTCTTCAGAATAGAAAAAATATCCATTGGTCAAATGTAAACAGTAGTAGACTAAACTGAAAAATATGGCCTGCTCTTGGGTTTTTCCTTGAAAATGTGGAGAAGGAAGCAGCAACAGCACGAGTGCTACAGGCATTCCTGCAGAACTGGAGATGGCGGACAGTTCAGTGTTAGGGACAGAGTAGAAACTTACAGATACCACTAAAGAACACAAAGCTAAACATAGAATATGTTTTTAGATCAATATGTGCTTTAATTATGAGATTATCAGTACTGTTGAGTTATGTTAAACTAACTGTTGCAGCTAACGTTGCATTCGGATGAAAAGAGTCAGCGAGTTTTCTTCAGCCTTTCTTGGCATATTTATTTGCGAACTGCTGCAGACACATCAGTCTCACGGTCATACAGCTTCATCTCAACTACGGCAGATCAACTGGAACAAAACTAATGACGCATTTGCCTCAATAGCCTTCACATTAGCGCCTCCTTGTGGCATAAACATATACACAGTACAGAACACACAAGAAAGAACAATACAGCATCACATCACATACAACTGAGGACATAATAAACATATCTTAACACCCCCACTTGTACTTGCTACACTCTTAAGCAAAAAAAAAACAAAGACAGAATGAATGTGAACCCCTGTCATACACACATCACTCCCCAAAAAGAGCACCTGCAAACCTCTCCAGTTTCAACTTATTTACAGTTTTGGTCATTACATCAGCAACCATGTTGTCAGTAGAACAATACATCAAAGTCACTCTTCCCTCATTCACAGTAGATCTGATGAAGTGGTACTTTATGTCGATATGTTTACACCTCCTTCTATTTACAGGGTTTTTGGCAAGAGCGATTGTTCCCTGATTGTCCTCATGTACTACAGTTTGTGTGTACCTGTAGTTATCTATGCCTCCCAATAACTGTTCTAGGTATAGACACTCCTGTATGGTGGATGCCAGTGCCATGTATTCTGCCTCGCATGTGGATAGCGCAACGGTAGGTTGCTTTCTGGCCTTCCACAAGACTAGGGAGCTGTTCTGACTGAGTCTCACACAGTAGCCTGTGGTACTGCGTCTGTCACTGTTATCAGCCGCCCAGTCGGCATCACTGTAGGCCTGTATACCTAGCTCCTCACTGTCGTTTCTCCTAAAACTTAACCCTTTCTCTGCAGTGCCTTTGAGGTATCTTAGTATGTGCTTCACAGTGACCCACTGCTCCTCTGTAGGCTCAGCAAAGTACTGAGATAACCTGCTCACTACAAAACTTAAATCTGGTCTGGTACAAGTAGTTAGGTATATAAGACTTCCTACGGCCTCCCTGTACATCCTGACATCTTCCATCTTTACTGCATCCTCAGTATACTCTAGCTTTTGCTCACAGGGTGTCTCTCTGATCCTACAGTCTTGCATATTAAAACGCTGTAGTATCTTATTAGTATACCTTTCCTGAGACATCTTTATACATCCATCTGACTGACTGAAATCAATTCCCAGAAAATGCTTGAGTTTGCCTAAATCTTTCATTTTAAACTGTTCTGCAAGCATCTCTTTCACCTTTTTCAGTTTCTCTTCATTGCTTGCAGCAATAACCAAGTCATCGACCCATATGATTATTATCACCTTCCCTTCTTTTGATTCTTGGGCATAAACACAGTGGTCGGCTGGGTTTTGTGTGAACCCATTCTCAGTTAGACAATCATGCAAAATCGCGCCCGGATTGTTTAAGACCATATAGTGATTTCTCTAGCTTGTACACTATACCCTCTTTCTCTTGATAACCCGTTTTCACGTCCATTTGGTGCAGGAGTAAATTCTCCTGTACCGCTTTCTGTAGCACTACCCTTACACTCGTCAGGTCTGCAGTGGGTGAAAACGTCTCCCCATAGTCTACTCCCATTTTCTGGCTGTAACCCTTGGCCACAAACCGTGCTTTGTATTTATCCTTTCCATCTACATCAGTCTTAACAGCGTAAACCCACCTACCCCCCACTGTTTTCTTGCCTATTGGCAACGCTGTCGGGGTAAAGGTTTTGTTCTCGTTTAAGGACTGAATTTCCTCATCCATGGCTTTTACCCATTCTTTTGAGTTAGCTGACCCCATTGCTTCCCCAAATGTCTGTGGAACACCACACACCGCTCTGCAGCAGTAGTCTACCGTGATATGAACCCCATCATTATCACAGTCATCAGTTATGAAGTCACCTAAGTAACTCAGTGTTCTCCTTTCTCTAGCTGGATACCTTCTATTCTCGGGTTCATCACTCTGCTGTGTGTGATGGTCACTAGACCTTGGTGCTGTACCTGAACTATCACTATGTGCACTTCTACTTCGTACACTTGGCTCTGGAGCATTTTCTGTACTCCTACTAACCCCTTGTGTGATCTCACTAGTCCCGGGTCGCACCTTCATCGCCATCGCTTGGATCTGGCTCACCTGTCTGTGTCTGTTTCTCCACAGCTGCCTTGCTCACAAACTTCACTAGCCTGTGTTTTTGTACTTTGTTCGTATCTGGATGATACACCAAATACGCCGGGCTGTTCTTGTCGTAACCTACAAAACGTCCCTGATCACATCTGGAATCAAGTTTTCCCTACCTGTTTGTAGGTGTAGCATGCAGACCCAAACTTTTGTCATGAACTAAGAGCGCAGAACTGGAGGACACAAATGCTCAACACAGCAGGTTCAGGCAAGAAAGCCAGGTTTATTACCAGGCAGGGTTCGGTACACGGACAGGCAGTCAGGTAGGCAGAAGTTTCCAAATCGAGAGGCAAAAGGCAGGTCAAAGGGGCAAGCAGGGTCATGCATGAAAACAGGCTATGGCTTGGTCTATGATAAGAGCTGGGACGAGGACTGTGAGGTACAATGAACTGGCAACTAGACTGTGAGACACACAAGGTAAAGTACAAGAGGTAATGAGGGAAGATGGGAAACAGGTGGGGAGAACAATCAGGGAGCAGGTGTGACAGGACGGGGGAAGGGCGTGCAGGAAGTAAATCTAGAACAGAGACAGAGGGTTAGTGATTTCAAAATAAAAACAGGAAAGACAAGACATAAACATGAAATGTGCAATAGCAAACAGAAACTTGACAGACATGACAGTACCCCCCCCCTAAGGGTCGGCTCCTGAAGGCCCAGGTGCTTGAGGGTGCGAGGCATGGAAATCACGAATAAGTGAGGGGCAGACAATAAACCGAGAGGGGATCCAGGACCGCTCCTCCGGCCCGTACCCCTCCCAGTCCACCAAGTACTGGATCCCCCTGCCACGACGGCGGGCCGACAGGAGCTTCCTGACCGCAAAAACTGGACCGCCGTCGATGAACCGGGGGGGTGGAGGGGGCCTGGCCGGAGGGCAGAACTGGCTGGTGAGTGCTGGTTTGACATGACTAACGTGAAATGTGGGGTGGACACGCATGGACCTAGGGAGACGCAGATGGACAGAGACGGGATTAACAACCTTGGTTATGGGGAAGGGGCCGATGAACCTGGGGGCGAGCTTGCGAGACTCCACCCTGAGTGGCAGATTCTTGGTCGAAAGCCAGACCCTTTGACCCGTGGAGTAAACAGGAGCAGACGACCTCTTTTTGTCCGCCGCGGCCTTATATGCGGTGGACTGCCGCAGGAGGTGCTGGCGAGCTCGCTCCCAGGTCCTCTTACAGCGGCGAACCAAAGACAGGGCAGATGGAACAGAGCTATCAGGGTCTGTGGAAGGAAAGAGAGAGAGTGGGTGACCATGTACTACATGAAACGGAGAAAAACCAGATGATGCAGAGGGTAAGGAGTTATGAGCAAGTTCCACCCAGACCAGTTGTGATGACCAGGTGTCCGGGTGTTCCGACGCAGTGATCCTCAGGCCCTTTTCGAGTTCCTGATTGAGGCGTTCAGATTGTCCATTGGACTGTGGGTGAAAACCTGACGACAGGCTAACTGTGGCTCCCAACAGACTACAAAACTCTTTCCAGAACTTGGAGATGAATTGCGGGCCCCGGTCAGAGACCACATCCTCAGGGAAGCCATGATTAATTAATGCTTCGGCTGTCTCCTTGGCCGAAGGAAGCTTGGGGAGCGGGATGAAGTGAGCCATCTTAGACAGTCTGTCAACAACAGTCAAAACAACAGTGTTACCACTAGAGGGAGGAAGCCCCGTGACAAAATCTAAGGAAATGTGCGACCATGGGCGCTTGGGTACTGAGAGGGGCAGAAGCTCCCCTGGTGGTCTCCGATGGGACACCTTATACATGGCACAGACAGTGCAAGCGTTAACATAATTAATAACATCATTCTTCATCCTGGGCCACCAGAAACGCAGCTGCACTACAGACAGGGTCTTAAGGATCCCCGGGTGGCAAGTTACCTTGTTGGTGTGTCCCCAATGTATAACCTCCCCCCGGAGTTCTGGGACCACGAACAGTTTGTCCTCAGGACACTCCGGAGGAACCTGGACGCTGACACTAGCCGCTCTGACCTTGTCCTCAATTCCCCAGGAGAAGGCCGAAACAAAATAGGACTTTGGGAGGATGGTTTTGGGAGCCTGATTGGAATTGTCTGGGTCAAACATACGAGAAAGAGAGTCAGGTTTGGTGTTTTTGGAGCCAGGGCGGAATGAGAGGACAAAATCAAATCGGCTAAAGAAAATAGACCATCTGGCCTGCCTGGAGTTTAATCTTTTGGCCGATTTCAGATATTCAAGATTTTTATGGTCAGTCCAGACCTGAAATGGCTGTTGCGCCCCCTCAAGCCAGTGCCTTCACTCCTCCAGAGCCACCTTCACCGCCAGCAGTTCTCTATCCCCAATGTCATAATTTTGTTCTGCACTGGAGAGTTTTTTGGAAAGAAAAGCACAAGGGTGCAGCTTACCATTATCTGGATTAATCTGTGAAAGTACTGCCCCAACACCCACATCAGAGGCGTCCACCTCGACTATGAACTGCTGGCGGGAGTCTGGGAGTCTGAGCACGGGCGCTGAGGTGAAGCTCTTCTTGAGGAGGTTAAAAGAGGTTTCACATTCTATGGACCAGACAAAAGCTTGGTTAGGAGAGGTCAGGTTATGCAATGGAGCAGCTATGGAACTATAGTTGTGGATAAATTTGCGATAAAAATTGGCGACACCAAGAAACCTCTGAACCTCCTTCCTCGAACGAGGCGTGGCCCACTCTGCAACTGCAGAGACCTTGGCAGGGTCCATCTGGATATCCCCCTCAGACAGCACAAACCCCAGGAATGACACCGAGGGCTTGTGGAACTCACACTTTTCCGCCTTGACATACAACTGGTTGTCGAGCAACCGTTGTAGCACTTTCCGGACATGGTCCTTGTGAGTTTCCTCATCGGGGGAGAATACCAGGATGTCGTCTATGTACACAAACACAAATACATTCAGCATGTCCCGTAGGACGTCATTCACAAGATTTTGAAAAGCAGCAGGAGCATTGGTTAAACCAAAGGGCATGACAGGATATTCATAATGTCCTGTAGGGGTGTTGAACGCCGTCTTCCATTCATCCCCCTGCTTGATGCGTATGAGGTGTCCTGGATGTACTCCTCCATGGCTTGACGTTCTGGGGAGGAGAGAGAGAACAGCCTACCCCTAGGCGGAGTAGCTCCTTGCAACAAGTCAATACCGCAGTCATAAGGGTGGTGAGGAGGAAGAGATTTCGCCCTCGCTTTACTGAAAACTAAAGCTAAGTCGTGGTAACAAGCAGGTACCCCATAAAGATCCGGGTCTTGGTGAGTCAATGCTGGCTGAGGGACAAAACATGATTGGTAACAGCCCTGGCCCCATGACAAAACTTGACCCTTTACCCAATCAAAATTGGGATTATGTCTGGTTAACCAGGGGTGCCCGAGGATAGCCAAATGGGACATGGCGGGAAAAACATGAAAACTAATACTCTCAGTATGACTATCAGGAAACGTGACTTTTACTGATTGAGTGCGGTGGGTAATTCGGCCCAGAGGATTGCCATCAACCGCTTTCACCTCGAGGGGACGTTGTAACCGGAGCTGGCTCAGACCCAGACTCCTGACGAGAGAGAGGTTCATGAGGTTAGCATCAGAGCCAGAGTCTATGAAAATTGGCACCACCATGGAAGCAGTGTTCGAGTGAAAACTAACTTTAACTTCATAGTGAGCAGGGTTATGAATAACAGTGTTCTGGCTCACCCTTACAGCAGTCTTGAGTCCATACTTGGAGGTCTTGATATGGCAGTCTGCGACCTGATGTCCCAGGAGACCGCAGTAAAAGCAGCGCCGGTCCCTCTGCCGGCGAAGGCGCTCCTCATGGGGGAGATGGGTGTTACCCAGCTGCATGGGTTCCTCCATGGTGTCGGCTGGGGGAGCCCAGGATGTGGAAAGTGGGCGAAGTCGATTAGGCCGATCAGACGAAGCACCTCTCCCACTCTGGTGAGGCGGAGCGCGCACAGGAAGGCGACCCCGGTCCTGATCTCGTTCCGTGAGCCTCTTGTCGATCTTGATGGCGACGGCGATGAGCGAATCCAAATCGTCTGGTAAATCCATGGAGACCAGATGATCCTTAATGTTTCCGGACAGCCCCTGAAAAAATGCATTGGCTAACGCAGCAGCATTCCATTCACTCTCAGCAGCAAGAGTACGGAAATCTATGGCATAATCTGTGACCTTACGTTTGCCTTGCCTCAGTTTGATGATTGCTCGGGCAGCCTCTCGACCCGGTGAAGTGTGTTGAAAGATCTGTGTCAGCGCCCTGGTGAAGTCCGCGAGTGAGGCACATGACATGGCACGGCGGCTCCATTCAGCAGTAGCCCAGGCTTCAGCGCGTCCAGACAGGTGGGAGATGATGAAAGCGATCTTGGAGCGCTCAGTAGGAAAGGCTGCAGCCTGCAGTTCAAAATGGAGTTCACACTGTGTGAGAAATGGCTTGACATCACCTGAGTCTCCTGAGAATCTCTGAGGCCGAGACAACTGGGGACATGGTGCTGCAGCTGCATCAGGTGGTGGTGCGGCAGCAGCCAGGATGGGCGGTGGTTCCGGCCCAACATTTGGCGCAGCTACAGGGAGGGCTGCGTTGTCCAATCTCTCCAGAAGCAAATTAACCTGCCCGCCCAGAGATTGCATCATTGAATCCTGCCGTGTGGCCAGGTCTCTCAGACTCGAGCACAGGGTAGTAAGCAGTTGCTCCTGCTGAGCTAGCTTCTGGCCCTGAGCTCTAATGGCATTACGAACCAGATCTGTGTCGGCTGTGTCGGTCATGGCCAGTTCGTTCTGTCATGAACTAAGAGCGCAGAACTGGAGGACACAAATGCTCAACACAGCAGGTTCAGGCAAGAAAGGCAGGTTTCTTACCAGACAGGGTTCGGTACACGTGCAGGAAGTAAATCTAGAACAGAGACAGAGGGTTAGTGATTTCAAAATAAAAAACAGGAAAGACAAGACATAAACATGAAATGTGCAATAGCAAACAGAAACTTGACAGACTTTTGCATTTTATACACATTGGGCTTCTTGTTGGTCAGCAGCTCATAAGGAGTCTGCCCTGTACGCCTGTTATAACACCTGTTGCGTACCATTGCTGCCGTTTGAACTGCATATTGCCACAGCTGCTTTGGCAGTGCACTTTCAACTATCATGCACCTACCCATCTCAAAAAGAGTACGCCAACCCCTCTCTGCAGTTCCGTTTTGGTGCGGGGAATACGGAGCTGACGTTTCATGTCTTATATTGTTTTTCCTGAGCAGTGCTTGGAAATCACCGCATGTGAACTCTGTTCCATGGTCGGATCTCATGCACCTCACTTTCCCGTAAGGGGATATATCTGCTAGGAACTTTTCCGTAGCCTGTACTGTGTCACTTTTCTTCTTTAGAAAATAAACAAACACTGCGCTTGAATAATCGTCAGTAAATGACTGTGCATATTTGTACCCATCTATTGACTCTGTGGCTACAGGACCTGCAAGGTCTGTGTGTACCATCTGTAAGGGAGCCTGTGCTCTGGTATCAGGGTCCCTATTTCTGGTTTGGGTAAACTTCCCCTGAATACACACCTCACACTCTTGTTCAGGTCTACCCATTTTGCCCTTGATCTGCATACCTTCAACAACATTTTGCAACTTAAGAACATCCTCATAGTTGCAGTGGCCTAATATCTCATGCCATGCTTGTATGTCGTGACATGCATTACACTTATCATTAGACTCAGCTTCAGTATGCAAATAATACAGCCTGTCATAAACATGAATGTTAAATCTGGTACCGTCTCTGGTTATCAAGGCGTCTTTATCTTCTTTAAAGACAACCATAGCCCCACTCGTAGTCGCAGCCTTCACCGAGAAGATGCTTTGGGGGTACGACGGTACGAGCAAAGCGTCTCTCAGCGTCGCCTTGCGTCGTTGTCCTCTGCTGTCGATGAGGGAAACCTCAGCGTTTCCCCTCCGCTGAGCGACCCCGCTGCACCGGGTCCCGTCTGCCAGCTCGACAGTGTGCGTTTCTGGCCTGAAACTCTTAAACATGGTGACGTCGGTGACGTTGTGAGAGGTAACCCCCGTGTCCACCATCAGGCCCCTTTCCTGAATGCTGCGTGCCGGCTGCCGCTGGATCCCTCCGTCTGTCACCTTGAACATGTAGTCCTCCTCAGCATCTTCTGAGGCTTTACTCACACCATCCTTTTTGTCTTTACTGTCCTTGTCCTTACGCCTACACGTGGCGTCTTTGTGTGTGTCACTTCTGCAAAAACTACACCATGTCTTCTGTCGACACGCTTTCGCTCTGTGGCATTGGTGCCACACTTGAAGCACACCGTATCTGTGTCGTCTTTGTTCCAGCCACGCGCGCTCGTCTTGGCGGGCCGCCATCCGGTTTTCCCTTGAGTTTTCATCACACTGTCGCTGGAGTCGGCTGCTTTTATCTTCTCTGTTTCTTCAAAACTACGTAGTTTAGTCTTGAAATCTGCAAACGTGATGTTATCGTCTGTATATGCCACATGTATTGCGAATGGCTTAAAACTCTCTGGCAATCCTTTTAAGGCCATAGCCACTAGCAGGCCGTCTCCTAACGTTTCACCCGCGTTCCGCAGTGCTGTGATGGCAGTTTCAGCTCTGATGATATAACCCATTACACTTTCATCGTTTGCCTTCTGAAGCGATGTCAACGTGGTGTACAAGTTGATTATACGGGGCTTTCCCCTCCCTGCATAATACTCTCTCAATATTTTCAGAGCTCTTCTTCCATCGTTGGGCGCATCCCTCATAACTAAAGAAAGGCTTTTGTCATCTAACAGCAAAATCAACTCCGCATAAGCGTCAGCATTTTTCTTTGGATCTGCTGCTGTCTCTGCTTCTGTCCGCAGTTCTCTTAACACTGTATTCTTTAGCCCTGATAAATGAAAATGTCCCAACATTTTGGTCTCCCAAAGCACATACTTAGTCTCATCTCTGTCGAACGTCAGTCGAGGCAATCTCCTTCGTTGTTCCGCCATGTTAACTTAGCTTGCTCTTTTTCAAGTTAGCAGTCCCGTTAGCACGCAGTCCGTTGCGACTTTCTAAACGGTGATAGCAAATTTATCTTCCGAACGATTCCTGGGCCCATAACCTGTTGAGTTATGTTAAACTAACTGTTGCAGCTAACGTTGCATTCGGATGAAAAGAGTCAGCGAGTTTTCTTCAGCCTTTCTTGGCATATTTATTTGCGAACTGCTGCAGACACATAAGTCTCACGGTCATACAGCTTCATCTCAACTACGGCAGATCAACTGGAACAAAACTAATGACGCATTTGCCTCTATAGCCTTCACATTAGCGCCTCCTTGTGGCATAAACATATACACAGTACAGAACACACAAGAACAATACAGCATCACATCACATACAACTGAGGACATAATAAACATATCTTAACAAGGACTGTAATCATAACTTTCCTCCTCAATCAACATAGTTGCCAAATTTATAACTAGTCTTTTATATCAACAAATAGGGTCAGCCTACAAAATTAGGGGTCTGGTGGTCTGCATGAAAAGGGTGGCCCGGAATCGAGTCAGATTCCCGTCCTGAATTATTGTCCCAGTCCAAAATTACTCTGATCAACCTGTACCAGAATGATGGGAAGAAAACAGTGTGGTGAAAGCTTGGAACAGCTCATGATTCAAAGCATACCATATTATCTGTAAAACAAAGTGGAGGCAGTGTCATGGGTTGGGCATGCATAGCTTCTAATGGCACTGGGTCACTGGTATTTATTAATGATGTGACAGAGGACAGAAGAAGCTGAATGAATTCTGAGGCGTATGAGAGCTCGGATTCAGCCACATTCAGCAAAGTTGATTGGACGGCGCTTCACACTAGATGGACAATGACTCAAAATTAAAAAACTAAGTAGTTGCATTTGTGGTAGTTAAAATATGAGAGATTCTTTGGCCTCCTGTACATCGTTTTAGAGTCCTGTAATTAACAACAGTGGTCTAGTAGGAGTCAACTATCCCAAAATACAACCTCACTCTGATATGGTAACATTGACTCCTACTGGTGATAGGGCTGAACAAAAAACATCCTAAAATGCATAGTTCTGTATTTCACTTTCACTGGAAACGTTTTCAGACCCAGTTAAGCAGTTAAGTTGAATTAGAATGATTTAACTTGCAGTTAGGTCCATACATATTTGGACAGTGACATAGTTTTCGTAATCTTGGCTCTGTAGACCACCATAATGGATTTAAAATGAAACAATCAAGATGTGAGCGAAGTACAGACTTTGAGCTTTAATTCAAGGGGTTGGACAAAAATATGGTTTAAAAATGTTAGGAATTGCAAGCATTTTTATACAAAGTCCACTTATTTCAGGGGCTCAAATGTAATTGGACAAACTAAATAATAAAAAATAAATAAAATGTTCATTTTTAAAACCTTGTCAAGAATCCTTTGCAGGCAGTGACGGCCTGAGGTCTGCAACCCATGAACATCACCTAATGCTGTGTGTCCTTTGTGATGCTTTGCCAGGCCTTTACTGCAGCTGTCTTCAGTTGCTATTTGTCTGTGGGTCTTTCTACCTTAAGTTTTGTATTTGGCAAGTGAAATCCATGCTTGATCGGGTTGAGATCAGGTGATTGACTCGTCCATTGCAGAATATTCCACTTCTTTAAGAAACTCCAGGGTTGCTTTCACAGTATGTTTTGGGTCATTGTACATCTGTATTGTGAAGTGTGGTCCAATGACCTTTCCTGAATTTGGGTGAACCTGAGTAGAGTATATCACATACACCTCGGAATTCATCCGACTGCTTCTGTCGTCTGTCACATCATCAATAAACACCAGTTAACCAGTGCCATTAGAAGCCTGCCCAATCCATCACACTACCTCCAACATTTTACAGATGACGTGGTATGCTTTGAATCATGAGCTGTTACCTTCTCCACACTTTTGTATTCCCATCGTTCTGGTACAGGTTGATTGGAATTTCATCTGTCCAAAGAATGCTGTTCCCGAATTATGCAGCTTTTTAGATGTTTTTTTTTTTTTGGCAAAGTTTAACCTGGCCTTTCTAATCTTGATGCTTATGAATGGTTTGCACCTTGAGACGAACCCTCTGTATTTGCTCCCGTGAGGTATTCTTTTTATGTTAGACTTGGATAATGATATGCCTACCTCCTGGAGCGTGTTCTTCACTTGGATTTTGTGAAGGGGTTTTTTCTTAACCATGGAAAGGATCCTGCAATCATGCATCACTGCTGTCTTCTATGCACAGCCTGGCTTTTTGTGTTGCCGAGTTCACTAGTGCCTTTTTTTTAACCTCAGAATGTACCAGACTGTTGATTTGGCCACTCCTAATGTTCTTGAGATCTCTCTGATGGAATGTTTTTTGTTTTGCAGCCTAAGGATGGCCCGTTTCACTTGCATTGATTGCATGTTGTGTGTTCAGAGGAACAGTTTCCAAATGAAAAGACCACACCTGGAATCAACTCCAAACCTGCTTATTGATGATGAAATAACAAATGAATTGTCAACACCTGTCCATGAAACACCTTTTAAATCAATTGTCCAATTATTTATTGTCAGTGAGAACTTCATCCCCTATATCATCAAACATAGGAAATTTAGCTTAATGTATGTTATTATTTATAGTGAATTGAACACATACTGTAAGTGCAACAACATATCCCATCAGACACTCTCCAGGTGGTAGATATTGGATGCTTAAAAAAAAGAAAAGCAAACAAAATAAATGGATGGTTAATAAACAACAACTGCTGTCATAGAAGTTGATATTCATACATTAACCATAAAGTCTATGTCAACTCTTTCACTGGTTTGTTTTAAAATGCAATGAAACCCTTCTTCCACTAGGTGACAGTATGTGCATTTGCACAGAATAACCTGAGGTAGAATTGTTTCAATATGAACTTTCTGTAGTTTGACCAAGCTCACATTCTGTCATCTGACAGAGGCAAGGATGTGCAGCCCTTGATCTCGAATATAAGTACTGATGTAAAATTATATAAAAACTCAGACAGTTTGATATCCGAGATGGTATGAGAGAGAGGAACACAGTGGGAGCTGGAGGCTTTGGTTCAATTACAGAGCAGATCAAAGAGAAAAAGGTGAGAGAATATGTCTAACAAGCCAAACAGCAAAAGAGCATAGTACACATTTGCAGCCATATAGGGAAATTTAGAGGAGAGTAGACTGCTGCTGACTATTTTTGGCTGCACTTCCAGACTTGACATTGATGATAAAAATTACAGGGGATGCCTCTCTTTTTGAATCTTTGGCATTTTGGTTTAAAACTTGCATGCATTCTTTGTGTAATCCAAATTCAAACAGATGGGATAGAGCAGCTAAGACTATATGATAACTACTCCAAATACCACGTTTATTTGATCAAACATTCATGTACTGTAAGATAGAGTTAAAATATTTGGTAGGTTTACTATGGCACCTGCTGCTGAGAAGAGAATAAGACAGAAAACCAATTTTCTCCACCACCCTAAAGGATTACATTTGAATTAATCCAGCCACCCAATTAGATGCTGAAATGGATGCAGAAATGTATCAAATGTCATTGGTCTGTTATTAAGGCATCGCATATCTGAAAATAATATATCTTAATAGGTTTCATAAGATATTAGGTGCACAATCCTGGTAGCAAATGACTGTAAGTGTTATGTCATGGAGCCTAAAGGTAAAGACAGTTCAGGGTGCACTGAGCTGAGGATATTTTATTGACAAGTGTTTTACCCTGTTGAGCTGATATTTCAAATACAGAGACCATGTAAGGTTGTGAAGCAGTCACTCATAAAAGTGCTTCAAACCAAAGGGCAAGCTGAAAGCCAAAAGGCTGAGAATTATTTTGTGTATGTGTGCAGAGTGTGCTGTGAGTAAGAGAGACAGTGAAAAGCTTCAGACACAATCGATAGCTGGGAATGTGAACGTGTCCACACGCATGCGTTTACAGCAGCAGGGAGAGCTGTAGAAAGATGACTAATAATTTCAGCTAAATTGAATATACCAGACTCACTTTTACATTTGTCTTACTGCAGAGAAGCAAATGCACCTGATCAGTGAGCAGAAATTCATTAAGTATGAGATTGATTTGCTTTTTTTTAAGTGAGCTGCCATTGTTAAATTTATTTCAGCACAGTTTGAGTTTGTCTTTGGAGTCCTGTGTTGTGACTTTAAACAGACACTGGTGTGAACAAGGTCAGATTTAGTGACCCTATGGGGACAGATTCAGTGCATGTTGGCACTGTTTAGAACCAGGGAGGGTGGCACTTGACATTTATTGTGACATACTTTAATATTCATAATCTTAGTTAATTATTCCTGCCCTGACCTGACTTCAAGTTGCCTTTACTCCCAAAATGTTTGGCAATTGTAACCTAACAGCAGACATGGAATCACTTCTGCCACTGCTACACTAAATTTACAAAGTCTTCAGCTTCTATACTCATAAAAGGTATTAGTATATAACAATGCCATATATGTGAGGTGTGGCATTTCAGTATCCCATAGGATCATGGTCAAGTACATTTTATTAAAACTATCCAGAGGGGGATGACCATTTCATTGTCCACACAATGCCGCAGAAACAAGACAAAGCGCTTAGTGTACTCTGAACATGTGGCAGTTTTTCCTGAGTGGCAACACCAGACAGCAGCTGTCACCTCTGACATCATCACTGGGGTGAACTGGCCCTTTTTCGGTGGCAGTGTGCCCCGGTGTGCTGTGGTAAACAACTTGGGCAGATGGTATTGTGAGACTCAAGTACAGCAGAGACTTCCTGTCTTTAAAAAAAATTCAAATATAGTTATACAGTGTATCTGCATGTTGGTTGTCTGAGTGAAATGGTTTGTGATGTTAGTATAAAACAAGTCATAGGGGTTTTAATTGTTTTTTCTCATTTTCTTTGTCAAACACACACACAAACACACACAAACACACACACACACACACACACACACACACACACACACACACACACACATCAACTAAAACACACCCACCATTAAAGAAACTGGACACAGGTATTTTGAAAATCTTACAATGTATATAATTGACACAAGATTTCAGGTACAACAGCAAATGAGACATTTGTATTTTCAACCTCTTTCTGGCATCTTTCTTCACCATAAGCTCAAACTCTCCATAGATTTCTGATAACATTAAAACCAAAGTAAATAAAAGCAAAGAAAACGAAACTTACTTTTTTTTCCTCATAAATTGGCACCTTTCAGATATGCCTTCCATGTTCAACTCAGCGTAGAATAAAGCTATCTTTTAACAGTTGGATGATGAGCTTTGCACCTTGCCCCCGAATGAATGAGGGATCGAGGTGCACTGGACAAACCTTTCTCCTGCTTCCTCTCAAACCCAGGGGCTTTGTGTTTACACTGTTTCACCATAGTTGAACATGAGACAACTTGCTGGGCCATATCTATCTGCATACACACATCCCCAATCAATAGTCGTTTCTGGAAGGTGTTGACTTGCGTATTGATCGACCGTCTTGTGATGTCTTTGTGCAGACAATGCCATTTATTGGCCTCATAAAAGTGCAGGTTTTATAAAAGGGAGGGGGGACTTTGGGCAACAAATGAATGAGATCAAAAGGTGAAGGAGGAGAGAAGGGGGTGTGGGGTTGGGGGTTGTGTATATGGGGGAGGGGGGAGGGGGCTGTGCAAATTTCAGCCGATGACATTGTGAGGCAATCATTGAAACTGAAGATGTGAGTCTAAAGTCGCAAGTTGTCTTTGAATTGGAATGTCACCATCCACAGTTGGAGTCCTTTCTCATTCTTTACAGGGCATAATGTGCACTTTCACATTCATACTCAGATTTTCTCTCGAGGGCCGCAAAAGGAAGACCCATGTGGTGCTCTTTCTGTTTTGCTCTTTGTTTAAAAATTTTAGTTTTTTCCCCCATGGAACATCTAATAACATTGTATGTATCTTTCCTCAAAATTGACCCCAACCCTGGACAAAGTGTCAAAGGCAGATTTCTTAACCAGGGACTAATAGAGAGACAGACACACACACATACGCACACACAGATACATAGCATTCATTAATAAAGCTTGTCAAAAAATACTATCAAAGTAACCTGCCAGGCAACACATATGTTTACAACCTCAACCATTTTCAGAGCAGTAATTAACCAAGTATTGAACAGATGTGCTTCTCGATGTTTGACTTAACTCCTTACATCTCAATTAGATCTGCATTATTATCAACTGTGTGGGGACATTTAGATTTTTTTTTTCATAAAATGAATTATAGTGGATTACCCCAGTATGCAACTGAAGCAATGATGTACTTGAAAAAAAGTGTTTCCATTTGCGTCCTCCACATTCCATTTCACTGTCACATACAATCCTGACAAGCACAGAGACCATCAATGCAGATTTGGAGTTATTACAGTGGTAAGCTTAACTATATTAATCTTCCATTGCTGTTAGTTTAATAGCATATCCAAACAAAATTAACCATGCTCGATCGTCCATCCTTTTTTTGCTATATCGATCACAGACAAGTACGTACATCCACACACATACATACGTGCAACTATTGTCCCATCGTCCTGCGCACAGCGTTCTTAAATGAGAGCTTTAACATTTCTTTGAATTAACATGTGGCGTATGTTTCCTCCCGGTAAGCTTCTCATCAGAAAAATCACATGCATTCCCACAACATTCCCAGTACGGGTGACACATAACGAAGCACTGTGTCATTATCATATTGCCTTGCCTATCATGTAAAAGCACATGGAACACTTTAAAGATCATTATAACTGATGAGTGGGTAAAAGGGTAGATGGAGTTGGGGGTGGGAGGAAAGAGGCACTGATACAAAGAAGTTGCAGAAAAAGGAAGGCAGGTAACAGACAGATGATGAAAGAAATAAGAGTTATAGCATACAATGTTTTTCCCATTATAAAATTTTGATACCTAATTGGCTATTTTTTCCTGGAAAACAGAAAAGCAATCAAAAAATATGTACACTGTTGTGTCTGCCAAAGCAATAGTAGAACGATTCAAATACGTGCAAGATGCAGCTTTCACTGTGATATAGATCGCTGCTGCAATTTGACAAAAACATATGACATTGTTGGCTGCAATTATGATGCTAATCACAGGAACACTGGGCCTTTGCAGGGATCACACAAATTAATGCTTATTATATTTCTGCTCTGCTGCGCACATAAAAGGAATACTGAAAAAAAGCTACATGACAGCAGTGTTTCTGTCTCTGTGTACATTTCTGCTCTACTACACATCCTCCAAAATCATGAAGTGTCAATCCTTTGCTGTGAGGGCAGTCTTAAACCGACACCCCTGTTCCACATACAGTGCTCTATAGTGGGAAGATACTGTCATCTGAGACCTGACCCAGCCTAGCATATGTTTTGCTTACACCAGACTCTTGAGTTGATCCTACAGGGTCTGGAGAGAGAGGGAGAGATGCCTCAGCAGGGAGGAGGGAGGGGGTGGGGGTGTAGGGATGAGTGGATGGATGGAGTGGCGGACGGGTCACGTTACTGCCACATTAGATGATCATGTCAGTGTGAATGTGATCACGGCTATTATTACAGTTTACATGATGAAATGGCAAAAAGTGCTGACGCAGGGTGCTCTCATCCTCGCTGGTAGACAGTATGTGTAAGTGTAATGATATTATGAGGCTTAATGCATCAAGAGGTCTGGTGGGCTGTGCTGTCTAGATTATAATCCTAATCCATAATATAGTCATCAATACTTTATTTCATTTAAATTTGTGGTTTGTGTATTTCTTCTATAAATATTAGGGAGTGGTAAACCACCCTGGGGTCTGTTGCCAGGTATTAATAAATAAATCATTCTACTGAATAACTAAGTGCTGTGTAATAATGTGAGTGTATCTGAACGCCACTGCAAGCCCCATTCTCCCTCTTCCCATGGTGTCAACACCAACATACTGCAATAGTATTACTCGTCTTAGGTACAGGTATAATCTCAAAGAACCCAAACACCAGAAACAAAACATTAGAAGATGCAAAAAGACCAGCTCTAATGGTGTAATAATATAGCAAGAAATAAAAGACAAGAGCAGAACCAAAATATTTATGTATACTCGTAATTCCATTTTGTTCTAATCCAAGTCCATCCATGTGATTTTTTTGTTGTTGTTTCCTTATAATTATTTAGTTTTGGCAAAGTAACTAACCCCCAACTTCTCCCCCCTCCCTTTTCAGACTCTCCCTAACCCCTGTGTCCCAAACTCAGTCCCGGTTTATAGATTCCACCGTCAATTATCGCCGGAGCAGCAGATTGAGCAGTGAAAGCAGGTAAATGGTGATGCAGGGGAGGTTCTGGTTGGCTGATGCTTTCATCACCTTCTCCTGTTCTGGAGGATAAAGATTGGGTCGTTCAGTGACGGGGACAATAGGGCGTTGGCTCCGGGAACAGATATCGTCAGTGCACATGCCACTTCCTGAACCACTGACATCATCACCTAGAGATAGAGGGTCGAGACATGAGTCTGATGGTACAACATAAATCAGATTTACAAATGGTGCTGTTAATATGTGCAAATAATTAACATATTTACACAAGTGCCACATACATATAAAAAAAATAGTTGTATATTCATGAATATACAACTAGAAATTAACTATAAGGTTGACTGTTCAAAGATGGGCTGACATTTTTCTAGGCCACTTTGAATGTAGGCCTAGAGTTTTTATAACATCTTAATTCCAAAAGTACTGTTTCTGCCATCTGCTAGAGTACAAACTAAGATAGGAGTGTGCTCTATTCTCAGATGACCAGAAACAGACTTGTTTATTCCCCTTAATCAAGAATTTGTGATAAACTTTGTCATCCTTTGTGATTAATCTGAGAAGTTCCTTGTTAATGTTGTTTAGAAATGTGTGGGTTGTGTTGGTAAAAGCACTCACTGGTATCCTGAAAGTCCACGTCATTGCCATTGAGAGCATTCTTCAGACGGTGTGTCATGATCTTCAGCTGCATGATCTGTTGGCGTATTGTCATGTCTGGCTTGGTGATGTCAATTTCCACTTCAGGGTTGTTGATCTGGCTTGCTAGGCCATCACCCATCACCTCAGGAAGGTACCTGGCACACACAAACAGTTGTTCAACAGGTGAAATCTCACACTTATCATCATTTCATCACAATGAATTGGAGACTATGCAACTTGTGCTGAACAGAGCCTACTGTGACACTGAACTTCCTCCACTTCTAATTTAAAGTTTTAGTTGCTTTTAAAACCTGAAAAAAATGTGACCCGAAATCAGGACATAACTAACATGTCTCCTGGTGAGATCTGTTTCTTTTCTTACTTACTTTTTTAAACTTTTGACATGAACCCTTGACTTGTTTACTTCTGATACAGTGAAAAGTATTTTCACAGTTGTGCAAGCAGGGAAGATCAGTATGTCTATTACACAGCACTATACATCTAAAGTTTGCTTACATTATCATCCATAAGGTACTGGTATTACCATAACAAATATGCATACTGAATTGAAGATTGAAGATTATGTTATTTTTTCTTTCAAAATATATATAGTCTCTCTTTAAAATGAAGATTCAATTCCACACTGTGAATCCATGATGAAACAGAATGATGGCTGGGATTACTCATTCAAATGCATTTATATTTAGTGCATAAAAAATATTTTGTAAGATGTTTTGTAAAGGTCTTGAGATGTTTGATGTGCTGAGTAGTAACCCATATAGTGTATTCAATTCAAAGCAGCATGTTATATGTCCTACCTGGCACGGTTCATGCCGTTCCAACACTTATCCTCAGCCCCTGCACCGGTGGCCACTCTGTCACTGCAGAGAAGACTTGGAAGAGAAATCCAGTATGGCTGCATGTCCCTCAGTCTTATGGTTACATCAGACACCTAAAGAGAGCAGATTGATGTTCTTTATACTTAGGCCCAAAAATGATATCTTGATGGTACATTCAAACAAGAGAGTAAAACAAATTTCTGTCTCCTCAATAACCAACTGCAGTGCTCAGTCATCTGCTTTATTCATCCATCCAAGCATTCATTGCCATCTAATCACCTCATAGGTGCCTGTGTAAAGGTGAAATGAACAGCAAAAGGGGTTTAATTGCCCATGATGAGCAGTGGCTCCTGTGTCATAAAGCAGCACTGTGAATGTGTCAGATTAGGCCACCAGAGAGCAATGCCAGGGGCAAAGATTCACTCAAGTTAAATACTAACCAGTTTATCCAGTTTGTTAGAGGGTCGCACTGGGTCCTCCACTGTAACCTTCCCCTTCTTCATGAAGTCGTCCACTCCTGTGCTGCTGGTTCCTCCCTCTTTGAGACTGCCGCATGCCTGGAACAACTGGGGTGGGAGAAAGTGAAGACAAGGTGGAACATAAGAGAAAAGATGAAGGACAGAAAGACAAGTTAACAAAAGGGTGCAACAAGGAAATGAATTCAGCTTATGTCATGTCAAGGCCTAAAATAGAGCTACAGCAAGTGCTTTAACATCAAATTTATCTTCAGCTACAAGTAACTTGAACTGTGAGGCTTCAGACTCATTCTATAAACTTTATTTTCTTACCATATGAAGTTCATAGCCTGGATCTTTATTGGTGTTGGTGTTAACAAGACTGAAATCTGATAACGTTGAAAGCCGCTCCCTGAATAGACGCGTATAAATCCATACTCATACTGCATCAGCAAAACATTTTGCATTTTTTTTTAAACTTATCAATATGTACACAAAGTAAATTTCAGCATATTATTGACACTGGTTATTTGCATGGTCCCAAGAGTCAATCACAGCATTGCTCTAGCAGAATGATTCACAGCTCAAAAGATACTACTTGTCCGTACGGCTTACATTATATAAGAGGAGCCCAGGGAATACAGTAACACTGCAGTCAATCTGTCAACCAATCTGGCCTTCTTAGGAAAGCATCAAGCCATTGAACATTCACACATAACTATTAAATAATCCTGTCTTAAGCTTCCAGTCATGTCTGTCACTGTAACTTGTTGGTATTGTGTGCTTCACAGTAGATTGAGTAATGGGTAGAAGAAATACGGTGTTGAGTCTGTTACATTGGAGATGTGGCAGAATGCTTTCAGTCACATTTGCATATACATATTGTCATGAGCTAAACAATAAACAAAAGTGGTCATCACAATAGCATACAGTATACTGTGGTTTCTATATCTGTATTTGGTATATTTTATGGGGAAAGTACACAACCGAACATATGGCTTTGGTTTGATGTCAACAGATTACGTAAATAGGAGATAATCTGTTCTACACAGTGTCTATCGTAATACTAGACCATGGACAGCAATTGACTTCTATGGGATCAACACAGCACTTTTCCCATGAGAAGAAGATCAGAAGCTGAATCTGTGTGTGATTACCATACCGAACCAGGTCAGAGGCAGTCCGCCAGGCTATGGCTCACCTCAAGCCAGCCAGGCTATTTAACAGCAAACCAGCACAGAGGAAGCTTTGTCTTACCTCTCACCATCTACACTGTTTTCCACCTTCCACCAAACAACCCAGTCAGATTTTCATTACTGCCAGCATCTTTTAAGGATCATATAAAAGTGTTGCTCAGACACTATTAAACTGTGAAGTAAATGGTTGGCCTGTAGGCTCTGTCATGACTCACATCCCTTTATTTTAACAGCATTTATTTAGTGGTAGGATAGGTGTAAATTGTACGTATGAATGTAGGGGCAAGGTTTGTATGTGAGGTGAGTGACCGATTCAGGGTCAAGCACCAAATATGAGTTTGAAGTTTAAAGCCACTTCAGACATGGCTTCAAATCTTAAGTATTTTTCGATTACATTAACGTTCTGACCTTTGTGTTGACGGTTTCAATGTTCTCTATCATGTAGAGCATGGCTTCTGATATGTGAGTGTGGAGGGAGAGGACCACAACATCCACACCAGATGGGCCATCAAAGCGGTCAGCCACTTGCATCATCGTTTCTACAAAGACAGGAGGAACAGTCAGTGTTAAGTATCATCGTGTGTAGGGTGGACCCACACATATGCCTAAATTGGATGCCTGTGTGAATGTGTGTGTTCCCCACCTGCCAGGTGCCTCCATTCAGTGTTGAGGTCAGCTTGGTTGGCCAGACAACCCTTCATGACGTTGCTGCAGTAGTTGGCACAAGGTCTGGCAGAGGCCATGCTGCGACAGTGGGGACAGTAAGTCATCCTCATCATGGCCCGCATGCACTCCTGGCTCAGCACCACCTAAGGTAGGGCAAAGACAAAAATAAACATAAACATAAACCACCTTGATGAAAAATGATAACTCTATCAAGCATACATGATCAAATTGTCTAGAAGATACAACTTATAGCAGCGGTTGATAAAAGTGTACAGGAAAGGGCCTTCGTGCGTGAAAAGTGAAACTGGGTTAATACCAGTAAGCTCTGTTCACAAGAGAGTATAGCTATGCATACACAACCTCAAGAAGTGTGTGTGTGTGAGAGAGAGAGAGAGTGAGAGAGAGAGAGAGAGAGAGAGAGAGAGAGAGAGAGAGAGAGAGAGAGAGAGAGAGAGAGAGAGAGAGAGAGAGAGAGAGAGAGAGAGAGAGAGAGAGAGAGATGGAACAAACCAAGCTACGCATACAAAGCTCCTCTAAGCTGACATCTGGGCCAGCCTGATGCTTTTCCTGGAAACTGTTCTTCCATCATCAAAGTCACAGTAAAAACCAGCTTTTATCAAATATACAGTGAAAATAGAACATCAATAGGGATCAGGTGACAAAACAAATTATAGACACTTTCAACATTCTACGGACCTTTCAGTAGTTTAGTACAGATTCAACTTTGCTCGGCATAATTACATGCTAATACAAATGATAATTTCATCTACGGGAACACAAAGAGTAGCCGTATCCCCTGATGAATAAAACCATTATTAATAAGTAAACCTTCTTTTTACAGTATTTCTTGACATCTATCATGACATTCTGGTGTGCATCTTACTGTATGTACTGTAAGTTCATACAAAAGTTCATAGTTGATGTTTTCTGAATGCATTTTTTGTTACCCATACCTTCCTTCATGATTTACTGTACATACAGTTATTAATCAGTTCTAATGTTGAACATTTTGTCTGTAAAGTTCAACCTTCATTTGATACATTCTAGCTTAGATTGTATTTTTTGTTTTTTGTCTTTTTTGGCAATAGTCTACTTTTTTATGGGTGTATCAATCCACAAGGATCATCAAAGTTTCCTCTGATCATATGTGATTCACATAAGGCAAAATGTATTTATTTCAATACTGGTTCAACTTTGAATGGAATCTTAAACCACATTACAAAAATAGATAATTAGCTTAATTTAGTAAATGCATCTCTGATGTATAAAATACATCAATAACATTTGGTAATTACTGCCAGTTGCAGAAGGAGGACAGACTAAAGTGAAATAAGAAAAGCAATAACCACATTCCCAGGCTTAATATCAAGTCATATGAGACATGAGTCAGATCCTCTCTCCTGCCCTCCTTTTCTCCCCCCTCCTTCCATCCTTACCCTAGCACTCATTAGCCAGGGATGAGTCAGACGAATGCTTTTTTGGTGAGAGAGAGGAGTGAGGGAAGGGAGTGTGCGGGGATGAGCAGAGAGAATGATATGGGGCATGTTAAAAAAGCTATGAGATTCACCAAAGGGGCGTTGGCAGGGGCACAGAAAACCTAGGGTTATGTTAATGAAATACTTATCAAGGAGAACCAGTCATTAATCTAGTTTTTGTTACATCATCTGCACAGTTTTAATGCTGGGAATCCCTGGCCAGGCACAACAGACATGAAACACTGTGTAACTCCTCTGTAATGCTAATTGGAGGTTGATGTTGACAACTTCTTCTGTAACCTTGGATCTGTGGTGCACTGAGCGCTGTGAAGGTGAGGCTGTCACATTAGAAACAATAATTACTTTTATTATGATCAATCTGTTGAGAATATTTCTTAGGAACTGAAACAAATACCTATTAAAAGTTCAGAGAACTATGAATTTGTATGCCAAATCATTTCAGCATCAATGAAGACACCATACAAACAACACTGCACTCAGTCTGGCTTCATCTGAATCATCTCTATGCTTGCCTATCTATAATATCAAGAGAAAGTTTAAGGTACTCTCTTCTGCATGTTTGCATGTCTGTCTCTTTGATGCAGCTGTGTTACATTTTAAACACCCATACCCTTACTTGTCCTTGCTTCACCTTCGCAACATACACCCCACACCTGTCTCTATATTGCCTGCGGCAATCGAGCCTGAGACTCTTCTGTCTCTTGCTCTCTCTCTGACTGTCTTCCCTCTGTAATTAGTAAGGATATATGAGCGACCTCTCCCCCTTTGTGTTATAGAGTGAGCCAATCCAGACTCTTTGCCTCCAGAGTGAGCTATGTGGCGCGTGGCCTACTTCCTCCACTCCCCTTCCAGAGGGAATAAAACAGTCCAGAAAAAGTTGAGGACACAGTAACTGGCGCAGCCTGGAGTGAAGCAAGGGAGCAGTTAACACTGCACAAGAAAGAATGACATTGACGCATTCTACAGATAAGATCTCTCTTTCTGTCTTACAAACTCATCTTTCATTTTATTCAAATTTCCAGTAACAACGCATCTTGGTATCTCTCTGCTGTTCTATGGTATATTCCCTGCATCCTTTCAGGATATTCTTTCATCACTTTTCACTACAGCTCCTATTTGTCATGGTTAATCAAGCTAAAACAAAGCAGAGATTCATGTCATGTTTCTTCTTAGTTGGTAACAAACATAGACCTCCTCCACACACATACACAGAGAGAATTTTGTTTTATTGTAAACCTGGTTTGCACCCAAGCTGCAAAATACCTCCCTAAGCTGTGTGTGGTAAACATTTTCAGTCACTGAGCCCTTTAAGTGGCAATACATAGCTATAAATAGGAGCGGTTGTCTCATTAAGTCCAATCAATCGAAGATGGAATTACAAGAGAAAGCAGGGGAAAGCTAAAATTCAAATTAGTATACCAAGCTATTCACACTTAGAGGAGACAGAAGACAGCACAGGGCACATCTCTGGAAAATATCAACATAAATGACAGAGTATAATTTACTGGACACAGAAGGAGAATAAAGGATTGAAAGAGAAGTAAAACAAGGATAAGAGAGGATGCTGGAGTTTGTCACAGTCTTTTTATTATCATCTTCACTTGCTGTCTTTCACTGTCTCATTTGTTCCAATCACAGTACAGTGCTGATTGTGTGCCGTGCAAGACAGCAACACATACAAGTGACATACTGACATACAAGTTATGAATATGAAATTGAGCAGTTGGTTAAAATATGTTCTTTTGTCATTCAAATTGTACCAAACAGGCCTTGACTTGGATGGCTCAAGAAAATTAGACATCCTGTTTTGTTCTACAGTTAAATGGACCTTGGAAATTCCCTTTTTACAGAGATTGACCAAGTGTGTCCATAGTGACTATTGCAATACAGTGTGCTCTTGCCTTCCCTCTTCAGACTTCATGTGAGTGTGTAAATAGGGCAGAAGTCAGTCCATGACCTCATCCAGAGGTCAGAGGCAGTAGTTCCAGTGCCCTGGCATTAGCTCTGAGGTGACATTTTGTAATTTTGTAAACATTGTCCTAATTATTTACACATTTTCCCCCACCCAGTTTTGTTTAATGAAAACATCGCTCAATGTCCTTCAGTACTAGCAAAATAGCATTAGTCAGGAAATATGTATTAAGAAGCAGCCACACTGGGGAAATATGCATCACTATTGGGGGGGAATGATGAAATGATGGGATGTGTATGAGTGTGAGCCCTTACAGTATGTGTGTGTGTACCTCAGGCACTTGTGTGCATGTGTACTCTGGTGTGCATTTGGGAATGACGAGAGATCCTTATCAGCTTAGCATCTTGCTAACAGAGCTCTAACGGGGTTATACGTCATGTGGCTGGTCCTGGGTTACACCCATGAGTCAACAAAAATCATGAATAGCAATTTCAACATAGTGCACTGCCCATGCTAATGCATTCCTGTTTGCTTGCTTGAGTCTAAGCTACTTTACTTTTGTCTTCATTAGACTAGATACACTAGTCCTTTAGCTCTAGGTTAAGCAGTTTTAGTTCTCACTGTCATGCTGTGTATTGTGTTTCCATATATAAACTGCTATGCTAGACTAGCTGTGTTTATTGTCATTCCTGATTTTACTCCCCTGTGGCTGTGGAAGTGTAACCCTCCTCCTGTGCCGATACTTAATTGAGACATCCTCCAGTCCCCATGTGTAGGTGTGAGATGTTGCATCTATTTTATGTTTATGTTCATTTTATTTAAGAGGAAACAATGCAGAATGATTAACATGAACACTTGGATCCATCAGGCTAAATTTCATCTGCAGATGCTGGCAGGTAGATGGCATATTAAACAATAAAAGAAAACATGCAAGAGCACATAAGCCCATAAGCACAGATAAGAACAAAATCAATAGACATAACAACTGCTCCAAAATATGGCAGCCCATGTGATTGTCCATTAACCACTGTTATATAGATTTGAAGACAGAGTTGAGAGATGTGATGTTCCAGGTATTTGCTGCATCCCCTCTAGTAATAGCTCTGGTAGATGAGTTTTGATTTAATTAAATAAATCCATTTAGGGGAGTAGGGCCAGACCATGACAATGTTTATACACAATTAAAATACCTGTAAATTTTATATATTTTTTTCCAGTTTAAGAAAGCATATTTATTTAAATGTTTACAATGATGATATGAATTAGACTTGTTATCCAATATTTTCAAAGTCTGCTTAAAGTGTTTCCACTGGTTGTAATGTCGTCCTACCTGCCTGTCTCCAACTGGTAAGACAGTAGTTCATGTATGAGAGAATTGTGGCATTGGTGTATAACTTTGAGGCATTGTTAGTTAAACACATTAGTGTCTAAAATCTGTAAAATTGAATTTGGATTTATAATTGCAGACTGAAAAAACAAACAAAACAGTTTTGCTGACAATGAGGTATAAACGTGAGTTTGTTAACCATTAGAGATATTGACCGTTGAAGCTGATCTGAAGTTGTTCTGTGGCTTACTTCTTGTTTTTAGCATGTATGAGTGTATACAATGTTCTGGGCCAGGAAGAGGCTTATAGAGATATGCTTGGCCAGGCTGTGTCACTCTGTCACTACCATATAGCATGTGCCACCCAGAACACACATACAGCAAGAGTACATACATCAGAATGAGAGGAAAAAAGGATATAGTTTTTTCTTTGACATGCATCCAAACGTGTGGCCTTGCAGTCAGAAAGTAGCACCACAACCTATTTTGTCATGCTACTTTTTTCCCCCCTCTTTTCTTTATATGCTACCATACAGCCTGACCTTGTGATATTTCATCAAGAAACAAATTGTAATATTCATCTCATGCTGCAGCATCTGTTTCCTCAGAGGACGTGTATATTTCTCATGAGGGCACTGCTCTCAACGCTCTTCTTGCCCAGGGTCTGACGGGAGATATTTTTCACTGGTACATCAATACTAGCCCTTTCTGGAGCTGAAATGATTTCTCAGTCTTGCTCTGATCTTAACCTTACTCTTGTCTTATACACACAGGGGACCATTTCTCTTGGGAGATATTAACCCTCCCCACAGCCTAGGGAGACATTTTTCAGCATGGAGCTGACATTAACTGTTGTTGTAGGGGCTGATTGTCTGAGCCATGGGCCATACTTTATAGAGCCTCTCGTTTCCAGAAACATTGATCTGCCACTGCTTAATACTATGTGCATGGACTTGTAAAACAGGCCTATATATGTGTGTTTTTGTGTGTGTGTTCACATCAAAGAAGAAGAATGATGATCACTATAGAAAAAGATGACTACTCACCACATAATGCAAGAATACCAATGCAGTGGGAGCAGAGAATATTAGCTTTGGGGCAGATTAGACATCAGTAAAAGGATTTGTGAGGCAGTTAGTCACTTCCACTGAAAAACAATAAAACTAACCAGTCTGTCAGGGTCCCTTAACACTGAAAAGACAAGAGCACTGTTGTGATAAATGACAGTCGAAGGGAAGAAAATGGGGAGGGAACTGGGGGAAAAATTGGGGTAACGGGGTGGGAAAAGAGCTTTTACCTGGGAAACCTTGCGCACCACCTCCCCACTGATCACTAGTCCCTGAACAAAGGAACGAGCTGCTACAAATGTGCGTGTGACCTTTGTCTTCAGTTCACGGGGTGTGTCACCGAAGGGTCGTAGTGTTTCTATCTGCTTAGACACACACTCCAGGTAGTCCTCCCCTGCAATCAACAAACACATTCTTGTAAACCTTTATCTAAGAACAGTATCTGAATGCATCTTAAGATTCAAAGAACATTCTTTAATAGTATATGAAGTAATCTCAAAATCTTTACAAGGTGAATAAACGTCAGAGAGGATATTATCATTGACAATTTAGAGTCTGTATCTGTGTATGCTGTATATCACTACTGTGAGGGAAATTCTGTGAAGGACCCCTAAACCGACACAAATTTGACCATGGACCTTCATTTAGTAATATTTTGTTCCAGGGTCCCCTATATGTTGTATTACAGAAATCCTAACCACAGAACCACTGTGAGAGAGGTGTTGGGTGTACCTATGAAATACTGCTTGTTGGCCTGGTAGAAGAGCTTCTCCAGTAGCCTGGCCCAGAATTCATTGAGCACCTCTTCCAGGTTGAGGTTGGAGCCTCGGTAGTAGTGCCTCAAGTCTGTGTACAGGTCAGAGAAGAACTGGGAATTCTGGGTGTATAGGGAGCCCCAATTTGTAGTGTAAGTCTCCTGTAGTATACTCGCTGAGCGGTTCAGCAACTCCAGGAAGTAACCTAAAAACAAATATAGCAAGTTGATGGTTAAAAACCGAAGACAGATATGCAATTGATTCTTATTTCATAGTTTACAGGATCAGAAATTACATACATAGGGCCTGATTTACTAAGATCCCAAATAGTGGGTACTAAATTGCGTGCACGGTGCAATAGATTGCGTGCGTTTTGCGGGTGATCTACTAAGAATAATTGCGTAAATGAAAACAGGTGCAACAGGGTGAAGACAGCAGTATTTAAATGAGGGTTATGCGTGTCTGAATGGAGAGTTTGGACGAGCAGAAAGCTGCAAGCGCAAAATGAAATGTGATCAGGTTCTAGTGGAAGAGGTTAACAAATATATTGAGTTATAAAAAAAAAACAAATATTACCAGAAAAACCGACATATGGGAGAGTATTTGTGACGAAGTCAATGCTGTTAGTAAAACCAAAAATATTCCACTCCAAAATATTAACACAGGTGGAAAAACTCAGTCCTGTGCGTATTCTGTCATTGTGCCACCGTCTCCTCCTCACCACAGTAACAGAAGTCAGCTGAGTGCAGTGCCTAGCCGGTTAATACCTGCCCTTCAAAGGTATTATTTATAGACACAGTTAGCGTCAGAAATAATACCTTCAGGTTTGGTAGATCACAATGCGCCTGCTAAATAACATATTTGCATTTGCTCCTCCCTGTATTTTGCACACTGGGGTTAAAACACCCCATATTACATATTCATTATGGCAAACGTACTAAATGGATAGCGCGTACTATCTTACACAGTTGAAAGACGCAAACCTCGCTGCGTTAGTAGATCACCTTGTACATTTTTTTCGGGTGATATCAAGTTTGCACACGTTTTTACACACGCAAACCTTTAGTAAATCAGGCCCATAGTGCATACATATAAATATACTGTTTTCCTTTCATATCCTTACTATTATCATTCTCAGCAACTTCAGTGTTTGCTCACTATGGACGTAAATACTGGATGAAAAAATGTCAGCTTCTAAGAACCTTATAACTGTAATAGTGTCAAATTACCAATAAGAATTTTAATCTTAAAAGAAACTGTGACTTTTTCTAAACAGATTATCTTAATCTTAAATATTTGTGCTGCATACCAACACTGCCTCACACTGTCAGCGAACCTAAAGTTGAAATATGTGAGTATGTCCCTTTGGGGGGTGTCAGGGAATTGACAGTGCTTCAGGGTGCAGTACATACTGCTCCGAGTAAGAATTTAAAGATAGGGTGCAGGCAGATGCAGTTAGTTGAGCAGACAGACAGGTAAACAGACTGATAGGCAGGCTGTCAGAAAAAAAGAAGAATGCTGCTGAAGTCTGACCGACTGAGACAAACACAACAAACAAACAAAAAACAACAAAAAAAACCCCAAACAACAGATGGAACTGGGAAAGCAAACAACAACTCCTGATCCAACCCTTATTTGTTCTAATGGAAAATAGTGTCATCTAATGTAAGTTTTTTTTTTAAATCATTTAACGCAGGAATGTTGTAGTTTACAGGTCAGAGTTTCTGTCAACGTGCATACATTCAGAAATCAGTTCATTTTTTTCTAAATTCCTTTTTTGCTGTGGCCAGTGGCATCTACATGTTTCCATCCCTTTTGTGTGTTAACAATGTTTATAAATGAGGCCCCTGCTCTGCCAGGTGTATGGCAGCAAAAGGTTCAGCACAAGCACCTGTGTGCCCGGACCATCCATCCATTGAGGCCAACACTTGCTTTGCTTCAAAACATACACAATAGATTCAACCGGGTGCAGGTGTGAATGTGTATGAGTGTGTGTGCATGTTTATCAGATTGTCTGCATGTGTTTGTGGTGGGGAGATGGAAACTGTAGTGTGCAGCGGTGTTTACTTTGTAGGTGTCTTATCTCTGCTTGTCACCACCCCAGATCAGGAGGAGAAGAGAAAAGGGGAGGTTGCGGCCTCCAAAGGGGACACCACGGCTGGAGTTAGCTTGTTCCCCTAACGAAGCTGTTTTCAAAAACATCATGACACATACAAACAAGCAACACACATAGACACACACACACACTAGCATATTTAAACAAAATACAAATCCGTCTTCCAGCAGTTTCCCATGACGAAAACATTGGGAAGAACCAAGACTAGTTATGCAGAAGCAAAACACCCACATGAGCAGAGCCTGAAGACAATGGCAGTACTTGGTATTACATAATATTAATATGCTAAGCTCATCCTGACCCATCTGCATGGCATTATCTAAGCACTGGCCTTGTTGGATACCGAATCTCTGTTCTGCTTTCCCACTCATTGATAAACACCAGCAGGCCAGCTTCTCTGCTGCTGTTATTTGCTGCTTTCTTCTGGCATTTTGACAGCCTGGGAGCTAAACCATTGATTTGAGAATTTGTATTAGTAGTTAATGTTAGCAGAGATGTTTTCTATGAAGACTAAGCTTCAATTCCACTAGCAGACAACCAATCTCAGACATGAATAATTTCATAGTCTTGCTTTTGCTGCATTTAGAGTACTTCCAAAGGCTTACAGTAACTGAAAAATGTATCTTGAAACGTCAAGGGACACACTTGAAGTTATATCCAACATTTGGCTTGGATCCCTCTGTGCCCTGACACATTAGGTCATGTACAAAGACCAATTACCTTTTGACTTTTCTTTCAGTAGGTTTACGCCCAGAATAACCTCAGTGTACTTCTAAACTGGAGCTACAGTAATATTCACCATATCTCTAAAGACCTCATTTTAATTGCCCCTTTTTTGGTTATTGGCCCTTTTGCTGATTGTGCTGAATTCCTAAGACAGCTCCTTGTCACTGTTTGTAATATAAAATGCAATTTTTCATAATTTTGACATTACACTTAATCACATATGACAGATATGTTTATCGTGTTACTGAATATGATTTAATTTAATACACTAAAAACCCTTTTGTATGTCAAATTATTACATTAGAATTATGTTAGCAATGAAAAAAACAAAAAACTATTTGGTTGTCAGTCCTACTGTAAAATGTCAAGCATGGTGGGCAGCCAGATTTAAACTGTGTGATATATATAAATGAGAGTAAAGGAAAACAAGAGAAATACATGTTTTCAACGAGATAGAGAAAACCTTTCTTGTAAGCTCCTCATTATAGCTACAGACCTCAGTGCACAGAACAAATGGCAACATAATTACGGGTGTGTGGCCTGTGTCTTTGTGTGTGATGTTGCAGCGGCCGTGTGTCCAGCGTTTGTTATGTAGTGAGACTTCCTGGCTGCATGACACATCATTCCCTTGTTCCCTGACCTCCTGCCACTCAAACTATCTGCAAACACAGCTCTGGGCCAGCCTCAAAGCGCCAGGAGAGCTGTGTCTCTGTCACTCATACGGATATGTGCATTTGCGCAAGCCAACACACAAACACATACTTACAGGAGTCAGTGGAAAAGAACATGTGTATGCTCACATGTACGCAGAGAAACCAACTTCAAAGTGACAGCACATTCACATTGGCAAACAGACACACAAGGATCACAGAAGCTCGCACAAAAACGCACACCATCCACAGTACACAGTGGCAGGCAGACAGACAGACGGGGAGTTGCTGTGACAGGTGCAGCTTTGCTTTTAATACCCATTAGAATTCATTCCTGCTGTGTACTGTCATCCATACTGTAAAAAAAAACATAAGTCTGGCTAAGCAAAATGGGTTCCATCAAAAACTGTTTTATCTAGGTGATGGAGTAAAGTTGTTTTCCTAGTAAATGTATTATCCCCATTTCTGTTTACAGTATATTCCTAATGTGCTCTCGGTTCATCACATGTGGAGGGCTAAATGTTGCTAAATGTTAAATGTTGCTAAATGTTATCATGCTGTCCAGTTCTCCTCTACCCTTGCGCCCAAGTGAATAATGATCATCATTAGTATGACACAAAGCCCCTGTGCATGTGCACACACATGTGCTTTCATGCGCAGGGATGACCTTTCTCATTCTTCATCTGTGAGTGTCTCAATGATACAGGGAGCTCATCCCTTCCTTCACACCTCTATCTTTTTCCTCTCTTGCTCAATCTTCTATCATCCCTTAAGCCTAACCTCCATCTTCTGTCCCCAAGCATCTGCCCTCCAGGGAAAGTGTGATGGGAGAGGGCAGCTAATTGTTTGTATACCAGCACATTGAGTGTAGAGGGGACAAAGAGTAATTGGGATATTTGGTTAACCTTACTCATTTTCAATGTGGTAGTTGTAGGGATGGCATATTGTGCCTCAGTTATAAAATAGTATAAAACAATGCATAAATATATCAAGGTCAACTAGCTGTAAGGGCTGATAATTACTCTTTAAGAATTCCATCAAGTGTTATTTAATCCAAATACTTAAGATCAAATCATTCTGTACTGTACCTGCAAGGGTTAATGCATTTAACAGCCAAGAATAATCTATTATGTGATTGACAGAGAAACAAAACTAAAAAAAAAACTGGAAACTAAATTCAGACCAGATTGTATATAGTATGTATATGTATTTTAATGGTCTTCAGTGGCAGACAGTAAATCAATATTATCATTTAATTACTGGAACCATATCATGATGACATGATCTTATCACATTATTCTGCTACAAATTTCTCTTGTCCAAATTCCAATCAAGATGTAATTTAAAGCACACACAATTAACCTCGTAGTTTAGTATATATTTGTGACACGTTGTGATATGTCTATAATTACTGAATATCCTTTTAATTGTCATGATAATAGTTTCATCCATAATGCCAAGTCCTACTACAGACCAACCACTCTGATTGCATATTTGCATAATTAACTGCTGTTTTTGTTCTTTTATGGGACAATAGATTAGGAAAATCTCTCTAGCCACACTCCATTACATTCTGCTTTCTCTCTCTTTCTCTCTCTCTCTCTCTCTGACACACACACACACACACACACACACACACACACACACACACACACACACACACACACACACACACACACACACACACACACACACAGAGCTTTACAACAAGGTAAGCTAAGCGTGTATGTCTTAATGACTTTCCTACTGCAGTGATGATTTCATTTGTAACCACTCTGAGCTTCAACATCCAGGCCACCTTGATTTGTCAGGGGCTTATTTTTACTCTATTCCTATGTTATTCCAATGGTTCTAAACTTGATTAGACACATTTATACACATACTGAAGTTCACACACAAACATTTATACAATAAAATGGCTCTCAAGTATTCCACCATCTTCTACACGCTCTTGATCTGTTATCAATTAATACAGGGTTTTACACCAGACAAGAGGCCACCTGTTTTACTCTTGTGTATACGGTTTTCCTGTTTTGTCTCTGTGACCCTGTTCACACCTGGCATTATCATGTGCCATGTCTACTTGTGTACTGCATTTTAATACCAGGTGTGAACAGGGCCTCTGTTCTGTCTCTCTATCTTCAGTCTTCACCCATTTCTCAGAGACACCATTGATGTTACTCCAGCTGCCAATCACTCTCATTGAGGGCTTGGGCTGATCCTAAGTTACTTTCTCACACAGAGGTATTAACTGATCGAGGCTTGTGCTACTCAGTCCAGGCTAATCCAGAATTGGTTTTCTTACAGAGTTTAGCAGTCCTGGCAACAATATAATGTCTAATATACTTAGAACTGGTTAGTTATTAAAATAGTACCTAACTAGTTTAGCATTGAAGTTACAATGTTTTGTTTTTTTTGTATAAAAATCATTACATCAGAACAAGAGATATTGTCTTATTCAGAATCAGAATCATCTTTATTGGTATGTTTACACATAGAAGGACTTTGACTCCAGTTTAGTGGCTGTCACCTCTATATTTTTGTAGCAGAGGCGATTGCTCTGAGACAACAAGGGAAGCTCCCCGTACCCTAAAATTTCATCAAATAAATCAGTCACAACTGTCATATTAAATTCACACTAAAATTATAATTTACATCACATCAAATCTGCACTTGAATGTGTTCGATTTTACAACTATGTCATCCTGTAACCAGCTGTTTATTGCAGACGCTGTTATTTTCCGCCTTGATTTCCCTATCACACACTGGCAGTCCGCCGCAGAATCAGCGGTGTTCAATGAGGCTTCTCCCAACAGCTGTTTTGGGCCAGGGCGGGAATAGCCAGGATAAGACGCTCATTGGATAATGCGACAAATTCATCCCGCCCCTGGACGCTGAGCGTCTTTGGCGGTCAATGGCGCAATGGGCGGGTCAGACGCTCTGCTGCTGTATAATGATTGAAGGAAATGTTTGGAGGGCTCAAAGCCCTTGATAGACAGCTTTGGGAAGGCTGACTCTTCTGAGTGTAGTTTTGCCAATGTGGCTTGACTTTCTCGCTAAATCTGGCGACTTTCCAACTCTTCTTAGCGACTTTTTTTCTCAAAAGCGACTATTGACTATTTTGAAAAATGTTTTCAGGTATGTGTTGCTGTAGTTCTATGGGATAGATGAAGCATACAACAGCCTCAATTAAACACTTATTAGGGCCCGAGCGGCGACTGCAAGTCGCCTGGCGAAAGCCCTATTGAAATTGTAATGTTTATTATTAGGGCCCGAGCGGCGACTGCAAGTCGCCTGGCGAAAGCCCTATTGAAATTGTAATGTTTATTAGGGCCCGAGCGGCGACTGCTAGTCGCCTGGCGAAAGCCCTATTGAAATTGTAATGCTTATTAGGGCCCGAGCGGCGACTGCAAGTCGCCTGGCGAAAGCCCTATTGAAATTGTAATGTTTATTATTATTATTATTATTAGGGCCCGAGCGGCGACTGCAAGTCGCCTGGCGAAAGCCCTATTGAAATTGTAATGTTTATTAGGGCCCGAGCGGCGACTGCAAGTCGCCTGGCGAAAGCCCTATTGAAATTGTAATGTTTATTAGGGCCCGAGCGGCGACTGCAAGTCACCTGGCGAAAGCCCTATTGAAATTGTAATGTTTATTATTATTATTATTATTATTATTATTATTATTATTATTATTATTATTATTCTTCCGACATTTCGTGCCCCAATTTCGCCCCTTTCCCAAATGCGAAAATGCTTATACTTTTGCACGGACGTCCGGCCTCATCCGAAATTCGATATTTTTGGGTGGTCGCACATGGTCGACGCAGAATGGCGGAATAGCGCCCCCTACAAAGTCCAAAAATGCCCATAGGGAATTTTGCTAACTTTGTCCTATGCTCACAAAATTCGGTACACATATGTATTATACCCACATATGCAAAAAAGCCTCTTGACCTCATGACCTCAACCCAACAGGAAGTCGGCCATTTTGGTTTTGATTTTTCCCGCCTAAAATTAACTCCTCCCACAGCGTTCGCCCGATCAAGTTCAAATTAGGTACGCAACATCTCCAGACCTAGCTGAGCTTAAGTTGTGCTCTACGCATCCGTAGGTCAAAGGGCGTGTCTGCCAGGGCTCAACTAACTTTGGCGTGCTCGCCATGTACATACGAGTGGCTCTCACGCCCACATACTTCATCCAATCAGCTTCAAACTTGCTGGACATGATGATGGCTCTGCCCTGAACGTCCCGATATATTAACTTCCCACGTAACTCATAGCGCCCCCCGGTGGTAACAGGAAGTTAACTAAGATTCATTAAAATTACATACTTTGCCCCATCAACTTCATTCAGAACCAGTTGGTGAAGCTACATTATGAAGACTGTGAAGCTACGAGTAATGGCGTCCGTGTGGCGACGCGGCGACCATCAATTCCTCGCCATGAAAATACGTTTGGCTTTTTGATGGCTTTATTGAACTCGTATCATCATGAAAATCGGTACACAGGTCCAGGGTGCCGACCTCAACGTCTCCATTCGCTCATAGGCGATCTCACTCGTGTCGCCCCCTAGTGGAAACAGGAAGTGCCATATTTTACATCATCATTGTGCGATTTCCATAAAACTTCACATGTGTAATCACTGTCCCACCCTGAACGCAACCGCTTGTGTTTTGTTACACTCTACTGCCCCCTGGTGGATGAACCATCAACCTCTCATAACTCCTTCATGCTTTGTCCAATTCACTCCAAACTTCACATGACTGATGAGTGGCCGCCCTGAACACACCAGACCACACCAGACCATATGTGTAACTACCTGTGACTGCCCCCTACTGGATGAACGAAACATTGCATTTTTGGCCTCCTTCCAGGTTTTTTCTCACTTTCTGCTTCACGCCACAGCCCCGCCATGCCTCAGGCCCCGCGGTGGCATGGGTGAGCGAGGGCCCGCCATCGCCGCTTGCGGCTTTAATTTTATTTGTAACTGCCTCACTTCAATATGACAAGTATTATGATGAAGACGTAAAGTGAGCTTCCCCTGTTTAAAACACCAGCAGCCACCACTGATTTGTAGGTTTGTTCCTGTACTGTTTGGTGGCCAATCCAAACCAGACAGTGATGGAAGTACAGAGAAAAGACTAAATGACTACAGTGTAAAACTGGATCAGTAACTCCCAAGGGCAGACTGTATTTCCTGAGCCGGTGCAATATCCTCTATTGGGCCTTTTTAATGACTGTGTTGATCTTGGACTCCAACTTCAGGTCCAGGGAGATTGTATATACCAGAAACCTTAAGGAGATACACTGCTCTTGAGTATGGTGAGGGGAGGTAGTAATAGGAGGCAGTAATAGAGGGCTCATCCTGAAGTCCTTTGTCATCTCCACAGTTTTGAGCGTGTTTACCTCCAGGTTGTTGTGACCGCACCACAGGGCCAGGTGTTTCCTGTCTGTATGCAGACTCTGCTCTGTCTCAGATGAGGCAGATGAGTGTTGTGTTGTCTGCAAATTTCAGGAGATGAACACACAGGTCTCCTGAGGTGCAGTCGACGGGGTTGAGTGAAAAGAGCAGCGAGAAAAGCACACATCGAGGCGCCAGTGCTGACTGGTCAGGTGCTAGATGTGATTTGAGCCTCACTTGCTGCTTTTTGCTTGAAAGTGGGCTGATCAAACTAGCAGTAAAGGGCTGTCCACGCTGAGAACATTAAATATAACTATGACTATAACGACAACGATGTAAGCGTCCACACTAAGAACGATAATGTCCTGTAAACAGCTGTGTCAAGCTCGTGCTGCACTCCAGCTGGGTCTGCAGCTAATTATTGATGAGCTGTTAGTGCTGTATGTTGTACGGAGAAATAAAAAAACAAAACAGGAAACTTCAGAGGTGGGTGCTGATTCAGTGTGTAGTAGAAGTAGAATAAGTATTTCAGACACTAGTTGCTGTGATGTTTCAGTATTTAAAGACCAAACTGAACCAAAATTAACACACATTGTGAACAAAGATCTGCTTACAAAGATCTGCTAACTTGTTTTTTCACATCATAATAGAAGACAAAGTTCCAGCTTGTAATAATAAGGACCTATCTAAATAAATCAACTATGGGTGTCACCCTGCTCCAATTTACAGTGCGTCAGTCCATGGTGAGAGAGGACCAAAGCCACATTAAAATAAATACATCAGTCAGGGGAAGGATTTTGATTGGCTGTCATTGTTTTCATTGTTCATCTTCAATCCCTCTGAAAGTGATTCCAACGATATCGTTCTCCTCTATCGTTATCCTTATAGTTGTGGTGCGGACCCCACCATCCACATGAATTAGAACGATATTTAAAACTATATATTTATAGTTATTGTTATAGTTATCGCTCTCAGTGTGGACAGCCCATAAAGCACATTCAGGTCATTGGCTATTTGAAGGTTCTCTGCAGTGTGGGGGGAGAGTTTCCTGTAGTTGATGATGTCCTGCAGGCCTCTGCACACTGATGCAGGATTGTTAGCTGAAAACCTGTTTTTCAGCTTTTCAGTGTAACTTCTCCTTGCTATCTCCATCTCTTTGGTCAGTGTTTCTAGCCTGACTGTATAGGATCATGTCCCCGATCCTGTAGGCCTCCTCCTTGGCTTAACAAAGCTGCCAGAGTTTTTGTGTGAACCAGGGCTTATTGTTATTGAAGGTGCAGAAGGTATTAGTGGGCACACACATGTCCTCACATAAGCTGCTATCACAGTGTGAGTAAGCTCGTCCAGGTCTGTAGATGCAGCCTAAAAACACTCCAATTAGTGCAGTCAAAGTAGGCCTGTAACTCCAGTTTTGACTTGTTGGTCCATCTTCTCAAAGGCTTTTAATCACAGGCTTTGCAGACTTTAGTCTCTGCCTATAAGTTACGAGAACATGACCAGACAGTGATAATAGAGTCCAAGAACAATATATGTCCTTACATATTGTGAAGCAGTGGTCCAGTGTGTTTTTATCCTTGGTGGAACACTTGATATGCTGTCTATATTTTGGCAGTTCGTGAATGGGGTTTGCCCTGTTAAAATCCCCCAATATAATGAGAAGAGAGTCTGGATTTTTGACTCCATGCTGGTTATCTGGTCAGTCAGGTGTTGTAAGGCCTCACTAATGCAGGCCTGAGATGGCATGAAAACACCAACCAAAAGGAAAACCTATGCTATGAATAAAATGGTTTGCAGTTAATGAAAATGGTCTTGAGGTGAGGAGTGCATATTTTCAGTGACACTGTGAAATCTATGCACCAACCTTCATTTATGTGGAAGCAGATTTTTTCTCTCCTTGTTTCCTCCAGTAATTCAGTTAGGTAGTGTGCATAGAGTTGGAAGCCCGGCAGATGTAGAATGCTATCAGGGATGGACTCACCCAGCCAGGTTTCAGTGAAACACAGGGCAGAAGATCCTGAAAATCCCAGTTTGTTCTTTTAATGAGCATCAGATCATCCAATCTGTTTGACAGAGAGTGGACATTCACCAGATTTAATAAAGGGAGTGGTATTCAGAAGCACCGCTGTTGCAGCTTAACCACTAGTGTTCCTGTGTGCTTCCCCCGCCTCTATCTCTTCCAAGCTCCACAGAGAGCTGCAGCTCCTCTGACCAAAATCTCTGAAAAAGTTTTTAGGTTTGTAAAAACTGGTGAAAAAGTTTTTGGACTGAACTGCTGAATATTCAGCAATTCTTCCCTGGTGAATGTAATATGAAAAGGAGTATTGAAGATTGCACAAATAAACAAAAACAGAAACAATTCTAGAGAGTGCAACACAGAGGCAGCCATCCATGTTGCCATCATGATCAGCCATCCTGATATTCACCAATTCTTCTTCCATCAAATCAAATCCTGGTGCCTATAATTCCCACAATGCAACTCAACTACTGACAGATCCGTCAGATATTAAGGTGCATTATGCTAGTAGTGGCTAATGTATCCTCGAGCCGTGAGCATCCAGCAGAGATGAGGAGTGGGCTACAAAGCTCTCATGACCTCACTTTTCATTTCTTTTTTTTCAATTTTCAAACTTGCAGTCTTTAGGCCTAACTGATGAAATAGCCTCAATTGACAGCACTATATTAGACATTGCAAAGCTCCCCCTGGAGCCACAAAAGGCTTTATGCAACTTTATTTCACATATGCTATGGCCATATGCACATATAGTACTCCCCAAGACCTATAAAAGGACTTTGATGTCTAAAATTGGTGCATTTCCCCTTTGGCAACTGCACATCCACATGCAAAACAATGACTTGGGGAATTCCCCAAGGTTCAATTCTTGGGCCTCTCCTATTCAAGATTTACATGCTCCCCTTAGGCCAATTTATTCAAAAACACAAAATCTCAAACAGTGACAACACCCAAATGCAAGTTTTATGACCAATTAAACTTTTTTTCTGATCATGTCATAAATTGACAGCTAAGTTACCACATCATCTATAAAACAAAACTTTAGGCTACTAGCTGAGCTGAACTTTAGTCAGTGTAAAAAGTTGACTCACTCATGAGAGATGGAGACTAATCTAGGAAATGTCATTGAAACAGAATGATTTATGTGTCTCACTCTCTCTCACACACACACACACACACACACACACACACACACACACACACACACACACACACACACACACACACACACACACACACACACACACACACACACACACACACACACACATCACTGTAGGTCAGTGTCAGGTGTAATATACAATATATTGTGTAAACAAGTGGCTGGAATATTAATATGCAGATTATATGGTAAATCAAATCCAAACCTTTCATTCACCAATCTTCACATTTTGTAAGCAATGTGTGGCCCTCACATGCAAGAAAAAATGCATTGAAAAAGTCTCATCAGTAGAACAAGTTTTTTGATGGAGAATAATCTGGGCTCCAGAACAATCCAAGAATCCAGCCATCGCCGCTGTTCTACCATCTCAAAAACATTGCCAGAATTAGAGGATTCATGTCCTTACAAGACCTAAAAAAAGTCATCCATGCCTTTGTCTTCAGCAGATTAGACCTACAGGTCTACCCAAAAATGTATCAGACAGCTTTAGCTCATTGAGAATGCAGTTGTCAGATCTCTAAATACAACAAAAAAATAACCAGAACATATCACATTCTCACACTGGCTTCCAGTGAATCATATAATTGATTTAAAAATATAATTTAAAATATAATATTGCTGCTAGTTTTTAAATCACTGAATGGTTTGGGGCCCAAATACATCTCTGGCTTGCTTTCACACTATGAACCCTTGAGAAGTGGCAGGTCTTCCGAGACTGGTCTAGTGACTGTTCCCAAAGTAAAAAAAACAAACATAATGAGGCAGCATTTAGTTATTACGCTGCTCATTGTTGTAACAAACATCCTGAGAATCTAAGCAGTTTGCTAACCCTAACCACTTTTATGTCCAGGCTAAAAACTTGTATGGTCTCTACTGTGTTCTCTGAGGGCCTTTACACACTGGGGGCATTCATTTGCACATCAGTATGTTTTTTTCAAACTGTAGTTTTGTCCTGAGTAGTTTCATAAATAAAACATAAATATTATGCAGTGAGCAACTGAAATAAGTCTTTTTTTCGTAACAAGGTTGATTTTTCGGAGCTTTCGCATAGCAAATAAAAGGCATCAACCAATCACAAAGGATAATCTGCATAGACAGCTGTTTATGGCAAAGGCCGACACGCAGTATTGACACGGGATGCAAATATCCTGCTATATGTGTTTTGAACATACTGTATTTACATTGATTGATCATGGCTGCCAGTCTGTGAACTCACCTGTTTCACTGAAGGCAGATAGGAAGGCTCAGTTGGTATGGTGGGTGGGCAAATAAAATCAGTGAATCAATATATATTGATATGCATAATTTATTCTTATATGCATCATCATCATGTATTTATAAATACAAACTTTCCTTGGAACTGACAGGAAAACAAAAAATGTCTGCTGTTAGTCAGCCTGGTGAGGGCAGAGATGCTGAATGCAGGTCGGAGATCATCATGATGATCACTGAATGATGCTGACATCATCCAATACCGATGATCTTGCCCTCCTAGTCCTCACTCGGCAAAAGAAGAGGAGAGCATTATGCCTGCTCAATCCATGCTGACTCCAACCTGCATTCAGCATCAATGTCCACAGAAGCAGCCGTCTGTCAGCAGCAGCTCCTGGAGAGCTGAGAGGACAGCGGCAGCACAAACTGTCTTCGTCAGTCTGACTGACAGCAGAATTAGTTGTCAAAAATGATTTCGCAAATTTGTGTTTCTGTTTCATATACGTATCGCTGCCAGTTATGATGTAAAATATTTGCTGGAAAGTGTTTTGCATTTTCATGTCATTTATTTGATTTTTATCTTTCCTATGGACATTTTACTTTCTAATTTTTCTATGTCATTTTATGCCTTCAAATGTACTTTTGTGCCTTATGTACAACACGCTGAGATTCCATTGTGTACGAGATGTGCTATATAAATATGGTGCAAACTTCCTCCAATTGGCAGTTAACATTGTCATGCATATGCAGGAAATGTTTAAAAGCACTTGGGATCATGCTGGACGTCTGAAAAAGATTTGTAAAATACCAAATTTACTGAAAAATACTGACTACGGATTTTGGAATTACAAAACTGTTGCAGGGCGATGACACTATCCAAACAAATGAAATGGAATAAAAAATAAAACAGATACTTATGTACTGATGCCTGCATGGATGGATGCTTAAACATAGTGTACTCCCAGAGGCTCATGCACTCATTCACATACTGTAGAGTAAATGGCCATGAATAGCAAACAAGATATGGAATATGACAAATCATCAGAGTTCAGCAGTGCACCGGAGACTATCAAGAGAGGATGTGGATAGAAAAGGGAAGAACAGTAAAATAATTTGAGGGAGTAAGAGACTAAATCAGAGCTGTAAAACCAAAAATGGTATATATATTTCAGCCTTAATTGTATTTGTCCTTTTGACAAGTGCTGAATGATCATATAATGTGGATGGTTCTTTAGCAGAGAGGAGAGATAGAGAGCAAAAGACAAGGTGTATGCCAAGAGAAAAGAAGAAGAAAATCAGGTGGCAGGGGTGTGTTAAAAACTAGAAAGCGCTCAGAGCTCATCTGAATTTGTTATTTCAATAACAGGACATTTTAAGCTCCATCTGGATTAGATCTACATCCAAATACACAATGTGGATTGGCTGACATCTGAAATGACATTTGGAAAATGTTCAAATCCTGTCTGGGAATATTAGGAGTTTGTACAAGAATGGATTGTGCAACATGCATGTGACTTTCAGTTCGGACCATTCCAATATATCAATGTTTCTGTGGTGCCACCTATAAGTTAAATGCCAGGAAAGTGTTTTCAGGATTAGCCTACTCAGAATTCATGAATTTGTTACCTGCATTGTTAATTCCTGCACTGAGGAGTAATTTATGCATGAAATTTGAAGACATGGTGAAAAAGATGTTTGGCAAAAAATGTAAAAATAGCAGACTTTTTTTTTCTTTCTTTGGCCAAACTGAATATGGCCTTAACAGACTCTTGTCTTTAAACAAGGAATCCCACTTCTGTAGTATGCCTCCTGGTTAACAAATTATCATCCAGAGCCTCCTCAGAAGGCACCAGATGGTTTTGTAATCTGTACTTTTTATACCAGAACTACCCTCCCAAATCCACAAGAACCCAGGATCCTCAGCCTTTCCTTTGTTATTCCCAACCTGTGCGAGGACAATAAAAAACAGGCACAAACAAACACTGCTGTCATGGGCACACCGAATGCACAAATGATGATCTGGGAGCCATTAGAGTGTTTATGTGTCATTCTGACTCTCCATCAATAACAGCACTTATCACACACATACTGTGCCCAAGGAGCGCCGCAAGCCCCTTAGCCAGCATTTAGATGCTATTAAAAGGTCCCTTATATTAAACAAGCCGACACATCACATAATGTGTGTCATTTATCAACAGGCTCTCTGTAAAAAGTCTTTCTGCCATTGTTTCTCTGTCTCTCCTCTGACTTTCCCTGGCTGGCATTTTGCACCATTTACCCTGGCCTGTTTCTTTTCCTATCCATCTGGTTCTCTTTTTCAGCTTTCTCCCTGCTTGTTTCCTCCCAAGCTCCATACCATTCATTGCCCTCATTGTCATTTTGTTCTCTTTTTTCCCTCTATCTCAACTTACTTTCCACTGCTTGCCCCATCGCCATCTTTTCTCCCACTGAATTCTTCTTTTTCTTTTCCTCTCTCTCTTTGCTTTTGCTCTTTCATTTTATCCTTCCAAGGCGCCATCGCTCCTAGTGAGTAATGTGTTTGGTATAATTAGGCCAGGGTACTCTAGGTCCCAAACGACGTGATTTGCATGCAGATAAAATGAACCAATCAAGCACCACAATGGGAGCAGATGTCCTTGTCTTTCATGACATCATAGAGGTGACCCTGAAAACGTTTGTAGGAATGTTGAAACACAGATGTAGAATGTGTCACCAATCCAAGTATACCTGGATTTAGTGATTTTGAGGTGAAAATCTATAAATTTGTTTGCCAATGTTTTTGCTCTACCTAGCTAAAAATAACACAACAACGCAGCAATAAATACTACCTTCATGAAGTTTATAATGTTAATATTTTTTGTTAAAACTGTTTTAAATATTTCACTTCACGAGTGTGTGTGTTGTTTTTACTGAGCTGAGGTCCACACTATTCGCTAAAAAGACATACAGCAGCTGCTTGCTTATCTACAGACTTGTCCTTTAATCCAAGTTTAGTGTCTGTTTCCTTAATCTGATAGGAAACATTTCAGCGTGCTTGATGTCATTCTCGTGGATTGCTCCCCCTCAGTCTCCTCGGGAGGAGATGTTGTTACTTAACAGGCCAGCTGGGAGATGTTCAGAGATCTACTTAAATGAATAAATAAGTGAGTCCTGCCTGGTCATCTAGAAATGAGGGTACCCATAAACCAGCCAGTCAGCCAGTACTTTTCAAATCAGATTAAGCTATATGACCAGACCACTGATCTGCCTTGTACTGAAATGGGCTGGAACACACTGGCCAATAAGCATTTGACTGCTCATAAATATTGTGTGCCACTGTGTATGTTTGTAGTCTACGTGAGTGTTGATGACTCAAGTTTCAATAGAAGATTAAATATCTTCACAGTCACAACAACTAAAAAAATAGTAAAATACTCATTTTACGCATTACCAAAACTCAAACAACAGGTCAGATGCAGTTAAAAATCAATGAGCAAAATGTGGTTTCAATTGTTATATCATCAAAGGACTGAAATAATCTAACAGAAGGAGGGTAAGGGTTCCATCATTTTTTCGCAGCTGAAAAGGTTCTGCCACTACTTTGTATTTTAATGCAATGAAGGGAAAAGACTAATGCTCATGAATGAGAAAGTGTATCCAAACTTTTGACTGGTACTGTACAAACAACACAATTCAAAATGTGTCTCTCAAAAATAACAGGTTGTCAGTTTAAGGAGGAATGAATTGTGATCCATTAGTACAGAACCTGCCTTTGCATAAAGCTATACTGTATGTGGCAGCTGTACAAGTGAACACACACACACAAACACACACACACACACACACACACACGCACACACGCACACACTCACGGTGAATCCAGATGCCAATGATGGCACCATTAGGCCAAACACCACCTGCCAGGTTTAAGGGTTCCGTCTGTCTAAAACACCTGGCTGCCATCTAACACACAGCTCCCTTTGGTACCATCACTCTCTGTGTCCTCTCTGACCTTTTCCCTCTCACTTTCATATGTAAGTGAGAGATTTATCTCTACCACACTCTCCCTAAATATTATTTTCCATTTCCACATGTTTATAGCTCACGCTCACCCTTACTCTGCCTCTATGTTCTTATCCTTTTCCTTTAATCTGTCTCATTTTCACTCTGTTCACTCCTTCACCTCAATTCTTCCTTTTTTTACTCCTAAGAATTTTTTGCTGCATCTTTGTTTAGTGTAATATATTATTTAGTTTGCGCCTCTCTACACAGTCTGAGTGACTGTGAAGATGCAGGGAATCTTAAGTGCAAACCACATGCAAACATACTGTACACTAAGACTGTTTTCACTCACTCACTTGCTTGTTCACTCACTCACTCACTCACTCTTAAACATACATTTGCATGCTCACACATATACAGTGTGCACACTTGCAAGCCCATGGCCATCTGTATGTGAGCAAGCTGGCCCTCTAATCTGTGGCTTGGTTGGGGCTTCTTCCAAAGTTCCTGGACCTAAAAAGGCCTAGCCTGCCTGGGCTGGAACAGTAACACCCTACACTTAGCCACATGGCGCTAGCTAGCCCACACCCTGCTAAACACAGCCAGATGTGCGGGGACTGGCAGCTTGGTACAATGTCACTGTACTCTCCTTCAGCCAAATGAACAAAAAATTCTAAGCTTTGCCTATTTTTAACCATAAAAATCTACTTTAACCTTACTAAATATTTTGTTTCTAAGCCTGTGAATAACCCAGATCCAGCTACCAATCCCCGGATGAATCAGTAAAGGATTAGGGTATTTACCAAAGCCAACAACAGAAGTAAGTCAGAACTTTGCACATTCTAACATCTAAGGCTTTACTGTAACAGGATGTATTTAGTAAGAGTAGCTGGATTGTGTCAAAATGTGCTGATTATGTGGCAGCAAATGTAACATATAATGGCCCAATTAACCCCAGTCTATCGCTCAGCTCTCGTCTTCAGAGGACACGGTCAACAACAGATGGTTTTTAGACCTCAAGGTCCCAAAACACATAAACTCCTCTCCTCCCTCTGTCAGCGCTGCTGTCCCCATCATGCTCATTCGTTCAACAGCGCAGGCGTGGGTTGCTTAGGAGAGGACAGGAGAGGAGAGGAGAGGAAAGATGTACAGGTGGTGTTGCCAGACATTAGATAAACAAAAAGATAAGCATGATTCATTTTCCATTTCAAATCAATGGCAGTAATCAGAAATTTGTACGAACATCTGACAAGTGTACATGAACAAAAGCAAACTCCAATTGACTTCATTGTGTAGCAACACAAGTTACTGCATTCATGACGTGTGTCAGTGTGTATTTATCTGCAAGCTTTTTGATGCACTTCATCACAATTGTTTAGAGGTCAGAGCTGAGTGCTGCTTGAATGTGTGTGCCTTGTAGTTTATGTTGTTTACTGGCTCTGCTGTGCTAAATGAGATGGTTTCCTCAAGAACGGGAAAGTTCAAGAACTGTAAGATGACATAAACTAACTTGGAGGGAATTTGTATGTGTTGACAGGTTTGTGTGTGTGCATGTGTGTGTGTGTGTGTGTGTGTGTGTGTGTGTGTGTGTGTGCGCGTACGTGTGTGTGTGTGTTTTGGCAGGGAGACTGTATCCCTTTGGCAAAGCAGCAGCACTGTGAGTGAAAAGGAGGGACCATGAGAAAGAACGACACAGAGTGATAGAAGAAAGTAAACAAATGTCACTCAGCCACTAATCACTGTGATCTGGAAAGGTCAGGCTAACTAGCCAAGCTCAGAGCTCCAACTGACAGATCCATTGTCACCAACTGGCCGAGGGGAACAAGTGAAGCACAGAGACACCCTTCTATTAACTGGAGCGGGTCATTAGACAAATATAATTGCCTTAGTGCGCAACTGTTCTAAGCTTGAAAATCTCTCTCTATCTTTCTCATACTCTGAGCATTACAATTGAGTCATATTATTTCATGTGATCAACAGTCTGCAACACAGAAATCACATACACTATGGTAACATTATACTCTTAAAGGTTATTTTGCTATACTGTAGAAACTACAACAGAGTCAATGTCAAGAATTTGAGATTGGTTTGATTTTTAAATAAAGCCTTATTTCATTGAGATTAATATATTCAAATTTTGTCAAAATGTTCCATTAAATAGTTTAAATAGTTTTGGTGACTTATGATGCCGATGTGCAGACATGGCTCAAGAACATGGCATTTTATTCATGTTCTTGAGCCATGTCTGCACATCGGAAAAGGTCTTGATCCAGATTACTTAGAATCAGAAGTTTTCCTCTTGTAGTACACACATAGTTGTAAAATTAAAGCCCACTGTATACATGTATTTGCCATATTGTATTTGCTTATTTCCTTCTGTTTTCTAGTGATATAATTGGCTAATTTAAATCAAGGTAATTGACCACCAGCTCACTAATTTGTAAAACTGCCTTATGTGGCCTAATACAAGCTGAGACATTTAAGCAATAGCTACCATGGAATAAACTGTAGGGCAAAATCTCAAAATCAGTGTAGGCTATATTTTGTAATACATAGTTACGTTTTTGTTATCTGCTATTGACTTGATACAATGATATCTAGGGCTGAAAGCTTTTTTTTTTATAAAAGAGCTGGCACTCTGACAACACCACTGCAAGGCATTACTATTGTCATCTACTGAAGCATGACAATAGATCAATGCTCTGCATTATAGAAGGGCTTTAACTTGTCTCGTACACTTATTGTCCATCTTGTGTGCAGGCTGGCTGTGTCCAGAGTGGAAATATGGAAAAATGGGCAACACCACAAATGGCAAGACAATATACTGATCAAAACAGACACATTTTTTCATTCATTTATACACAGGCTGTAAATAGACAAACTCACCATTAAAGGCCTTGTACTGTCCAGTGAGTGAGGTCTGTAAGGATCGTCCAGCGTCTTTGAGTAGTCCCTCCATCTCCCTGCGGCTCAGCATGGCCAGGTTGTCCTCCATGTCACTGGTACAGCAGGTGTAACCCTGGGGACAAATGCGCAGGTGCTCCCCTATAACAAGGACAGGTGGAGACACAGGAAGAGAAAGGTGGTGGACGGAAAGTAACAGGAAAGACAGAGGAAAGGGAAACAAGTAGAGGAAGAGGAGATGGAGAGAAAATGAAAAATGAAACATTAGTATTAACAGGTTCTATCATAGAAGTACACTCTCAAGAACACTCAACTACAAAACTGAGATTAATAGATTTGCTGCTATATAAAATGGTCAATAGTGAACATGAACATGACAGGCTGAATTAGCTAAAATGGCTGTTTATTATGACCTTAAACCCGGTCAGCTGGCAGTGGAGGAGGCTGGGCTGCATGTGTTTGCCCACTTGATTACCTGGCAAGATGTGGAGGCAATGGGAGCAGTGGAGCAGGAGTACAGCATCAGCTCCCATGCAATTTTAATGAGCACTCCTGACACACATGCCTGTGCCTGCATTTGAAAACAACATGTGTACACAGACACACAAACTCAGAAAACCAGGATCTGTAAGCTTAGGCATTGTGTGTGTGTGTGCGTGCATGTTTGTATGCCTCTACAGTGCTGTCAAAGTTGGTTAAAACTGCAGTTAAGCTGCAACTGACATCAGAACAAATGGTGTGGATGATGGGAATTCCATCATCCAGATCAATGTAACCAAGCCTGAAGCAAACAGAAATCATGCGGGTGACATTCATTGACAGGTGAAGAAAGCAGATAATGTATGATGCAATGTTTTTGCAGATTCTTCCCCACTACTTCTATTTCTAGACACAAGCGTACACACAGTGATCAAATAAACAAGGATGTGTTGCACTATATAGAGTAAGGGTGCAATGAATTTCGCTGAATAGGATGAGTGTATGAAGCTTGTAGATGACTTCTAACACAATATTAAAGATAACAGGAAGTTCAACCATCAAAAAGGCTGTAGCCAGTCTGCAAATAGGATGGAATACTTCTTTGTTGCTCTGTGCTCTTCCACAGGTGGCGCAAGGTCAAAATGATTGTTTATGTGGCTGTATTAGAGGCTTTAACACAAATTTTCATTTTCAACAAAGAGCTTTCACTTGTGTATATGTTTTGTCACCTTGGGCCTGTTTGGAAAACGTTTCCCCACTGATATAGACTTCAAACGCATAACTACAGAGAGAGAGGGGGAGAGGGAGATTGGAATTAAATAACCAAAACAAACATACAATCTCAACTGTTGTTTGGTTCTAAAAGGCATTTGTACACTAGCCTTGCATCTCACCACTATAAATGACATAAACCTGAAGAAAACATTGACAATCTACAGAGGTACAACCTGACAATTTAAATTTTTAAGGTAGATGCACACAAGAGAAGACAGGCTGTGTTCTGACTGCCAGAGGTTTAAATGGAACTTCACTTCACAGAGTAAAAACTTCAAAAAGCCAGCATCACATATCCAGAAATCCTCCACCAGACAAAGGAGCAGCAAAATAGCTCACTTGGCTACAAAAAATATACATACACTATGCATATGCTTGCTATGACCTGAGAGGATATACACAGTTTCCTTTGATCTACATTGATTTATTTTATGTTTGTGTATAAAGTATAATGTAACGTTTGTTTTGTGTTTTTTTATCTGTTTCATTTGGTTTTCATGCTAAAATGTAATAATCAATAATACATAACTGAGCTTCAGCAATAATGTGATTAAAGAAAAGATTTGAGACACAAAATGTCTGTAGATCAATGCCTTTATCTCCTTTTGTAACTTTGGAAGTTTGATAATGCATCTAACGAAAAAACACATCTAATCAACAAAAAAGTAAGTAAGTAAGAATGAGTCTTCTTTTATTTTCCAATGCAATGGCTCAGGAGGTAAGATAAGCTAAATTACATGTTGCAAAAAGTACCATACAGTAGCTGTTACTGACTATTCCACAGTCTGTGTTATAGAAGCCAACATCTCCACTATTATTTTATACAAGTGTGCCACTGGTTGCATTTTGTGCTAAAGCTGTATTTATAGATAAAAAGTGCCGGTTGTAGCATCTCCTTTCATTGTATTACTCCCTCCAACTAACTGAATGCCAGCGTATCTACCTGCTCACTGAAAGGCCATACAGTCACAAGCATTCAAATATTCTGTAATTCTTTCAGTCTGTTATTGTGCACAGGTTCACTCACACACTCACATTCACACACCAACATACTATATAAACCAACCATACACAAATATGCAGACACTAACATTTAGCAGGTATGACTTACTTTTCTATTACAAAGGATTTTCTGGCCTTTTATTTTATCTGTTTTTTATTTTGAGAGAATATTTAGATTTGTTTTCATTCTGCTCTTGTCACAGCAATAATACATTTACTGCAAACAAACTAAATTAATGTGATGGTTCCCAAGCTACTGGCAAATATTTTAAACAATTTAATGGGACAATGATATTAATACATTTTTGCTGCTATGTTGTAAACCTTCAGGTTTCTCTTTAAAACACTTTAAACAAAATAATGGGTTACCCACAATGGACAATGGATTTTGGATGTACATGTATATTAATGCATCCAAAGATATTTGTCCTTGTTCATCCTTTGTTTATTACTGAAGTTTAGTAATAACTCTAATACTAAGCGTTAAGATAAGTCCAGTATCAAAGCTCTGCAGCTTACATATTCTAATATTGTTAAAATTCTTGAAATGTTTCATCAGTATGTTTGATCACATCACTGGGCTTTACACAGCTCAGTATAAAGTCACATATAAATGCAGTAAACGCACACACATTGGTACAGGATTAATGATTTAACGTCCCTCAGACTGTCATTAGCATGCGCCTGGCAGAGTTTCAGCTGAGGGCCAGTCTATAGGCACAGTGTTGCTATCAATAAGATTGATCCTGCCATACTTTTCAAAGTTGATGATTTCAATGTGCACAATTACAAGAAGCATTCACCTTCATGTACTGTAGTTGTGGCCTGAGTTAATCACTTTGTATCCCCATTCAATCCATGATCGCTGCTGTATTTTAAGTGTATATGACAAGAATCCGTGCACTTCACTGATTATATGTCAACCAAGTTTTCTGTAACTGTCCTTTAAGTGCCTCATCCAGCCCAACTGTAAAGTGGAGCAATTAAAGGCAATTTTCCTCTTCGAACACCAAAGTGGAGGACAGGCTGGCCAGACTGGAGAAGAAGGTGACATTAAACATCTCTCAGTACCCTCTCGCTGGTCATGGTGTGACTCATGCCCACTCACCAAGAGAGAGAGTTTGGACATGGAGTGTGGCACTTGTGTGTAAGCCTATGTGATTTGTGTGCTTGAGTGAGAGGAAAAATAAATTGAGTGAGAAGGTGAGAAAGTGGAGACGAAAGCACACAGAAAAAGGAGAAGGAGAGAAGGAAAAAAGGAGGGAGGAGAACATTGAAAAGTGAGAGGTGGAGTGAAAGAAAGAAAGAAGATTGATGGAGAAATAATATACAATACTATCAGGGGTCAGTTGCAATCTGTCATCCCATGGGACAGCCATTTAAATGCCTGGGCTGGTTTTAGTGTGTGTGCGTGCGTGTTTATGTGCATGTGTGTGAAAATTATGAGACTGTGTCCATTTCTTCCAGTGTAATCTGCTTGCTGCCTGCCATTTGAAGGACACACAAACACACAACACACACATGGATAGAAGAAGGTGTGAGACTTCCAGATGCAACCAGGTAGAAAACACCTTTCACCTGTAACAGAGCATTACATTTCCAGTAGGCTAACCTAATAGACAGCTAATGTTAGAAATGGAGTGGTCTCCCTTTGACTCAGTTGTGTGTATGTACAGTATGTGTGTGTGTGTGTGTGTGTGTGTGTGTGTGTGTGTGTGTGTGTGTACGTGTACGTGTACGTGTACGTACGTACGTGCGTGCGTGCGTGCATGTGTTTGTGTCTGTCTGTCTGTTTGGGTGGCCACTGGTTGATCAAAGTGTAGAGGAAATGTATCCTTAACAAGCAGACATGGATCCCCTGCTTTTACACTTGCACTCTATCATTCTCTCCCTCACTCTCTCTCTCAGGCACACTCATACTCACACACTTTCAGTCTCATAGCCAGAGGATACTAGAGTAATCAGCAGAGGAGGACAGCTCAATCTGGAGAAGAGCAGTGTTAGTGGTAGACTCCAACAGTAGAATCTTAAGGGCCACATCAGAGAAGGCAGCGACCACTAATACTTGAGATTTTCTGTGCTTACAATGCTAGACAAAACCCATTTTCTGTAATCAGAGATAGCTAAAAAAAACATGTTTTCATTATATACCACAAAATCCCCCCCTCTACATTAGAGATTTACTCTCGCCTTAACCAATTTCCAGCCTGCCTTCGCCATTTCCTGTCTTTATTGTTCCTGCAGTCTGAATAAACGTCATGGAATGCATGTAAACGCAAAAGACATGGTGATAATAATACCAAGGCACAAGTCCTGCAAGAGAAAGTGAATTACAGAGTTGAAACTGATTGCACACAATTCAAACAAAACCCACACATGTATAAGATCTGCTCTTAATTATATCATCTATTCAAATATATTTAAATTGACAGACTAGGTGTTCTGCATTAATCAACCACCTCTTGCAAGGACAATCAACACAGAGGTAGCACGCCAATCAGCCGCTCATGAAATGACACCCTTGCATAAACAACCCACCCAAACATTCTAAATATGTATGTGTGAGGGAAAAATTAGGGACAGTTGCTGTTCATTTTAACCCTATAACAATCCTCCATCACTTCTTTTCCTTTTCCTTTTGACGGACACAGCTGTTAAATGGTGAGCAATTCCCTAACCATTAGCTTATCACTGTTCACCAGGGAGGAAGGCTCCTATTAAATAGCAATCTGGGAATGCAGAATGAGGTTACACACACTGTGATAAAGCATGGGAGAGACTGACAGTCAGAGGCTTTTAGAGACGGTGGGAAACAGAGAGAAAAGAGAGGGCAACAGGAAATTAAGAATGACTCAAAGCCAAAATGTCTCTATTATTTGTCTGGGAATCTGTGAACAAAACAGAGGAACTCAAATTGCTGGTCTTTAATAGATATGTCACCATTACTGTGTCAGCATTGACTATTACCTTGTCATAGCCACTAAAACGATAATAAGAAGAAACACTTTTGCCTCATACAATGCTCTGTCTTTGTAGTGTCTTATTTCACCAGTCTTGATCAGAATGTTTTAGCCTGTGCAGGTGGTATGCTGACTGAGATATGTATTTTTGAGTGGAGCCATTCAGACCTGGATTATTCATACCCCTTTTCCACCGAGCTGGAGCCAGAGCTTGTTGGGAGCTAGAGCCTGACTAAGCACCTGCTCTTTGCTTTTCCACCGCCAAAGCTCCAGCCCCGAGCCTCAGAACGGGAGCCAGAGCGAGCACCAAGTCTTTGCTGGTCTAAAGCAAGACCCGATTATGTCAGCGGGCTGGGGGCGTGGTTATGTGAGCAGGACTCAAGAATGAGATAAAGTCATATTTAGGCAGAAATAACCTTTCAGTAACTGTATTTGGCCTCCAATCAATTTTTGGCAGGTGAAAATGCCTTATTTTGTGTTGTAATGGTCCTTTAAAAGAGTTCCAAACTGTCCTGTGAGCTCTAGTGTTTATATCATGAAGCTTATGAATGAGATCAAGTCATATATAGGCAGAAGTCAGCTTTCAGTTACTGTATTTGGCCTTTAATCAATTTTTGGCAGGTGAAAACTGTTCGTTATTTTATAGGCGTATGTAACCCTCCCATAAATCATGTCTTTTATAGTCTTGTCTCCAAATAGTAGGCATAAACAATAATATTAAATATAAAACACATCCCAACATGGGAATCAAATACTACGTAGGGCCCAGATCAGATAAAAAACAACGCAGAGTCACGAGGATCATTGCAAAAGTGATAATTTCTTTACTGACATTATAGTCTAATTTATAATTGCGGACGTACAGTTGTATGTAAATGCATATTATGACCGTTTTAGCGCTACCGCTCAACGGACTGCTGTGCGTGCTGCCCGCGGCCAGAAATCAGATTCTGGCAGACGATCACTTTTTGGCACGACACCGTTCCTGTATTTCTATTTAGGCTTGCAAACACATGAACAGCACTTGCATCGCGGCCGCAATTTCCTCCATCTTCGTCGTCTTCTCCTCCTTCTTTGTTGTCTTTTGTTTTCTTCTTCTACTTCTTTGTTTTCTTCTTCTTCTTCTTCTTCTTCTTCTTCTTCGTTTCCGGCGGGCTAGATGCCTTGCGGCATGTTGCTGCCTCTCACTGGTGAATCATGGAAGTGCTTCAAAGGTGCATGCTGGCTACGTTATACAGTGACGTAATCGCGTGGCTCCTTGCCAGCTCCTTGCCGGTGGAAAAACAACAGGTTCGTAAGAGTTGCTCGGGTTAACACCAACTGAGCACTCGCTGTAGCACCAGCTCCCAGCAAGCTCTAGCTCCAGCTCAGTGGAAAAGGGGTATCAGTGTGTTCACTGATGATTTGGGCATGCCCCCAGTTGCAGACAGTTTGTTCAATATATTGGTTTATTTATCCTTCAATTTGGTATGGTGGAAAACTGGGCCAAATAATGTTTCTGTTTAGGCTTTTTTTGTTCCTTTAAACACTGAGTATCTTTGATTCTGTTTTCATGTAGACAACTGGAAGACATATGGATTTTCTTATGTATCTGATCTTCACAACAAATAGTCACTAAAGTTAAATAATAAAGCCCTAATCAGTCTGAGCACAGAGGGCATCTGTCAAACTGAGGAGATTCAAATAATTGAATGGCATATTTTGCATGCCCTAATAGCTTCTTCTTGTTTGACAATAAAGGGAATTGGATGTGTCATCAAGTTTCTACGAATCTCATGCCAGTTGTAGTGTGAAATCAATGTTGTTACCCTCATATCTCTGTGCTTTACTAGTTTAGTAGAAGTTTTTTATTTGTTGTAGGTATTTACTAGTATTTTTATTTCTTGTTTGTACTTAAGTCAGTATCAGAATTGGCATATTATAACATGAAACTGGACACCCCCTAGTTTATATAACCACTGACTGCACAAGAAGGCCTGTATCGATGCATGTAATTTACAAGTTGAAGCCTGATCAGGGTATATATAGAACTTATAGTATGTAGAGTTTTAAGTCATAATTTGAATCAGACCAATCATATGTCCATAAATTAGCATGAATTAAAAATATATGGTAATTAGTGTAGACATAAAAGTGAACCTGCTTTTGTGTTTCAGTGTGACACTGCTGGTACTGAACTTATGGAACAGTATGAATATAGGAATTTAGGATGCATGACCTGAGAACAGTTGGTAAATATGTTCTTTTGAAGCACATTTGACAAAATGGCATGACTGAAACCACACTGATATGCTGAACCAAATAACTGATGGCCATTGGTGACGATTGCCATTGCATAACTGACAGGGTTTCAAACCACGATGTATAAAATTTGCGTTTGTGTGTTTGCATGCACGCATGCGTGTGCACACATGCTGTGAGATCTGAGAGATTAGCAGCCTAATCCAGTCATTGGTGAGAGTGTGTGCATGTGTGTCCACAGCTAGGTGGATTATTGCCAGTGCCAAGGAAAACACCCATGGAACACTAGGAATCACAAACATGCACACATGCACATACACACCCACACAAACACTTGAACAGCGGATTAGGGTTAAACAGATGAAAAACAACAGAGCTATTTGGCAGCAGAGGATGACATGTCTGATCCACCAACTGTACAAACTGGAACTCCTTATTTCACATACTCATCAGACAAATGTTCAACAACAGAGTCCTGAGCCGAACAGCTACCACCCCACATGCCTGTTTGCTGACAGCCTGCCTGCCTGTTTGTCTGCTTTTCTTTGTACTCCAAACTTTCACACACACACAGAACGACCCCACAGGCAACCCATGCTTTAACGTGGACCCTAGACCAGTCGGGTAATGTGAGCCAGGCAGAAAGTCACATAAATAGATTGCTTGAGCCAGACAAGGTGGCAGCCACACACATTAATAACACATTACTACTGAGGGTGGCTGATCTTCCATGGTGTCTTTTTCAAGCACACATTGGCTATCTGGCTACCTGCACTGCTACTGTATGTAGCTGACCAGCTATTCCTTTCTACTGTCACTCACCACTGTAGCAACAGACTCCCTGAAGTACCCATGGATGGTACTTCACACTGTTAATATCTCTCACTACTGTCACACTAAACACACGTTCTTCCACTCACTTGATTTGTTTTAAAGGCTGGGAAAAGTTTGATCAGCTACTCATTTGAACTACAGGAGAGAAAAACAGCTATATGGATAATGTGGTAATATAATGATGTGGGCAGGGGGGTTGGGGGGGTGGGGGTGTTAGGGTTTAGAAGCTCTAGCTGTGAGGACAAAACTAACCATCTTGCCAGTACCTATGGTCATGATCACCTGCAAAGGAAAGCACTAAACATATCCTGCTGACTGATGCTATGAATCACATACTATAATGCATTAGGGATTGTGTTTTTGTTGACCATTACCACACTGGCATGCTGATGCACCATCCCATTCCTAATGCCTATTCCAACAGAGATTTACATTATGTTAACTCACTTCTGCAACACAGAGCACAGTTTAGATATGTTTAACATATCCCACTGAGAACATATAGATTGTTTTTGCCTTTAATGAATAGCTGAAAGAAGAGAGGCAAGACAGGGAGCAAGCATCCCTTGCCATATTTTTTAAGTTTAAAAAATGCAAATATTCAGCTGTTATAGTTAATAGGACTCCTTTGAAAGATGTTAGCTGAAAAGCTAAGCCCTTAGAAGTAAAAAGAAGAAGCTTCAGCATGAGGCTGTGGTAACTTAAAGTGAATACAATCATTATGGATGGTGTCAGTGTTTCTCTGATAGTTTATAATGTCTCCCGTAACAACAGATGTAAACCAGATGCTGGAACATCAGAGCTAAGAACAACAGTGATAGTGCCATTATTTAGAGATAAAAGTGGATTAGGCATGGTGATTCTAATGTTACAAAATGTTCGACAAAATGTTTGTAACAAAGAACAAGACTAGTGCAAAAAGTGGAGCCATGACAGTGAATATGAGTGGGTGAGAAACTAAACTTTTTTTTAAAATTCCATTTCGAGGCACATTAGTTAAATGGAACAGAAGGCACTGCATGAATGTTAAGCCACATAATATTTTTGCTGGGTCTGACAGAACCTGTGGGATCCCAATCCTGTTGCAGTCCTCTAATGGGAGCTGTGATCCATAAGGAACATGATGGATTACAACAAGTTTTATAATTAAGTTGCTGTAACCCTGAGAAGCATGCTTGACTGCCCACTCTGATAAGACAGGCACAGAGCGACATGCACACAAATGCACACGTTTGCTCTTTGTCCTGTTCCTTCTTTCTCTGTCAGGCTGTGTGTTGCTCTCTTTCTCTCTTTTCTCTCTCTCTCACACACACACAGCCACACACAGACAATACACAAATCCCAGTAGTCAGTGAGTAACCAAAGAGTGTGAGTGCCAGCTGCTTTAAATAGTGGCAGCAGCCTGTCCCATTCACTTAGCAGGTACAGTCACAGTGCTTTCAAATAGGCTGACGGGGTGTTCTAGATTTCCAACCAGACTTCCAACTTGCCCAACCATGTCTTGCTTTCTTTAGTGTCATCCCCACTCTTCATCCATTCCCACCGTTTTTCTTTTTCTTTTTCTCCCCCACAATGTGTGTTGACTGAGATTAAATTTAACTGGCCTGGAATGCAGGGGAATGTAATTTTGTCAGACCTAACTAGAATAACACATCCAACAATATACTATTCAGACGGTACAGACACACACTGTCCTAGTTACACCCTATAAACCACAATTCTCCTGCAGGTTAAAGACATGCCTTAACTTGAGCTTGTCTCTGTGTTGACTTACTGAATCTTTATGTGTGTGCTCAAAATAAGGGAGACAGGTAGTGGAAAAAGACAGTGAAAAGTTATCCTGAAGAAAGTTATCCCGTTGATGTGCATCTGAACCACTTCTTAGACATACTGTACCATGGAGCATCTCAAAATAAAAGGAGTAACTATAGGGTGCAGAGAGATGACCTCATTTCTGTGTCTAAAGGAATTTGTGTATTGCTTTGGAGACTCAGTGTGTGTATGTTTGAGTTTTCCGCTGATGATCTAGCAAAGGTCCTTGACAGGAAGTGTCAACAGTTGACACACATCAGACAGAGCATCCTATCACATGATGCAGACAAAAGACGACTGATGCTACTGCCTCCTCTGTAACTGCACACAATGAAATCTAGAAGAGAGGAATATCAGATGCTATTCTCACGCAAGGACACTACAGCTGGATTCATATGTCCATTATAAATGTTCACGTTACTTACATGATAATTAATGACAGTTCCACATTGTACATGCAGTTCTGAACAGATTTGGTGGCAACATTGAAAAAATATAGCAGTCAAAATTTACTAAAGGAAGAGTGTTGGTGTCTTGTACAGCTTGCCTAATTACTGGGGTGCTGGAGAAAGCTTCATGTAAAACTTCTAAAACATTTTAACATCATTGATTTAGTATGACATATAATTTTGCTGCCTATTCACAATCGGTGAGGACCCAAGCAACTAAAGTTACATTTTCACTTAATTCATATTCAGCTTTTGACTTTGGAGCTATAATTATTTTTCAAGATGTTATCCTATTTGCAGTTGGCCTTAACAAATAATTAAGAGAAATTTGGCAGATGGTCCTGGAAAATTATATCTTTACAGCTGCAGTAATCAATATTTTTGTATTAACACTAGATCCAGTGACTGTGTGAAGTGATAGGGGTCATTCATATTGATTTATGCACTGAAAATTAGTAAAGCACGGAGCAACTAAAAGCAAGATGTTAAGAGGGGGTGGAGACCATAACAGAGCTGATAGGAGAGTACCTGCTATGTTAGATTTGCTAGCCGGCCAAAAACATAACCCATCTTATGCTAATGTTGCTCTGCACTGATATGCAATTGTTTGTTACCACATTTTCCATAACAACTTAATGAGGCGATTATATTTCAATGTTGTGTTTGTGTTAATTCTGCTGCCACTATGTGGTATCAATTAATGCAACTTTAAGCATACAAGTTTTTAAAAATAAGCTCTTCTCAAATTTGCTCAATTCCATTTTATATTGGCTTGACAATTGTAATTTCTGCCAACATGAGACATGGTATATATGTCAGAAAGCCTCACCACTTTATATGTTATACTATTCATGCTGTATCCATTAATGTGGCTGATTTATAGTTAAGTGTTCATAAGAAGAAACATTACGAGGTCTTAAGTATAGGCAAATTCCCTGAGCAACATTTCTGTGAAAAAACATGACGTTGCATTGTAAAATTGCCAGAGCATTTAATTACACATGTTAAAGGGCCTAGACAGACAGAAAAAGGGAGAGCATAATGTATATGCGTCTGTGTGCAGATATGTGTGTGAATACCTGCAGGTTTGAAAACGTGTAATTTTGTAGTAGTATAGCATGAGTGTGTGTGTGTGTGTGTGTGTGTGTGTGTGTGTGTGTGTGTGTATGTGGTAGAGAGAGAGATAGAGAGAGCTCATGGCTTGACTCCTCCACTTGGAAACTTCCTTTTGCAACAGTGCTGTCTCCTGATGGCGAACGAACAAACAAAGCAGCCAGTTCCCCTGTGCTCTGTTCTGCTCAGAGGTGGAGAGGCTGACGGATAGAAGCTGACCTGCTGTTGTCAGGGCCTGTCAAAGCAACAAGAGCTAATAGATATTCAGCCAGGACTGAGTCAGAGTCATGGACACAGAGAGAGGTGTGTATAGAAGAAAAATGGGAAGGTGAACACATAAAAGTGGCTGTGGTGATGTGATAGAAAAAGCAGAGAAGATGAAAAGTTGTCACAAAGGAACCATAGATACACTACAAATGATGGAGAGCATACACAAACTTAGAAAAGACAGGAAGGAGAATAGAAAGTAGGACTCAAATGACACTGAATTATTGTTACAGTGAATTATTAAAAAAAACTATTGAATCCAAAGCAACCAAAATAAACTTGAAAGTGCTCATTATTAAACTGAAATGAAACACAAACAGGCCAGTTTTCTTTCCTAAAAATGAATGAAACAGCTGGTTATAAAAACTTGAATGATTTTCTGCCAGATGATAAATGGTTAATCTTCCCAGCAGTATACAGAGTTGCAAGGGAGTTGCAGGTACAGCTGTTATCTGCCAAGACCTTTGACCCTCTCAAGCTCATCTCTTTGTTCTCACCTCATCCTCACACAGCAGTAGGAACTCTTAAAATCTGCACAGAGTACAGTGTACAGAATTGTGCATTTTGGGCATTGTGAAGAAATCCACAGTCACATTTTTATCTGACTGTAACTGACTGAATCTCCTAGTACATGCAATGAAATACAGAGTAAGACATTAACTGTTATAAAGAGGTAGTATAGTTTGTTAAATAACGATACTTATTATTATAATAAACCTCTTAGTGCTTCTGCATTTGAATGTTGTCAGATCAAACTGATACTTTAATTTTCCACTTTAACAGAAAGAATGAACAGTCTGTTCTCTCACTCTCTTTTTTTGGATAGAAATGAATAGAAATGCATTTTCAATATAATTGAAATGGCACATATGATGGAAGTCTTAAATGTAATTCTATTATTTAATCTGACTCTTTTCTCTCTGCTGCCATAGTACAAAGACTTTCACTAAAAAACATCAATCATCAGCTTTTAACCCACAAGCACACACCCTGCCACACCCATTCAACTGTTTTTCAAAGCCAGATGGAAAAGTTAACAAATCTTCAATCAGATCTTCTTTAATCCCAATAATGAGTCAGATAAGTGTTCAGGGGAAGCTTCTGGATTTTTCAACCTGGACCCTATTTTCCCATTATTGTGTGTCCAAGTGACTAACGGGGACAACAATTTTTGAAATTGCTCCAGTATTGAGCAGGAACACTTCTGCCGGGAGCCACGAAATGGGCTACCATGTTATCCAAAGAGGCAATTGCATCAATGTACGTACACTAAAAGTGCTTGTTTTTGATGGGCTCAGATTATTATTATTATAAGTGTTTGACAACATTGTGAAAAGGTTACCTGCAAAGAAATTTCTCTATATTGTCAGATTATATTGCAGTTCAATTTGAGGCTGCTGGCTGATGTGTTCTCGGTCATTACTGGACCAATTTCAAAAAATGTTTTCCCCATTAGCCACTTAGACACAAAAAGATGAGAAAATAGGGTCCAGGTTGAAAAATCCCCAAATTTCCCTTTAAATGTTCAGTGATCTGATTATAGACCTGTGTTTGGAGAAAATATGACTGACACTCTCTGCCTCAGTCATCAGATCAAAGGACAGACAAGCCTCTCAATCCTTCCCTTAGTTCACTCATCTCTCCCTCCCTCCATCCCCCCTTTCCTTCCTTTGCCTCTGGCTGGGAATCTGGCCAGGGAATCTGGGTTTACAAAGAGCAGATCCACACTTGCCCAGATCCCCAAACACTGGCATGTTTTATTTATGGCTGGGGTGAGACAACCATCTTTACCTTGGGTTTTCTCTTATCTGTATTATTTTATGTCATTTGTCAACATTTATTATAAATCAAGATAAGTGTAAGTGTAAGTGTCATCATCTGTCATTTGGTGGCATTACTGGATTGATGGGAAATCAAATTGCACAACTTACCCGTTATGTGGAGAGCTTGTGTCTATGTACTCACTGTGTTTAAGCATTTTTCATAAAACAAACAATCTAGAGGAGGTCTGATCATTCAGCAAAGCACCAACAGCCACACTTTAATCAGTGAAAAAGACAGAGCTGTGTTTTTCAGTGTGTGTGTGTTCCTGTTAACTGACAATCAGACGCATTATGACGACGGCTAAGTGCTTCAGTGATTGCTCTCAAGCGATTGCTGTGTCTCATAACCAGTGAGTCATATTAAAAGCCTGATCTGAAAGAGGGCCTGACATGGGAACTAAAGCTGTACAAGGAAAGCGCTGTTTTGGCAATGTTGTGTGTGCATGGTGTGTGAGCCAAGCTGTCTATTTTGAAGTCAGGTCAGGACAGGCTAACACTTCAGGCCTTTCTTAGTCACTGTGAGTCAGTAAAATGTCTTGACAACAGACAGATAGCTAACTGACAGCCAGGCGGAAAGACTGAAAGGCAAACAAACAAAAACATGAAAGTCACATGGCAAATAGGCTGCGAGAGAGAGCTGAGTGGAAGACATTTTTGGATAGGCAGGTAGGCAGACAAAAAACAAGGACTGACAGGAAGATAGTCAACACATACACAAACTACTGGGAAGCAACAGCAAGATGCTGAGAGAAAGTCTTTGCTGTCCTCCTCTCCTTTAACCAGCCTGTTGTCTCAGCAAACCACAATGACAATCCGTGAAACAGCACAGAGCACCATTTGCCACAGTAGCTCATTTCAGAATCCAGGCCACCAAATCATTGTTCTATGTAGGCCACCATCTCTGTTGTCACACACTTCTCCTGCTTGATGCAAAGCAGTGTGGGCCTTGACCACTTACAGATAATGACTGGAGAACCACAACAGCCAGCTGTTTGTGTGCTTGCTGGGAAAACAGGGCGTGTTGGGAAGCTGAGTAACACTTGACCTTCAGGATGTCAGTGATGCACCAACAATTATGAAGTAAGGATCAGTATTTAGTTTAAGCATGATTATATCATGTTGACAAGAGTGACAGCTTTAGATACAAACCTTGGTATAAAAATATTGGCCGCGGTCCAGCTAATCATACAGTCGGTTTGAGTTGTGATGTTACACTAATACCTTTTTCAACACATATGATTAATGATTTATGCATCATGTATTCATTTAATATGTTTCTGTTTTTTTATGTGAGAGCATGTACTGAATAAATGTATCTATGGGCATGCATAATGCACACTGAAGAAACAAATTCCTTCTTGGGGACAATAAATCTATTTCATTGTAATTCATATTTTTGTGTGTTTCTGTATGCAGTAATCGCTGACCATAGCTGACCAATGCAGCAATCAGTCAGGGATGCATGCATTAAAATGAAAAAAATGATTTAAAAGTGATTTAAAGCTCATATAAGTTAAGATTCATTAAGTATTCTTTACGGTAACATAGACCAGTAGTGACATATTGCTGTATCCTCTGTCTGTTCTCATTGCACACAGCTGTGCAGATTACTGGCAACTATAAATTACTTTCTGTCATCACAGTGGGAAAAAGCAAAGACTGCACTGTGCCTTCTGTACTATTTACAGGTTACATTAAAACAATGTTCCAACTGTGGTGTAAAAAAAACATGCATAAAATACTATATACAAATTACACATAGTTGAAATAAAGCAGATGGCCTAAATCTTCAAATTAAGAAAATTTAGCATTATGTGCAGCATTGACTAGACTAGTACAGTTGCTTTGCTGGCTGGTCTTGATAGCCTTTCATAATGGTTTTGACTGTAATGAACAACAAAATACTTTTTCCTGGAAACAAGTCAATCTAGACTAGGTCAGACTGGATCATCAAACAAAATACAACATAAAAAAAGACTTTCACACATTCCACTTCAGATAGCCAAAACTCCAAACAGTCCTGAATTTGTCATGGGTTAGCACTTGTTAGCGTGACAGTGCAAGGCTGACTGGTCACACAATGACCCTTCAAGCACTGGAACAAGCTTAATGATGTAAAAAATCATTAGTCCTCTCACTGCTGATAGGGACAGTGGACAGATTATGTGCAGTTTGAGAATTTATGTTCCGCACCGCACAATCCAAGCATTCTTCACAGATAGTTCAGCGAGAACCACAGCAAATTACTCTTCACCATATCTGTAAGGGGAATTACATCCACGGGAGCTTGGAACTGATGACTGCAGCTCAGATGCTAAAAGGTCAGACTAGAATGTAACACTCAGAAGTGGGAAAAGCTATGCATTTGACATCAAAGATGGGTTGTTTGATTTACTTTTTTTTTTTTTTTTAAGAAAAACTCTTAGAAGTGTACAGAAGGTTGTTGAAAAATTCTGTATTACACATTACAGAAATATTAGCAGTTATTTGGGCATTCTGACGACGACTCTCTGCTGTTAAGATTTTCACAGGCAGCCCTTTAGGCCTTTAGGATTCAAAATCTTGGCATATTGTGGGAGCAGCTTTATTGCAGCGCTCTGACAGGTAAAGGCATAAGATGTGTAAAGGAATGTTTTTGTCTTTCACTTGGTATGCCTCTGTCTAATCCCCTTTTCAGTCTGGGTCTGGAAGGGGGCTTTTCAAAGGGTTCTTCTTTGAAAAAAGAAAACCTAAATGCTTGTCAAATTTGCACTTCTGAACTTTTAAGTGGAGCAGTTCCCTTTTCTGTCCTGCTTTCAGTTTGCCCCCGTTGGTCTCTCCTTCTTACAGTCACTTGCTCTGTCATACACACTTTTAATGTTTTTCCTCAGTGCTCAAGTGCCTGTCGACTTCAAAGTTTTAGATGTTTTTCTGTCATCTGTCATGATTTCTTGGTTTTGTGTGTAGCTATACTTAACATGCAGACTGAAAATGTATCTTGCTCCTCTCGGTTTCCTTTATTCTAACATTTTGTGAGAGACTTTTATCAGTTTTCCAAATATCCGATTTTCTCAAACAATCCTCTGTGTTCTTTTTTGGATATCTTCCCTGTAACCTTTTCATCTCCCCATATTTTACTCCTCATTCTTATCAACTGTCAAAACTTTTCCCACCTGCAGTGTGACATCTAAATAACTGACTTCAGTCAACAGACGAGATGCTTCATCATTTGGTGCAAGAATTTGTACCGTTAATCATTGCCTACTGGTTGCTCCAAGGCAATGGCAGTGGCAGTGGTTATCTCTTTTGATGTGACCCTTGACATCTGATTTTTAGCTGGCTGTGAGAGTTTAGTTTCAATTTCATTTCAGTGGAAATGCAGGGGTCAAATTTAAAGAATCTTATTTCATCTCATAAAATATCCTTTCCTATGTCACTTTCCAATATTAGAAAAAAAATAGAATAAACTTTTTCCAAGGGACTGAAATAAACCAGTGAGAGTGGGACAAAGCTTTTCCTCTGTCCTCCCTCACTGGAAAACAGTCATTAGAAAGAGCTGGCCTGTGCTGAAAGGCTAGATGCTTATCCTCCCAGAGTGAGATGAAGGCAGAAGAGGAGGGAGAGAGAGCGCTGAGAGGGAGGCCACAGGGAGACAGATAGGGCAGTGGCTTTTGCTGAAAGGGTATATGGTTATCCCTCCAGCCACAGAGAGAGGAGGAGAGGCTCAGAGTAGAGAACGAAATCAGAATTTACAGAGTATGGAGACGGGAAAAAAAGAGATAGAGAGAAGGCCTGAAGGGCTCTCTGTGGTTATCTATCCCACTCTTCTAAGGCCCTGCATCTTATCTGCAGTCCAGACGACAGTCAAAAACGGGCACATGATGGCATGCTACTTGAGCCAGTAGCATCACTGTACAACCACCAGGCTAATGACCATGAGCTACTAAACTTACACAGCTGGCATCTTCACTGTGGTCTGAGACTACTGTTTACTGTGTGAAATCTGTTCACCCTTCATTTAACAAGCATTGCTGTGAGGCTGTACTCAGGCACAGAGGTGGTTTTAGCTAAAAGCCTTGTCAAGTATGTTAACATGCTCACAATGACACTGTTGACATGCTGATGTTTAATACGTATAATGTTTACCATGTTAGTTCAGCTTTTTGAATCAATGTGAAACTTAGATGTAGGGTGTCTTTGTTCCAGTAATAATTTGATCAGTAGCCTTTTGTACGAATTGGAGAAAATCGATAAAAGCATGTACAACTTTTTTGTAAATCAGCAACTGATAAAAATTACCTAATTTTAGTGAATATCTTCAGCTAGAAGAGACATGACTCGACAACATTTGTGATTTGATTGTCAAAACAGAGGTTAGCATCAAATGTTACCCACAGATTCTTAGCAGTCTGCTAAATATTATTTGACAAATGACCTGGACCAAAATAGCTGATGAAATTAGGGGGTCCGAATAGAATGACCTCAGATTCATCATCATTAAAGTTTTGAGACATCCATTACTTAATATCAGAGAGGCAAGTTCTAAGATAGGCTGCCAGGATCTGTGGGAATGGTAAAGAACATCATGCTTGTGAAAAAAAGGGAGAGAGGCAGCATACATAGAGACTGAGCCATCATGGAAGTGCAGTTACCCAGAGCAACAGAAAAAGTTCTACCAGAGAGGTATGAACGCAATAGGCTGAGCGCCGTGCCCTTGAGGCCTACCCAAGTTTTTAAGCGATGCAAGAGGATACCATCATCGACTATATCAAATGCGGCTGTTAAAAACTACTATTATTCATAAAATATATCAGTTGGGATTAAATTGCTTAACACAACCTTAGATAAAAACAACAATTTACTACAGAAAAATCACCTTCTATAATTACAGGGGGTCCATATTAGGTTTCTTCAGTATATAGCATGCTTAATATTATTTGGAAAAGAGGCAGAAGTAAGACAATTGTTAAAAGATTGCAAAGGAATGGAAAATACCTCCTCAAAGGCCTGTCTGAGATGCAGGAGAAGGAGTTGATATCTAACACTGAGATTGCGTTGGGTTGAAACAGGGAAAAAAAGGGGCCGAAAAGGTGTTAGAAATGCTCTGAAGACCACTGGATTTCAATATTTGGACTGAAGCCAGCACTCCCTGACATCATATAGCCTCTTCCAGCATCACATCCACCTACAAAGCCCACCATTGTGTGGCCCTGCCCATGCCCTCCACCCACGCCCGTCACACCACCCAAATCCTGCTGCACTGGCATCAGTCAACGGACAAAAGAGCACATTTGATTAACTTCATATCTGTCAGCTACCACTGAGCCATGCCAAAGCAGACATGTCAGATCATGCCCCATTTGATCTTTAAGGGGATTTAAAGAGAGGGAGAGGGACAGAGAAAGAGAGAGAGAGAGAGAGAGAGAGAGAGAGAGAGAGAGAGAGAGAGAGAGAGAGAGAGAGAGAGAGAGGCCAAGAAGGAAATTTGTAGTTATTTGCTCGCATTGACATCACAAGACAGCATCTCTTACATGTACACCTTTGTGTCTTTATACAACAGGTGTGTGTGTGTGTGTGTGTGTGTGTGTGTGTGTGTGTGTGTGTGTGTGTGTGTGTGTGTGTGTGTGTGTGTGTGTGTGCAAGTTCCTGAAGCACTGTGTGTACAGTAAGCTTAACATCTACATGCCTTGACTAGAGAGAAATCAGTCTTACTGCGACTTTCTCTGAAGCTTATATCCTCAAAAGAAAGATTGTGAACCCAGTTTTACAACTATAGTTTAGAAATGTGATAGATATTGTTTAGTTTTAACCAATTTTATACATGGAGAACAGCTAAAGTGAATGTCTTTCATGGGCAGTGCAAAATGATTCAGAAACCAAATAACGGTGCTGTAATAGCAGTTATACAAGCTTCAGTTCCTGTCTGATTTGTGGGGGTGAAACAATGTTTGACTCTTGTAGAGGCTGTTAATTATCTGCCCACAAATAATTTTGCTAAAGGTTCATGTCTACAGGAGGTTGGCTAATTTTAAATGTCCAGTCCTGCTCTCAGTATTAACTTTAATGTGTAAAGTTATTTTTATTGCTCCTGTCACTGGAGGTGAAAATGTAATAAAGTGAGCTTGGACACAACCTTTTCTCCTAATTACCTGTCCCTTTGGCTTGGCTATTGTTAATCATAGACAAGGCTTTGAGATTCAAGCCATATGCAGAAAATGAGGGTGAAAAGAGTACTTCACCATAACATCATCAGCTTTCTAACAGCTGATTGAATACTGTTGTCACACACACAAAAAATCCAGAGTATCAAGTGCAGGTTTCTTTTTTACCTTCAGTGTTTAAAGAGAAGAAAAAAGAAAAAAGGGAAGTAAATGAGGTGTTTCGTTTGCAGCAGAGCAGCATTGCTACAGAGGGTAAAGAGAGGGAACATCAAAGCCTACTTCAGGATAGAAATAGGGGAAGAGAGAGAGGAGGAGGGTAGAGACGCAGTAGAAACTTGCAGTCTGTGGTCCCTGCTTAGAAAAAAAGACTGAGATTAGGTGCAGGAGATAAGAAAAGGAAGGTTAGTGAGGAAAAAGAGAAGATCCTTTTTATTTTAGAGAAAGGAACATGTTCTTGACAGTCTTATGAAGCGGCTGTCTCCAGGAAGAAAGATAGGTTCCCTTTACTGACTAAAATAATAACTACAGAGGTAGTCGCCAGTTAACTGCCAAGGTAGATGTCTGTATCACCAAACACTGCTCCAGTGCATGACCAAGGCCTTTAAATGTGCTACAGTCTGGTTTAACTACAAGGACAGACCTACTCATAAAAGAGGATATCTCCTCCATGTTGTTCCACACACACAAATGGTAACTACATACAGACCGCAGAATCACCTAGAGGTACAATAAAAATCCTGAACCGCAACAGATTCTGTTTGCCAAACAAGGCAGACACAATATAATTCTGACAAGAAGACAGACACGCCTCCAAAGCATCTCCACAAGGACACACAGAGGCACATTGCACAGCCTCCATTTTCTTTTTCCCAATCTGAAAATGTTTTATTACTGGCTCACTACTGCCAAGTGAAAAGATAATTTAACTTTGGATGGACTTTAAAGCAGTTAAGGAGACACTTAGCCATCTGAGCCTGCTGATGATAATGTGTTTCACTGGGCTGCAGGCAGATTCAGACGCCAGGAATTCTCAGGCCACTGGGAAACCAGAGTTGTGTTTGTGAACAGATTATGAGTGTGCCATTCCCAGGGAACTCAATTAGAGGAGATAGGGATCTAATCCACAAGTAAACAGTGAATGGTCAGAGAAGAGCCACAGTATCCTTGGTTTCCTTTATTTTTTCCTCATTTTGTTTATCTGTCATTTGCCACCTCAGCCATTGAGGATGGGAAATATTAAGGCAAAAAGTCTACATCTTGACTAGAATCAACAGAATTAGACACACACGTCAGTCACTGATGCCTGAATGTCACTCAATAACTGTTCAATTCTATAAAAGCATAAAGGAAAATAGCTGGCTAATTGCCACTGTATTATGAGACACACATTTTGAGATATTTTGACAAGTAGTTCTGGGGGCATTTTTTGCCTTTATTTGACAGCAACAGCAGAGAGATGACAGGAACAAGGGGAAGATAAAGATGGGAATCAAAATCCAACAAAGGCCCCTGGCCAGACACAAGCTGTAACGTTGTGGCTTATGGTCAGCGTTCTAACCTCTAGACCACCAGGGCGTCACCAATTTTTTCAACTTTCCATGAACTAAGAAAAACATTTCTTTTTCATCTTTGGCACAGTATATTTTTCAGATAATCCAACAAGCTTTTAAATTGTTTAATGAGCTTAACACGTAGAAAAATGTTCTCAGCACATCAAGGAATTGTTTAAACTTGCCAAAATTAATGATTGACACATGACACATTAAAGCCCCATAATTAAATTCTTATATATTTTGATCATGAACACATTGTGGAAAGGAAGCAAAAACAACATTTCAGAGGATTTCAAAGACTGTTTTAGCAAATTATTATTATATTATTCACTTTATTTGAAGATGAAGATATTTTCAACTTTTGCTTTCAGGGCAATTGGAGAAACACAATTGAGGAAAGAACACTTGCTGGAATGCTGTATCTAAATGCTAAACAAGCTGTAAACAGGCACATTATCAATTTCCATTTTACTTTGGTAATAACCAGACCTGTAGGGTAAAATTATAACCGTCTGTCTACAATCATCCGAAACAGCAGGACTTCTCTTTCACTTTCCAAAAATGATGGACATTTATAGACCTCTAAAGGCCCATGATGCTAGGTAGAAATAAAATAATAATCACATTATGATGAAAGTGTGTGCATAGTCTATGGAAAAGAGTATTTATAGCAGTGTAATGGTGCATTAGTCCCCCTTATCCCAAGAGATAAGGGGGACAAGCTACAATTTGCAAAATCGGTGATGTTGGAGGTGAGGATCTTGAATGGTTAAAGCTGCCTCTTCTAACAACCACTGAATGTCATTTAGCCAGACAAAAGCTGGTAGGCCGTCACACAGAATAACTTTCCATGCCTGTTTGAGAGAAGCAAACTGAATGTAGGAGAGTAAAGTGCTTTTAGAAAAATGTAACAATATGCTGAAAGTGGGGGGGCATATTGCAGCTTGACAGTGAATGCACCTCATCAGAAGGGCTGGAGTGGTTTCCTATCACAATGCAGAAATGTCCTTGGAGGGTTGTCTGGTAGGTACATTTAGCATCCATTCAAAGTGTGCTGCCAATCTACTGGATGGTACTAAAAAGACCAGAATAGCACTTCAGTGTGTTATTTATGAAGGGGCCAATATAGTCAAAAATGCACACAATTCTACTAGTGTACATAGGGTGTCCGCATATACAGAGGTGTTTACACATTTATCAACACATACAGTACATGTGTACACTTCAAGAAAATAAAACTTGGATGTTATTTGCATTACATACTGTAGTTGTTTTATGGTGAAACTACTAAACAATTGCAGTTTTTACAAAACAATACAGTTTTATATTTTTTATTACATAATACTGTAATGTTTCAGGAATATATAGTGCTGATTGAAGCTATGTTATTTAAAATGTGCAGCAGGCATTGGACTGAATAAAGAGTGTCTAGATGTGCTCTCTGTACTTCTTTGGTCAGCAGCTATTTTCTCTTGCGACTGCAACTGGATGCCTTTTTTTTTTTTTCAACCCGCATTCTGTGATGACCTGTTCTCCTCTGATTGGAGAGTACTCATTGCCCTTGTTGATTAGGTTGGTTAGGTCTACACAGCGAGATGGTTAGGATAAGAATATCAGGGTCAGAGACAATCAGAGGCAGAGTAGGGGTGGGTCTTCATACAATGCAGGTAGGAAAAAAAATATGCCATGTGTTCATAGCAAACGTTGGTTGAAAGTTTTGATTGCAATCCATTGATTTTGTTGGTTGTGAATTATTTCAACATATATTGGTGCGTTAACATCCACATGATGTGTATTTTTGACTTTCATGTGATTGGTTGTATACTTAAATGTTAGATAATTCTCACATTATTAAATGATGTTCCTCTGCTCATGTTAAAACATATAAAACATTACCTCAAAGTGTCTGATTACTACTCTATTTAACAATTTTTTTCTTATTTTGTTATACATTCACCAAGCACTTTATGAAGTACACCTATGCAATCTAATGCAATCCAATACAGCAACTCTGCCATAAATTCCACTTTTACAAAGCTTATATATTTTCAGTTGTTCAGTTGTATTTTGTTGACATTTTCAGAAAGGTGATAATTCTACTTCATGTTTATTATTGAAGTGTGTGGTGGTGGTGCATTGTAGTATTACTAGTGTTTTGCCCACTTTATGTATGTTAGTGGGCTGGGAAAAAAATATCAGGACACTGTTCAATATAATGCATTCCAGTACACCGCAACTACCCACTATGACCTCAATAATAAACATCAAATAGATATATCACCTTTCTGACAATGTCAACAAAAACTGAAGATGTATTAGCTTAAAAAAAAAAGATTTCATGGCAGACCTGTAATATTGGATTCCATTAGATTGCACTCCCACTTCTAATCCACATTATGCACAGCTTAAGTAGAGCTTTACAGTGCAAAACTTTTACAAGCAGTGTAATCCAACAACAAATAAACACCCATAAAGTTGCTGCTAATAAAGCTGATACAGCCAAACTAGACTAAAAGAAAAACAAACTGGCAGAGCAAGTAAAAGTAAGTCTAAGGCATGGGTGTAGATTTGTTTATGGGCAGTAGGGACATGTCATTACTAATATCAAGGTGTTCCTGGATTGTTCCTACCAGTATTTTTACCGATCTCTTTTTTGCAAAAAAAGTGTGCTATTATGATCAAATGAAAGAGCAGTATATAATGTATACTGGACCTGATGATCTGGCAACCCTAAACTTGAAGCTACACATTATTGACCAACAGCAGCTGTATTACTGTTGGTGACAATTTCCCCCAAAAGCAAATTAAGACATCTGGTCCTTTTTAAAGAAGAACCAAAGTGTCAGTAACAGTCAGGCTTAGTTAATAAGAATGTTCTGTAATTATATCCATCTCTCCCCCTTTTCCATGAGGGGATCAAGAGGAGACATGAACATTATCTATAAGCTAAACTAGCCACAGCTCTGGTTGTGACATAATTTCATTAAGGAAATCCTGTCAGCAGCAGCCTGAGCAGCACAGAGACACACAGACAGGTGCCTGCAGCCTCTCAGGTGAGCTCTGATTTCACAGTGAAAGATCTAGTCATAAGACAGTAGTTAAAAAAAAAAAAATGAAAAAATAGAAGCTTTTGAGGTGATTTAAATATAGGTTGGAGCATCACTGTGTACAGCTTCTCAGTTGAAATTCACCTGAGAAGCTGCAGCTCACCTGTCTGGGTGTCTTTATGCTACTCAAGCTGCTGCTGACAGGATTTTCATAAGAAAATGATCAAAGACATTTATGTTAGGGTTGATACTGCTGCCAGTACCCCTGACTAAGACACTAGCCAAAAGAACTGAAGTTGATCCGTGGGTGCTGCAATGCAGATGCCTGCTGCTAGTGTGTGTGTGTGTGTGTGTGTGTGTGTGTGTGTGTGTGTGTGTGTGTGTGTGTGTGTGTGTGTGTGTGTGTGTGTGTGTGTGTGTGTGTGTGTGTGTGTATATGTGTATAGGATGGGTCAAATGCAGAGGATCATTTTCATCTCAGTATATGTGAGTGCTAAGATTTTTGTCAAAATCCACAAACTGAAAGAAGAACAGATTCTTAGATGAGATTTGAAAACCTTACAGCAGCTTACAGAGCAGCATATTATCTACAGGTTTCTATAAAACTTATTTTTATTGTAACATGTATTGTGACAGTGTATGATGTGTTATGTTTAAATATTGTTTTCAGTCTCAGATTTATAACTAAGTAGTCTGTCAGTAAAATAAATGGTAAAGAACAGAAAACATCATAATACAATTCCGGTTTCAGACAAGTCACCAAATGCTTATTCAGTAAAGTAAAACTTTTGCAGAGTCAGGCTCTTTATGTGTGCATGTGTGTGCGCACATGTGCCTAGCACATGTGGGCAAGTACGCAGACACAACTATTTTGGCTGTCTCGCAAAAAATGTCCCTACCAAAGTTAAAACCAAACCTACGCCCTTGGTCTAAGGATGCCTCTGAATGCAGACAAACAGTGAAAAAACCAAAGGTTCTCAATTTAAACTGATATGAAGTGAAAATAAGTTAGTAAATCTTCCAACTAATTTCATATGATTAACTGAATTGAAAAACTATTGTTTTCAGTTGACTAATTAGTCCTTGATTACTAATTTTAGCCATAAACACGAGAATACCGAAAAAAATTACATTTCTCATGCTGGATGCCACACCACAAACAATATTTTATGCAACCCATATTGGCTACACAGTGTTACCACATAACTGTTTCAGAAAGCAGCAAAAACATACAGCTAACCACTCATTAAATTTCATCTTGGTAACATGTTTTTTGGAAAGCAGTTTTATGAGTTCATCGTCTCAGAGTGGTTAAAGCATATGGTTCACTTAGTGAGTATAGAGCAGAAGACTGAGGGCAAAGTATGTCTGTATAAATGTATGTATGTGCCACAGTATACTGTCCCTGTCCGGAGGTCATCTCACCCTTCAGCTCTATGGCTGCCCAGCCACCGGTAGATAAACACAGACAATGGCAAATGATTTAAGCTCCAATCAAATCAATGTCACAGCCCAGTCCGCCATGGCCTGACTGCTAGGTACCCGGCAGGTACACATCTCTGCCAGGCTGAAAGTGATTCAGAGTGCCAGTCACACGTATTACTCTCCTCCTTATCCCCACAGACTACCATAAATAAGAATTTGATTTAATTGGCCTGCCAGAGCATGAAAGATAATAATCAAGTCAGTTGTAAGAAATTGAGGGAAGGAATATGTTTGGAGAAGCAATTTGTGATTGATTTTAATTTAATGAGTACGCCTCTGCGGCGTTCACTCCAATAAATATGCATACAAACACACAGATACACACACACATTTATGTATTGGTTGAATGACCGGAGTCAAAGCAGTCAGAGGAGACAGCAGAATCATCTGTGTCCGAGGCATTAACAACCTTTATTGACGTCACCCTAAATCAACATGGCCAGGGCCTGAGAAAGAGAAAGCCAGCCAATTTATATAACAATGTGGGAAAAAAAGGGAGCTTTGCGATCAGCACAGCAGCTGTGCTTAATCAAGGGAACTAAGCCAAAAGAGATGTGAAGGACACAGAATGAGTGAAAGAAGGTGAAGAAAACTGGAGAGAGGAAGAGTGAGATTGAACCAAAATAAGAAGATGGGATATAAGACTGAAGTGAAGGGGGGAGGGGGGGGGGGGGGTTCTCAACTCTATACTTGTATCTCAAACACTGAGAGCCTGAAAAAAGGATGGAAGATTTAAGGAGACTGTCGGAGGGAGAGTTCCTCCTAGTGAGCGCACAATTCTCTTGACAAAACACCCCAATGTGAAACATCAAAGTCTTTTTGCATCACCACCACAATACGAACATGGGGAAATTTCCCAGAACCAAGACAGGAAAAGTAGGTGTTTGTTTCCCTTCATCAACCTACTGTGCTCTTTACAAGAGAAAAAATTATTTCGTCTCTCACTCCTGTTCCATGGGGAGGCTCATAACTTCTATAAATGCTACTATTATAAACTTTAAATGTACTATAAAAAGTCTTATCTGCTTTTTTTGAGGTTATAAAAGGTAAAGAAGAAACCTGAGCCACCTTTCTTGTTTCAGTCCATCCAGTCTTCATGGCCTTTGCTATTTATCAGCAGACATCACATGCAGAACAAAGTCATTCATCCTCAGCCTTACAGTCTCCTCTGTCCAACAGGACTTGTGATTCAATTTAACTGAGTAATGCACTGGCCCCTGAGGCTGCTGGGGTTGTTTAGGAAAATAGGGTGCTGGGTGTGAGGACACATGGGTGCAACAAGGCTGGCACTTTGGCTGCTTCACAGCTAGAAAAGGTGATTTAGTCACACACTGCAGATGTGCATAACCGTGCACATGCGCGGTGATTTTGAAAATGCCACGCTGAGTGTGCTGAAAGAATTAAAAGCTAACATGGGAGGAGTGATTAGAAATGTAGATGTAATGATGCTGTGGTGAAAAAATGCAAGCAAGAGACACAAAAACAAAGAACAGTAGGATGGTGAAACAGGTGAAAGTTATTATTGTTTTATAAGCCTCATCTCTGTCTGTTTTTATAAGCATCATCTCTGTCTCTCTCTTTGTCTCAGCAGGTAGGTAGTGAGAGCATAAAAGATTTAAAGAGAAGCTTTTTAGTTTATGCCTAAAGACGCATTCTCGAACACAAAAAAGACAACAGAGATACTAGACTATCTCTGACAAAGCTCATTGTTATAATCACAGGTACAGTCACTGGATAAAAACTGTGTAAATTCTGAACACATATACGCACACATACTAGCAAGCACCTAACATTCCTCAGGCCCTCTAATATGACACTGTTGAGTCAGGGATTCCAGTAGAAATACACTATTGTAAGATGCTACACTTACTGTATCACCTTCCTCACATGCTGTTCAGATATACTTAAAAATGCATAAGGGGTAAAGGCATGCAGTGCCTTGAAACAATATGATCCTAAAGCTGAGGGTTCTTCTGATTTTCCAAGTAGGTTGCTAATTTTTAGCCTCAGACAGGTTTAGATTGTAGTGATAAAAGCTCACAAGTTACTATCAAGCTGACCTTCAATGTGGCACTTAGCATCAAGCTATTTAAACTGAATTGCTCATAATTATAGGTCTCACTGATTGGCATACTGCTTAGCAGTTCCCAATATACCGTGTATACTGTATGTACAATATGTACTCAATGTAATCCTGCGCAAGCCAGCAGGTTGTTGCTGTAAATAACATGGTCACCTTGTCTGGTGAAGAATAACAGTTGAATAAACAAACGAAAACACTTTGTAAAACATGTATCATGTATGCACTTATTAAAATATGCAAGCGGAAACAGTCATGCATTAAAGTAATGCAGCAAGACTCTCACGCAGTGCTTTTACAGTATATATTTAAATACATGCACACTCACTCACACACACACACACACACACAAAGGCAAATGCACATACACAAACACTTTGAAACGCATTAGAAACACACAAGGCAGCCATGCACTAAGCTTGGGTTGACAGAGTTCATTTGGAAGATGTACAATATTTATGAGAAAAGACTCTGCAGGAGAGGAAGAGGAGATGAAAATAGTGAGAGAGCAGTAGGGGGATAGCAAATAACGAGACGAATGAAACGATGACGAGTGGGCCTGACTGAAATGCCCTCCGTTACGGCTGAGTGGAAGAAATGCAAGCTAAATAAGTCATTGTCATTTCAAGTTCATTAGCTCCCTGCTTGTCATCCCCTCCTGGGAGGAAGGAGACAAGGGGGGAAGTGTGTAAAGGTGTATTGTAACACACAGTACAGCACAGTAGCAAAACCCAATATACAAAATGGTTTCATTAGTTATAAGTTTGTACCAACACATTTTTTGTACACAGGCAATATTCAGCGATTACATATTTTTTTTACTGCAAACCCTTTATTACTGCCTCGCCAGTTCCATATAAATCACTGTTTCTAAGGTTTAGTCATTTACAATCTTGCCACACTTTCTGCAGTGAATGTGGAAAAACTTTTTTTAAAAGAAGTTTCTAACAAAATCTGTAATGTTGAAACAGATAAACATTTCCTTCATAATATTTTTCTTTGCCATGTCTATGATATGATGTATCTAAGGGTGAAAAGAGGTGGTGGGTACATTTGATTTCCAGAGAATATTTTTTCAATAAAAGGGACACAAAAATAAAACTGTCTGGAATTAGTGAGAAAGACTATTACAGGGAGACAGAATGACGGAAACAGACTGACAGAAAGAGAGAGGGCAGGAAAAGTGGAAAAAGAACAAAAATAAGGATTTAGGTAATAAAAAGCTAATCCTGCACCAGCAAACAGGATGACAATTGACAGTAATTACATATTTCCCCCTGTAATTATGAGCTTTTTTTATGTGCCCCTCTTCTCATAAGACCTTAGTAATCCTCTGGTCATTCCCACTCTTCCATCTTCAAAAAGTCACTCTACCTCCAGATCTAAATAGCTGTGCATGGTCAAGCCAAATAAGCAAACCACCATGAACTACAGGGGCTTTCCTAAGCCACAAATAACGCTTGAGAGATGATGTCACATAAAACCAGATCTCACTATCTAATTACAGAAAAATGTGCTTAGGAAGCACAAAATCCGACAGGAGATGAGAGTTGGAGTGGTTGGAAGAAAGCTGCTTCACCACAAACTAGGGAAACAGATATAAATGGGCTGCAATGCACAGCTAGACCAACTCATTTGGGTACTTTGGTTGATAGAAGAACTAATGTTATGGAGAACCAAGGATCTCTGGAGTTTTACCCAATTATACACTGGAGATCCTGAAAATGAAGCGGATGTAGAGGGAGACATTGTACATTAGGATCACGGAGCACTAAAGCATGGAAAACTCCAGGAAGCCAATAAAACAACACAGAGATTTGACTGTAATTACATTCAAACTCAAAAAAGCAGAGGAAACCGGGAGACGGTTAAAGTCAGTGTGAGAAATGGAATCCCACAAGAAGATTAAAAAATAGAAAATAAAAAGATGCTCTGAAATTTAACAGAATCCCTAAATCAAATATAATTGCATTGACTTTTAAGGGGAACACTTAAAGAGGGAATTCATCTCTCTCCAAAAGCCCGGAGGACAGAGGAGTCCTGCAGTGCAATCATATTTAGCTCCACTGACAAGGAACATTTTCTTGGATTCTTAAATTGTATTCCTGAAGCATATGGCTTTAATGTTAAGCCAATTAAATGCATTGTAAAAATGGATCACAAAAACATGGAGTCATAAAAATCACAGACAAGAACCAAAAACAAATGTGTAATGTTTCTTGAGAGCATCAGTAAGAATGCAGTAAGTTTGCACATGAAAAATAAATGAATTCACAACTTCCCCTGCAAGAGCAGATAGGGAGAGAGCAAGAGAGATAAAGCCTTGAAGGCAAAAACAATTTAGGGAGGGAGAAAGAGAGAGGAAAATAATTACGATAATGGAAACTGGTGTGAAACAGTTTATCTTGATGAGAGAAAATCTTCAGGAAATGATGAACGCCAAGTAACAATAAAGCTAAACAACAACTGTCAGAGAAGGATAGATTTGATAGAGCTGAAGAGAGAATGGTGACTGTTGTGCATCCTAAGTATGGAAACATGCTTCTAGTTTGGAAGAGATTGTGGAGAATAATGTTTAACCTCAGGGGAGAGGATTGGAAGCTGGAGACAAAGACAATACTCACAAGAAACACCTGGGATATCAGCCTTACACACATACAGAAAGATACTGTACACTAACAGAAAGCTTGATGACTTGCAGTCAAGTTTTCTGTACAGCTACTTCTGCACTATTTTATTCTGCAAGAATCTGAGCTATAGTGTTTTTAATAACAACCCACAGTATATGCGAAAGACATGGCCACTGTTGAACAGAGCAGAACAGAAATGATTGCTTATCAAAGTGAAGTGCATAGCTAAGGAATATGTGTACTGTTGCGCCTGTGTGTTTTATCTTTATTAAATATGTATTGTGTGTACCAGGCGTCAGAGCAGCGAGGTGCTGGACAAATTTCAGCTATTCAACAGATAGACGACACCTTACTGATTTTATCATCTATTCTATCTTTTTTTTATATACAGCCCCAGAGGCACCCAAAAAATGTTGGTAGGCTTAACAAAAAAGTCTGCATAACATGCCAAGCATTTGCAAGTTAAGATGCCCCAGAACCAGCTGATCAAAGCTTAATAAGCACATTTCAGTTTCACTTTGCACGAAGAAAAGTAGCAAATCTGTGGGATCCTTTTTATGAACCCATTATCAAAGAAAAAATCTACTCATCAATACAGCTGTAATCAAAAACTTAGATACCAAAAAAGAGTGGCAATCTTACGAGTAAATACCATTAACCTTCCATTCGGGCAACAAGCAGGGTAGGGAATATTTTTTATTATATTTTTTATTCATTGTACCTTTTAACCACTGAAAGACTATTTATGATGAATGACTGTTATTGACTGAAATAAAGTGTTTTTTGCTGTCAACGTATTTTTTGTTTCTTTCAGATCAGACCCACTATCAATAATCAGAAATCTGACTATGAATTAATAATAAAATCGCCATCCTTTTTGTCTGAGTGCATGTGTGTTTTTCTGTCCCAGTGGGCCTGCTGAATCTTTTGCCATGGTGTCGCAGTCACAGGATTTCCCCTCTGGGATGTGTCTAATCCAAGTAAAGAAAGAAAGAAATACTCCAGTCCACAGCTGCAGACAGTGGGTATGTGTGTGCTGGCGTAGGGCGTGTCACCCTGTAAAGTTCATACTGCTTGCCCTCACTTAATATGGTAGTGGGCATCCGGGTTTGGGTCTGTACCACCTGTCAAGCAGCAGGAGTCCAAGAAGAGAGCCACGCTGAGAGCTAAAGACAGTTCCTTGTCACTTCAAATACTCACCTAGTCTACAAAAAACACTGCTGGAGGGGACGTGAGCCACACCAGCTCGGCGTGGCACACACACACACTCACACACACACACACACACACACACACACACACACACACACACACACACACACACACACACACACACACACACACACACACACACACACATTTACATAACTGATGAAAGGGCAAAACACAGACACCAGGAGTCATGCACACACACAAGGACAACAAATGGAAAGGAAGCAGTTTAATAATGTTCTCACTACTGCTTTAGAAGTCACACAGAGTGCACACATATGCGACACATACATAGACAGATATTCTCTCGCTTACTTGTGGACACATTGGGCACATGCACACACATCTGTGCCCAACCTCCCCCATACACACACACACATCTGCGCCCAACCTCCCCCATACACACACACACACACACACACACACACACACACACACACACACACACACACACACACACACACACAACAAGAGACAGTGGAGAGCCTTGCTTTGACAAGGGAATAATTCTCCTTTTGACAAAGCCAATTCCTCTGAAGACAAAAGAAGACTCATACACCGACACACTGCAGCCCTCAGAGGAACAACACATGTGCCCCCACACTGTATACACACACATACATACGTGTTGCAATGACACTGCAGCCCCCTGTGGTGACAAAAAAAGACAGGCCTGCGGCTCTATGTGTCTGTGTGTGTGCTTGCCATGGGAGGGCTGTACGTGTGAACTCCTAGTCTCGCATTAGACAAGTGACAGGGAACAAAAGACAAGAGGAGCGAGCAGGGTGGCAGCAGCTGAAGCGCATTCTGGTCAAAGAAAAAGCAGCTCATACTTGTCAAGGTGGTGCATCATATTATAAAAAGCCATGTCTTTCAGTGCAGCAGTTTCAGCATCTTACACAGTGAGGTAAATCGTTGTAACTCTCCTAAATTAGACACAGGAAATAAGTAGGAAAAAACTGACATGTTTGTTAGCTCTTATGTCATTATAATAATGATTATTATTATATGCCAATAATAATCATTATTATAATGACTCGAAATATAAATATTTTAAAGGAAATAGGAGGGAAAATGTTTAAATATCTTGTCAGACTTAAACTGATTCTCCAAAAATGAGTTAATTTTAGATGACTCCTTCAAGCTCTGTGCTATACATGAAAAACAGATATGTGTGTGTTCCTTAAAATGGTTTCTCTGTGCTTGTTCACACACCATCCAGAGCTCCTGAGCAACTTAACGAGTTTGGAAAGACTGTCTTCCAGATCTCTATGTTTCTAACAGGCCTGGGTTTGACAATGATTACATAAGGAAGCAGTGTAGTGCAGGACACAGTTTTTAAAAAGGAGCTTTCCTTTTTTACCAAATGTAACTTAATCCATCCATCGTCTCTCTTCTTTTTTCCTTTGTCTTGTTTTTTTCCTCCATAAATAACGTCACGGGGCAGAGCAGGGACTAGCAAAACCAAGCAGACCAGGGCAGCCACAGTCATAGTCAGCAGACCACCATCTCTCTCTCTCTCTCTCTCTCTCTCTCACTCTCTCTCTCTCGCTGGTGAACATCAAACACTCTGTGGTCTGTTTCTCAAGAGGCTTCTTACTGACTTCAGCATTTTAACAACTCTGGCATATTCAGTTTGTAGGCAAACACACATACACAAACCATTGCAAACAGACATGCACACACACACACACACACACACACACACATACACATAAACAAGGACGGTCGGAAGCCCAGATGCAGGGACTCATATGCTATAAACTGCAGCAGAGTTAAGAGCCTGCACATTGTGATACAGAAACAAAAGTTGCTTCTGCTTTAATCGGTCTGTAGAGGAAGACCAACAGATGTGTGGGGCTTTATGCTGACATTAACCTTCAATAAGCCTTGGCCCTCTTATCTCCAAGTCAGTTAATGAGTTCCATTCACGCGGAGGCAATATGTAATTCAGTGTGATCAATTAGTTATCCACTATATGGAAAGTAAGAACAGCACTTCAGCAGGGATATTAATGGGATGAAGATAAGGCTACTGTCCAAAATGGCCACAATGACAACACCGCACGCTTATCTCAACGCACACAGTATTTTTTATTTATGGTTATGTTTAGTCTGTCCCTTTATCTGTCTAGAGCCCTTTTCAAACATGTGTAACATTACTGGCCCCATGTGTTCAAGTAATTGTTTTTTTTGTTTTTTTCCAGTTTTACTCTGCTTCATGTGATTAAACTCAATGTATTTTCTTTCAACATCTATAAGATATTAGAAAACTGAAAATACCTGTCACAGTTTCTTGATAATGTTATCAGATGTCTTGTTTTCTCCAACAAAACCCATACATATTCAATTTACCATTTGTTTGGAGTTTCGCTTGAAAATTGACAACAAAAATATCAAAATAGCTCCCAACTAAGTTTCTGTTGATTAACAATTATTTTAATTGATAAATCATTGCAGTTCTAGGTGGAAATGTTGCAGAAATGTTATGAGGGCCGATCTTTTTTGTAGAAGCGACTTGAGTGTTTTTTCCCCCTATCTGAATTTACTGTATCCTGTACAAAAATGGCAAAAATGTCTCCAAAAATGTACTTAAGTTTAGACATTCAGTATTAAAGGAAATTTACATAAATACAAAACCTGCATCTAATTTAGTAAAAGAACATAGGATTGTCATTACCTCCCAGTGGCTATACACTATGATATACTATTGCCAGGTGTCCTTCATTTGTTTTGTGTCACTGAATTTGGACACAGTTCAGGTTTCCATGCCAACTTCTGAGGAGGGTTCTTTATGGGATTGCCCACTTCACTTGCCTTCACTTTGGTGCCAACTATATTACAGCCTTTTCCTATCAACATAATATATCCACTTCAGAGTAAGCTGTTAATAATGCAATGGAACGATAGTGCTGTTTGGTAACACTGTCTACATGTTTTTTAATAATCTGACTGGCATGAGAGCACATAGCTGAGGGGACAACCACCACAGGTCAAGCAGCTTTTCTGGGGGAGACTGTGGTGGACAGAAAAGCTGGAAGGTCTTGAGCAACAGCAACTGTTGGAAAATATACAGCTACAGTTAAGCTACAGATTAAGAGCTTGAATACATACAGCAATGGACATGATCTGAACTTTACTGCGGACCATTAACACTCAAGTAGATGGGCCACATTTGACTGTTGAGTGCCTGTACACCAATAATGATGAAATAAGAATACTGAGATTTCCCAAAAGTCAGGCTATTTCTTTACATTGTTAGTGCAGTGATTTACCAAAAGAATATATATATTTTTTACCACAATCCTATCTAGTTTTCTTGTTGTTTTCTTGTTGGTTCTGCAGCCTTCATCTGGCTGATCAGCTATGTTTTGTGCTGGCAGGAGACTACTATCTCCATTTAACCTCTGACTGGGAGGTGGTGTAAGGGGGCAGCAAACACACTAGCAGCTATTATCTTATCATTAGCCTCAGTAAAAGAAGTGAGAGTTTGCCAGCCAATTTGTGAAAACCCATGCTTCGTTTTAGCTACAATGCTGCTGTTATACATTTCGAGACGTATGCCCATATTCACAGTCCAGCTGCTGAGCTCAAAACATTCCCATACTTTTTCCTGTGGGCTACCATACTGATCAACCCATATTTCCACCCACAAACCAGTCTTTAGTCAACAATAGTTCCTAGCAGTCCTGGTGAGCAGCAATCCTACTGTGTCATTAGCCAAACACTGGTTACAGATGAGACTTTAGAGCACTGAGCAACTTACAGTCAGCCTGTAGCAACCGGCAATCAACAACAACACAAATACAGCATGGGAAAGCCACTGCCATACCTAAATGTTACCAGCCTTGCTGCAGATGTCTCATGCAGCTTGTCTTTTTGTATAGGTTTATATGACATTGAGCATCTAACACTCATAGCCTGCCAGCTGCTTTCAAAGAGTGTCTGGCGCCTCTCTCTTTAAGAGCCGATGAGAGAAGGAAACAGAGAGATGAAGAATGTCATCCCCTGAAAGACAAAAAGATAAGTCATCAAGACTGTAATGATGGGGTGGGACAGGGAGGGGGCAGCGCAGGGAGGAGACAGATGAGTCCCGTGAAAATCAATCATCCATTTTTTGGTAAACACTGACAAAAAAGCTGTTTCCAAAACTGATTACACTCTACAAAAGTTAATCTAGCATCATTGCATTAATTTTAAGAGCATCAATCAGTTTACATGATTATGTGCGACCCATTGCTTTTCATTTCTGCTCAGTTGATACTGGTCCCATGGTCCAATAAACACTGCTTCAATACAATAACAAACAGCCCAGCCTTAACTCAATGACTGTCTTCCGCATGGTTTTTTTCTGCAGGGCAAATTACTTAAGAATAGGGGACTATTCAAGTTGTTATATGAGGTGTATCAACATGAAAGCAACATTTACAATCTCCTTTCATCGCTGACTGAGCATAATCAAACAGAGACTGTGATACGGGATGGGGATGTTCATGTGGTTGGGGATATCTCTGCTTTTTTCATTCGGTTGTGCCTAATCTAAATGTAAAGAAGATAGGTACAGTACAAAGGTAAAAAGAAAATCAACTTGAAAACCCCAAGGTATTGGATCCTGGAAATCACATTAGCTTAGGAGCACACTTTTATTTAAATGTTTCTTTCGGGGCAAATTACTTTCAGACTTTATTCGCATATGCTTCCAAGTTTCATTATCATATGTAAGTTTTGTGCATCTATAAAAAGAAGTTTAATAATAGTTTCGGAAGTATACTAACTATTTTGTGTGTCAAGGAATTTTATCTCATTAACTGTGCAGCGCATTTGAAAGTGCTGTGACAGAACATTATTTTTAGAGATGTAATGCAGTCATCTCTCATCGTCCTCCCAGTCTGAACTGAGGTGATGTACTCAGCATGTGACCTTGAGTGAGGCCCGGCCAATACATTAGGTTGATCAAGCCCTGGTGTGACAGCAGGAAATATCCTGCTGCAAATGTCAGGGATCATCCACAACATTCGGGCATAAATTAAAGCTCTCATATTTTACTAAGGTGTTTAATATGCCAGACTGGAGTGTATCAGTGGTTATTTATGCTTGAGAGCCAAGAGACAGGGACACATGGAGAATTATTGTCAATGTACAAAGCCAAATCCCCCCTTCTATCTCTTTCAGTCTCACATCTTTGCATCTCTCTTCTTTTCTCTTCTATTCTCTATTTTCGGCCCTCAGTGTCTGTCTCAGTCCTTTACTTGCTCTCTTACTGAGAATGCATTGACCCCAGACTTAAGTAAGCTCCACATCATTGATTGAAACAAGAGGAATAGGTGGTGTCATGACAAGACAGATTTGCTCTTTAAAGTGTTATAGATTACAGACATTTAGAAGAAAAGGGGATTTCTTCAGGACCGGGGTTGGCATTAATTCTGTCAAATAATTTATTCAGTATTCTTAATCAATTAATCAATAAATCAGCAGCACACAGTTAGCTCTTGCTCTTGCTACCTTATGATGTATGGAATGATGACATGAGCTAACAGTTTCATCACATTACTGCCCCAGCGTCAAATCTTATAATCTTGTCTATCCTATCAGAGTAGGGATCCACTGTATATCTTTGCATCAGATATCTTGTTCCACAAAGGCTTAATGTTCCATTCATTCAACTCAGTTGCAGCTCTCAACCATCACAAACCTGAGTGCAAACAAAATGGAAACACCTGCTATCTGTAAGGTGAAAAGCAAAAACCCTGCAGCACATCGGACTATTTCTGTCAAGGCACAATGCTCTTTCTATAACCGTGCTGTGCTGTGCTGTGTTGTGTATGAGCCCATATGCTATCAGAAAATAGAGCGGTTTCTACTTTAGGATCATCCTGAGTGAGTGACCTTTAGGTGAATACTGCAGAAAGTCACCCTTGTACGTCTCAGTGCCATTCAGCCTGTGCTAATGGACAAACACTGCTGTCTTCACAGGGGAGAAGAGTTTATCTGCTGTCACAGTAGTGTAGCACTCTGTGGAAAATGAATTGGACAACTTAGAGAAGTTGACTGACGCAAGATCTCAAGGGGATTTTCAAGGAAAGGTATGCTATCAGATTGGGAACGACTAAAACAGTATATCAGTAAAAGATGAACATTTCCCGTGTCCACACTCATTTCTTATACCATCAAATTTCTGCTTTGTGCCTACTGATGTCAACTTTTGGAAAGAGTTCTTCACGTTCACTTATTCTACAGTTTTGGAACAATGGAATATACAGTATCTGAGTTCAAAAGTGAAAGTTATATTCCCCTCAGACTGTACACAGGAAAGTGGTTTTGTAAGCATGCATGGTCAGAGTCTGTTGTCTTGTTCATGCATGTATTCTACTGTAAGTGTAGAACCTGAAATTGCTGTGTGTGTGTGTGTGTGTGTGTGTGTGTGTGTGTGTGTGTGTGTGTGTGTGTGTGTGTAGAAGAATTGCACCAAATTCCAGGAGAGGCACACGTGTAATCATCTCAACTGCAGAGGGGCTTGTGACTTTCTGACATCAGACCATGAATGACACAGTGAGCAACATCATATTTGCTGGTTACAGCACATAGTCAAGTGACTGGCTGGTGAGAATTCCCCCAGTACAAAGACCAGACATCTCAAGGAGGAAAGATTAGGGAGTGTCTTCAAAGGGTGGCAGCAGAGTTTTAGACTGATGGGGAAACTTAAGAGAGGAGATTAGAAAGTGAGGTGCTGGTCAGCCATCTGGTTTTTTTGTTTTGTTTTGTTTTATTTTGTTTTTTTCCCCAAATGTCAAGTGTGAGAGCATTCAAAGGGATTTTCTCATATTTTTGATCAGGGATCAAATGGCCAGATTGCCTGTGACATGCCTTTACCGTCTTAATGTCTTTTCAAAGCAGCATTTAATCTTTGGAGATAGCCAAGAGCTAGAGCTTGTCTGCTTTTGTCATGTGATGTGAAATGACTGTGACTACAGGTTCACAAGGCATACATATAGAAACTGGGTTTGCTAACAAAAAGAAGAAAACAAACTTGTTTTAACATGACATATTTTTGAGTTCCAGTAACCTACAGGCTACACTAAGCTCAAAGAACAGAGTTTGGGAACCAAAACTCCAACTAACAATCATTCAATTTTATGGGATATGTCAGATCTAACCATGAACTCTTACAATAAATGGTGCTACTGCAGGTGCGACTTTGGCCTCAAAATAGACTAACATTCCTTGGGGGGATTGCAGAGGGATTACAGCACTCAGAGTTTAGAGCAACGGTGTGGTACTTTACAGAGTATTAAACATAAATAAATAACTTGTATTATAGTTTTTTGGGATTTTTTAGTTCAGGGGTTGAGATCACATTGCGCACAGCATTAGGGCAACATACTTTATTTTAAAGGAGCATACCTGATATTTCAGCGATCGGGACACCATCCACAGGGAATCCTTTGCCGTTATAAAACTGCCTGATATCCGAACAACTCCTGGCTTTGCTGGTCCCTTTGTCCCCATAGGCTGTTGCCGTTAGAGAGCACAGTGCCAGAGCCGCAATGATGAAGGAATCCATCCCAATCGATTGCTGTACGTGGACCTAGTCAAGTGCAAATCCGACTGTGTTGAGTCCTAAACGGAGCTTAGACTCCCAGTTAGTAGCCGCGTGTCAAACAGTGGCTACTGGGTGCTGCTGTGCGTAAAATATCCTAAACCTTCCTCTCTCCCTTCTGCCCTTTCGGTGCGTTCACTGAGTCTGTGGCTGCTCTCCGCGCGCTGCTGCACGGTACAGGAGCGACGCTTCACAGCGCAGAGGTCCCGTCTCTTCCCACTCCTATAACTCAGGACCGATGTTGACAGAACAGGAGCTTATTATTTTGCCCCAAATAATTCTATCTTCTCGCGCAGTGCCCGGGGTGAGCGCAGACCTCCTGTCCGTCTCATATATTCCACAGTTGAGGTTTAATGTGTTGGCTTACCTAAAGAGGCAGAAGCAAGAAATGAAAAATTAGGTTACTCACTAACAGCTGAAATAATGTAAGACAAGTCAAAAAATAGCACTGTATTGAGCTGACGCTGTGCAGACTGCTTCTGTCGCTGCACGCCTACCGGCTATAATGACGGACCCGGAGGAATCTGAGCAAAGAGGTACACACAGGCAGCTACTGCAGCTCGTTTCCAGTCCAGAACAGGGTTTCTTAACGATGCTATGCCAGCGCTGCCACTCTGTAGAGTGAAGAGGAGGCGGGAGGGAGAGAGAGAGAGAGAGAGAGAGAGAGAGAGAGAGAGAGAGAGAGAGAGAGAGAGAGAGAGAGAGAGAGAGAGAGAGAGAGAGAGAGAGAGAGAGAGAGAGAGAGAGAGAGAGAGAGAGAGAGAGAGAATTTTGTGTTCTGACGATCTTCCTTCCATTTACGTTTCATTCTCTTTGCATTTCTGTCTTACAGTTGTTATTTGTGGTGGTAGTTTAGAAAAACATGTCATTTCGTTCGTAGCAGCGACTGTGTGTGTGTGTGTGTGTGTGTGTGTGTGTGTGTGTGTGTGTGTGTGTGTGTGTGTGTGTGTGTGTGTGTGCGTGTGTCTTCACGTTGTCTGGTTTACAGTAAAGGAATGCGCGCTACGCGTCCCGACAGCTTGATCTCAAACAGCCAGGTGTCACAGGTGAACTGTGGCGTGCCCTCGACCCCATCCGGTAGCCTACCACCAATACAGGTCAATGTTGAGTAGCTTCCCTCCACTTTGCAAAGAGTACCTGTATACATGTGCCATATCACTCCTCAAGGTGCAATTAAAGGGCCAACAAGTCAGTGCCTGCCCTGTGCTATTCCTAGTTTACCTGTCACCTGCTGAATGCCTTCATTATCTGAGTTTCTGTACAGTATGTGTGTGTCTTCCAGCCTTAAAATGAACACCTTCAGGCTTGACTTAATGTTGAAAACAAAAGACAAGAACCATTAACTATATTCAACTTCGGTAATAAGTTTTGCACTTGTGTTGTATTGTCAACATTGCTTGAATTCAAAAATATATATGAAGGCTGTTTACTGAATTGGTTGTGTTTAGTGAAAGCTTGAAAGGTCTGTTTCTTCTTACATCTGTTAAGGAAATGCTGTATTTATGAAGTACATTTTATGCATACTTGGAATTCTTCTGTTTATTCATTACTTCTAATAGGATCAGTGACTCCCGGTTCCCAGCTCCTGATCCAGCAGCCTTGTCACAGCCCATGGCAGCAATAATGTTTGTTTTTGTTTTTCAGTTTTTGTAGGGGAGTGGAAAAAGTCACAAGTAGAAAAAGGTCACTCAGTTCAAGTTGGTTCAAATGCAGGGCCCTCTTTTGATGAAGCAACATTTCAATTTAAAGGTCTCTTGCTGTAATGAGTGGGCTGATTTCACTTTGGGTACTGCATTGGTTTTAGTGCAAGGTAAGGTCAGGTACTCCAAATTGATGCATTCCAGGTACAAAGAAGAAAAATCCACAACTAGTGTTAGGGCTTCGTAAGACATAAACTCACCTATGTGTTGTAGGCTTAATATCCTCAATAGTTGTGTTATGCTTAACTTAGAAACTACTTTAAAAAATCTCTGTAGTCATTTCAGTGTGTGAAATTGCATCAGACCGTGTTTGATGGTATCACTCCTGTGGGAGATGCTTATTAGGGATTGTTTGTGGAAGGAGATGCTACCACACATTATCACAGTGACACATGGAAAAAAAACTCTAGTATGGCCTGAAATAACCGTCTATCACACGACAGAGAGACAAACAAAAGTGAGAAGTAGAGAGCGTGATGAGAGGAGAGAGAGGAGAGTCATGCAGTGAGAACAGTCATTTCCTGCCTTCCAATCATTGTATTTATGAAGGCAGACATTGTTTATGAATACATTAGGAAATATTACTCTATAGTCTGTTCAGGATGACTGGATGAGTCTAAACAAAGAGGACAGCGTCTCACATATGACTAACTAACAAATAGCTACAATCGCTACCCATTATTACAGCTCTGAAATGAGCAGGCATGAATTACACCTTTGCTCTACAATGTCAAGTGTCTAACTCATTTGTAGCCTGTGCATGTAGACTCAGGCAAATCTGGCACTACAGTGTTGCAGACACTCAACTAAAGTCGAGAACTGTGTAACTGCGCCACAAAGCAGACGGAAACCACTTTCTAATTATGTATAATACCGTTGCTGCACTTTTCTTGTTGCTGTGGGGGAATACCAGGCAGAGTTAAGAACATGTGGCCAGAGGTTAATAAGTCTAGTGGCCTCAAAGTGTGTGTGTGATGATGTCTGTCCATGTTATATATGGGTTTGTGTATGACTGTTTATATTCCTATATGTGTATATGCATGTGCACACAGTGTGTGTGCAATGTGAGTTTGTGTGTCTGACTGTGTCCCACATGTGGCCATAGGTCGGCAGCGCTGCTGGAGAAACTGATTGGCCCGCCAATGTCTGGCATGGAGATCATGTAATTAACGCTCAGTAAAGCCTCAGAACAGCCATGTTTTCTTCAGGCTGCCTCCCATTGAAGTTTTATTGCCTCTGACCATGAAAGGCCTTCTAATGAGGAGCAGGATGCTGGGTGAAGTTCAGGAGACCGGGGAGGGCAACAGAAGGGAAGGCGGAATGGTAGCAAAGAGAAAGGAGAGAATGGGGAGAGAGACCATAACTACTGAGTAACTGTCAGTTCAGTGAATACATACAGTAATTATGTGGTGGGCATTTTGGGGCGTGATGAGTTTTTCAAGTGAAAATTACCTTGCTACTATACTAAAATACAACAGATGTTCAACCACACCTTTCAGGCAAAAAGCGCTCACACTTGATTCAAAAGTAGATGAATTAAAGAAAATGTGAGCAGGGTTTTTTCCTCTAAATGCTCTGTAGACTTTACAACTCATCTTTGAGTGTCTGCACACTGAAATTCTGATATTCAATATGTACATAGAAAACCAGGATAAGCCCAGTAAATTCTAAAGAGAGTGCCTGGGCAGTAGCGTCTACACTCTTCATCCACATAATTTCATTTACTGAGACCTCAACATAGCCTAGGAGAGCTTGATCAGAACCATTACTCTTGGCTGCTCTTCCTGTTGCAGCTTGGTCACTATAGTAGACCTGCACGGGCATTGGTTCATGCTCCTCTGTTCTGACTACAGCAATGTCAGCTTTCCCCCGTTGGTTAAGTATTACATGTCTAACTTCTGTAAACTGAGGGGGTTTTTTTTGCAAGTAATAAAGACAGAAGAAGAAGAGAAGGACAATCCAGTGGACAAAATAATATTAAAAGAATAGTCTGACACTTTAAATACAGGTAATTGCTTTCTTGACGAGAGTTAGATAAGAAGATCCAAACCACTCTCATGTGTCTCAAGTGTGGCGAACATAACTCGGCTTCCCTTGTAATCAGTGGTTGTAGGCAAACTGTTGTTTGTTAACAGATAGTTAGAGCACATTTCCCCTAAAACCACAGTTTGTTTTTACATTACTGTTTATGTACAAATTTAAAAAAGTGAGATACAGCATATTAATTTGTGAGGTTTAGAGGTGTTGGCAAAGTTTTTTTTTTACTTGAGAGGGAGCCAGACTAGGTGTCTCTTTTTGCTTCCAGTCTTTATAAACTAGATTAATTTACATATGGCTGTAGCTCCATACTTATGCACAGACAGAGAGATGCAGAGAGTGGTATCATCTTTTAATGTAACGTTTGACAAGACAGTGAATGTGTATTTTCCAATATATGTTTTTTTTTAAATGCTGATTTTGAAATTGTCTCATTTAGAGTGTGATATATTTGAACAATAAATTATTGCATTTCTGTCACATGAAGGCATCAGGAGATGCATAAAATTGTATTTTTACTGATTGGTATCCTGTAGAAAATTATACAGGTTAGAATATTTATAAGACAAATTCCTCAGGGAAATCCAAAATGTATTACTTGAACATTAACTGTCACATCCTGCCGGGACTTTTTGTTTGTGTTTGTTTAGTTCCCGTTTTATAAAAAGATGTTGCTGTGCAATCATAATAACTTTGAAATCTCTTGCTGTATGAATCATCTGTTAAAGCAAAATTATCATTAGGTTTTAGATTCGGACAATACAAGCGCGCTTTTCATCCCAAATCAGTTTTAAATCTTGCTTGGAAGGACAAATCAAAAAAGCAGTTTAAGGTCAGCTTATGTAACTGTAAGAAAACTCTGCAAAGGATGATTGTATCATTTTTATCCTTTTCATACTAAACTGAAATTAGTTTAGAGTGCCCTCCTCATCGCACTCATGAGTACTCAAGTTTTATGAGGACATTAATGACAAGGAAAGGCCTGGCACAGCCAGATCTGATAGAGTTTCTTCTTAAAAGTAACGTGATGTAGTGAAGGAACAGCAGGTTTGTCCGGCTTACAAGACCTGCTGCCAGGCCTCAGCAGGGTTTCTATGTAAATATCAGTGTGCTGTTTCAACAGATGTAATCAGCCTTTAAAGGGAGATCATTGTGTCCTCTCCCTAAAACCAGTCTCATCCTGGGCTCTTACAGATAGCATCGATTGTGCCTCTTTGCTGGGATTTTATGTCAAACATTAGCCTGAGTTCAGCACATTCACCAGAGTGCTGTACACATTACTCACCAGGTTTATCTCTTCACATTCTCATTTCTTGTGCATTGCCTTTTGTTCAGTTCATCTATTTTTCTGTCTTGTATGCACACTGTCTGTTGTTCTGTCTTTCCTCTCTTCTTCATTTTCCTATCCACCTCTCACAGGAACATGCAATCATGCCTTCATCCTGTTAAAGTATCTTCATGCATAAGGCCAACATTCAGTTTTAATGCCTTGCCTTCTCTCCTTGCCTGTCCCTTTGCCATTTTTCAGTGCTACATCACTTCTTGATCGCATTTACCCACTGTCTGTCTGTTCAAACACAGCTTCCACAAACAGTGGATCTGCATATCTCCACACACAGAGCGCTCCCCAGTTGCCAGAGACAGATGATGACAGAAAAAGGAGACATTTTAATGGTAAGTGCAAAGGGTAGACAGATAATATTGTAGAGGAAAATGAGAAATAAAGAGGGAAACTGGGAGGAGGAGGGGGTGTGAGCTTATGAGGCCAGATAAGGAAGGAGAGAATATGATGATGGATGACATGGTGAGAATGACATAAGTTAGCTGGGATAAAAGTAGCAGAGAGGGATTGTACATTCAAAGTGGAGTTTTCAAAAATAAATTGGGTGGGGGAAGTGTTGGGTTAGAATTATTTGAAAACGACCAATGGCCAATGTGGCCTGGTCCTTGGATTCTTTGGGGTTATTCTTGTAAACAGGCACCGTTGTCAATGTGAAATGCCCCCTGTGGTGTGTTGCGTTGTGTCTTTGTATGTCTCTGTGGGCATCCTGGCACTTTTTCTGCTCAGTAATCTGAGCACATTCCAGTCTTCTCCAAGCATGGACACAGAATAAGACAAAATCTTAGGTACACCTCACAATATAATGAAATCCACTATAAAACATCACAAATTATTGCATTATAGCATGGGATATTGTGGAATGCAGACTAAAAAATAAATCCTATACTGAATCCAATCTAATGGAAACACCACTTAGATTTGAATAAAGGCCTGAATGCAGTGTAGTCACTTGTGTAGTCATTAAAACAAAAAAAGCAAGCACCTACAGTATCTCATTTGGGTAGACATATCCAATAAAGAGGTCTGCACTGACTCAAATCCTGGACTTTTTTCCTGTCTCTCTCTTTCATACACAATGGCAATCTGTACCCATCTGGCAGTGGCGTCTCCTCATTCCTGTACCAATTACTCTCTTCATTTGCCTGCATGCTGTTCTCATATAAATATTTCACCTCCTCTATTTGTCATATGTCTAAGAGGATACATTAGCCAGTCTCCTCATCTACCTCTCACCATGAAAGTTAATAAGCTCATGGGAAGCGATGACAAAACCAGAAGACTCAGATGACCTCCTTCAACCAACTCCCATGCCTGTATGTTACAAACATTTATGTCCTTACAGTCAATGTGTTTATGATGGGAAGTTCTATATCCTTTGCTACGAAAATAACAAGTCTGTTGGATAATAGTTTACTGAGGATAACCTTGAAAGTGACCTATGTATCATAACAGACAACTGAAAGTGGCTTTTTAATACAACTCAAATGGTTCAGAGTCCATTAATCTCAACTCCCTTCGGGTTGTTTTTGGCTCTGTGGCGGAGCCTTGTCCAGACTGGCAGCATCTCCCTCCACATTGGCCTTGGAAACAGTAGGAGTCCACGTCTCTGTGTGGTTCTCAGCCCCCTGTGAGGAGTCCTTCATTATTGCCATTTAAAGAATATACACACATTCCTCCAACATTCCTCAGCCCTCCCCTGTACAGAAGCACTTTATCACATTACTCCTCCTCACATTTCTTCAATTTGCTGTGTAAAAACAAAGTGGGATGTATCATTGCTGACTCAGTTTGATCACCAGACACAAATACAGTAAGGGGCTGTGTAAGTATTAATTCTGACACAAACTGCCAGCTTTCATGAGCATGTTCTTTTCTAAAAAAAAAAAATCTATTATTTTTCTATTATGTCTTTTTATTTTGAGGAGCCCACTTTTGAAAACTGCCCAGCATCACTACTGGAATGTGTTTGTCTGAAGCCTTTTTCTCTTGCCTTCTCTGATCAGAGTGAAGATGCTAATGGAAATCAGCATTCAGAAAGATGGTTCTCTCAGCACTCCTCTCATATGGTGCTGTAAACTGGATTGTAAAACAAATTTAGCTCATGAATCTGTCGGCTGAGAAACTGTCTTTGGTTGGATTACAAATGAAGCTGCAATACTGGGTGCACATTTCCTGCAGCCCAACGTGGAAAATACTGTGTGCCTCAACACTGATGCAAAAGGATTTTTTAAGTAGAGTATTATTTACTGCAGCACATGTAACATGGGTATGCTTCTGTAGCATGTAACAATGTCACAATCAGTGATGCATACTGTACATGCATTTACAGTATGCATGTACAAGTGAGAGGTTCTTTTGTTTCTAGGGACGTAAGACCAAAAATACTGTAAATACTATTTTACATAATTTGTGCACTGCCATATAAAGCTATTATTGGAGAAGAAAAAAAACACCTGGGAAAGACTCAGGCTTGACAGATTTATTTAAATAAAGTTTTGATAAAAATTAAGTGACTTTGTAACTTGGTACTTTGTAACCTGACACTTAATAATGAGTTACAATATGTGATTTCTTTTTCTGGAGAATCAAAATCTGATATTCAGTACAATAATTCTCTGCAGGGTCTCCGCAGATAAATACACCGCTACACACTTCTAGTGGGTCATAAGTGGTAATTGAGAGGGATTATTTTTGTCCTTACATTGTTTGTTTTTTTAGGAAAATCCTGCATAGTATACATTTTAAGATAGCTGTTAATGGTCAGTAAGTAAAGTTTGTTACCCAAAAGGTTACATAGGCTGACTCCTTGTTATAACACAATTAATTGATGTAATTGTTTAAAAGCACTTTTGACTTAGAGCTGAGGAATGAAAGTAAATGAGAATTATGTACTCTGCAATTGTGTTTATTTGTAATTAATTAAGTATTATACATTTTCAATATAACAACCACAACAACAGAAACCATTTGTGTCAAAGCATGTATAAAATGGCATACATTTCCCTTACTTTACCTACATTTGTGATCAAGATTACAGTAGTTTTTGTTCTCTTGTTGCTAGATCTCGGTGGAATTTTGTCCCAAGTTTGTTTGTGAAACATTAAGATTCAGTTTTGCTTTACAAAGCTACCATGAATCTTGTATATTGCATCCTCCTAAATTACTATATGAATGGATTAGTCATTAAAATGTTCTTGTTTGTCATTATAAATAATTATAATATTATTAATACTGCCACAGGGCATCACTGATATCAGTGTAATTTATTGTGGCAATGCAATGTTATGTTCCTTGCCCTACATATGATCATTTTGCATATCATAATGTGTATCATAATTTAGCGTAATGCCTAAAAAAAGAAATAGCAGAGAAAGCAAGAAAGATATAAAGTAACAAGCTCATTTATTAAGGCATAAACCAAATTAGCAAAGAAACTAAAATGTTCAGCTATTGGCTTATTTGACCCCAACCCAACATTCTCACTCTGCCTTCTGAGAATACTTGAAAATACATGAGAATATGCTTGTGTTGTCATCTCAAGTCCAGTTAGTACTATGCCAAGTCAAAATAAAACAATGCACTGGAATGTTGTTGTCCCAACAGAACACAAGTCACCCAGCAATGTGTTTTGTGTTTGTTTTGTGTCATTGTAATCCAAATCCTGTCTGGTATGAGGAGAGTGTACGTGTTGCAAGTATGAGGGTGGCCCTGCAACATTGATTTCACCTCTCTCAGGTCCTGTAGAATTGGATAGCAGCAGGTATTTCTGAATCCATGATCAGAGCCAATCAATGATGCTCTTGTCTGCCAAAACATTCATTTAGCCTGGGTCACACACATACATACATGCTCACAAATAAACAAACCAGCACATTAATGAGTTTACATACATGTTCCAAATATATTTTTCATGCAAATATAACTTTCGATTACTTAATGTAATCTCTGGTTCTTTGATAACAGAGTGAGATGCTTCACTATGGGGATCCACCTTAATGTGACCAACTACAGAAGCTCCAATGACACCACATCTATCAGTGAAAGACAGGTCGAACTGTGCTTTTGACACACCCCGCCATATTACCACTGTTGACCAACCACTCTCAAATCATTCTAGACCAGTTTCTTTCTGTGTCTATGCAGGCCTGCAATGTTCAGGTTCCACCTCTCAGAAGCCAAGGGCAGCACGTTTGGCCATGGGTGGACCGGAGCATCCGCACCCAGAGGTGCATTTACATCTGACAGGGATAAAACAGTGAACATGGAGTGTTTTCCTGTGTGGTAAAGAGATCTATGGCTGCCTGGCCTTATTCCCTCAGGACAAAAGATCTGCACCCCTGTTCAAAGTGCCTGACATGTGTCACTCGAAAGGACAGGAGCCTGGCTCTGCTCCACAGGACAAACAGACACAGGCATTGTCTGAATGATATGACTTTTTCCATCTAGAAGAGGGAGAAACGCTGTGTGAGAGATGCTAATCACCACTCCGATACCGTACGTGATAAGAGGGTGGGACTTTATGTTGCAACCCAAGTGTTCCATAGCGAGTTCTACTTGGCTCTTTATGCCCAAGATTGATGATTTATCACTGTAGTGGAATCTCTGACTGCCTGTCACAGCGAGTAGGAGCATATCAGATAGTCATCTATGTACACAAATATTCTACAGATGAAGTGTGCATGTGCACCATTGCTCTGTCTGGGCAGGAAGTGGGCACTTGTAGTTGAACTGTAGTGATGTCACTTCTGTGGCCTGAAGGGAGCAATCTACCCTCAGAGGAGCATGAGGATTATAAAGGATATTACATTGTTTTGCTTTTATTTTGGTTTTGGGGAACCATTTCTCCCTTGGCCCTGGGCCTGGCTGCGAAAATGAAGAAAAACTTTATTTCTGTTTTTTCTGAACTGGCTAGAAAAAGAAAAACCGGATTAAACTGTGTTACCTGCTGATTCTCCTGCTCTTGCATGTGAGGGGAGACAAACTGAAAGGGGAGACCTGGAAAACTGGAAATCACCAGGGACTCCGCACCACAAATTTCAGAGCTTCACTAACTAAATGTTCCTTCTTTTTTTGTGGCAGGATAAGAGGGAGAAGCCAGGAAACTCAGGTCACATCCTTCGTCTTCCCTTCCCTTGCGTGGAAAGGGCGGTTTCTCAATGCCACTGCAGCAAAGGAGTGTTTGCTATATGGCCTTCGGTTTTCTGAGCTAGTTACTCTGTTGACAAGCTGCCTATCTCTGTGGTTGGTCTCCCTCTTACTGTTGGTACCGCAGCAGCGAAGCCAGTCGTTTGTCCCTGAGGGGGGCAAGGCATGTGTTTCGGGAGTAGGCAGAGGTCAAAGTCTTGTTTCTCAAGGGATGCTGGTTGCCCTCATCTTTTCCAGAGCCAGACTGAAAAGACCTTTGGTGGAATTGTATGCTATGTCCACAACTCTGCCTTCTGTGCATCACTCTGGCCTGAGAGGTTCAGCCACTCCGATGTCTCTCACCTAAGAATGTAAGTCCCCTTACTCGATTGCAGCATTGTACTCCAACGGGCGAGGAGTGCAGGATGAGGTCATTCACTACACGCATTTCATCCCAGAGACCAGTATCCAGCAATGTCATTGAATTTAGAGAGCATAGTGACTGTGCTGTGTATTTGCACATCTTCTAGAAAGGGGAGGCAGTATACTTTCCATTTTGCTAGGCAGAGAACTGTTGGAAGAAGTGCAGTGAGAGCAGCAATTAAGATGGAGGTCATAAGCCACTGGTACAAGTTGTTTTGATCACAATTGGTCTATTGGGCCTAATATCATAAAGGTCTCTCTCTGTTGTATCCCCAATTTGGATGTGGCCCTTTTGCATACCTTGTATAAGTTGCTGTCAACAAGGGGCACTGGATGCACTGGGAGGTCCGGACTATTAAACAGGAATCTCTTCTTCCATCTCATTCATGGTTTAGAAGGTCAGAGTTGTCATTGCTCTCTGTTATCTCACAGCCACAGCCATGTTTAAGGACTCAGTGTCCATCCATGTTTGCCCATCTTGATGTGGCTCGTAGCTGATGGCTGTTGGTTGTGGCTTTTGGGGTGGCTCCTGACAGGCATGGGCCCAGAGTCTTTACTGTGTTGGAAACAATAAATTACGTTAATGGAACAGGTGGGATGCATTCTCTTTATTCTCCAGTTCTGGCCCTTAGGGTAGTGGCCAAAGACATACGGACCGGAAAGCAGGAACATTGTATAAATATTTAGCTGTACTACGTGCACCGCAGTGCAGTTAGCCGGTTGGTCCATAGAGCTAGCACACAGGCTTTAGCCTGAGATAACTGCATATTGTACAAATCTGCTTTTCATACACATTAGCTGAATTCTGGGTACTGTTAGCAAACAAACTAATGCTAACTGAGCCATGATAGACTCGTTGTAACGCATTAGCCGGAGGTAATAATGTTTCACAGTCGCTGGCCACACTGGTAAGCAAATACAGGGTAGCCAGAGGGACATTTATGTGTTAATGCTCTGAATAATCCTGTGTAACAGCATAGTAAAATTCTTGCAAAGGAAGTTTTCAGTATTCAGCAAATCCAGACTGCAGTCAGTGTGTTCAACAATCTTAATGTGAACTGTGAGCTGGTATCCAAGCTAGTCTAGATGAGATGAGGGATCTTTCTATTGTTTCTTCACGTGAAAAAAGTGAAAATGATTTGAGAGGATTTGGATGACTGTATATGAGGGGGTGTGCCCCAAACAGAGTTCAACCTGTTTGTCACTGACAGACATGGTGTCATTTGAACTTCCATAGTTGGTCATGCTGAGGCGACTCCCCCTAGTGAAACGAGGAAAAAATCCTGATAGGAACCAAGAAGGTATAAATTTAAAAAAAGGTGGGACCAACTAATAAAATAGTCATGTATCAGGAACATGTGTATTCAGTTCCAACCTGATAGAGATAGAAAGAGAGGGAGAGAGAGTTGGAAAGGTGGAATGGCACCCAAGGGAGCATTCACACCAGTGCTAATCCATCTCCAGGACATGAGTGAGGAGGCTGCCTGTAGCATGCCAAACAGAGCGAGCCTGACAGAGAATTTAGCATGAGATGCTGGCCAGCCTTGAACATGTGTGACAGACATGCGTGCACGCACACACACACACCCACACACACACACACACACACACACACACACACACACACACACACACACACACACACACACACACACACATACACACACACATACACACACAAACTAAACTCCTTATCAAACTCCTCAATCATGTCTCATAACAGACCTATGCCCAACTGGTCTAATTGGAATGGGGGCTAGTGGGGCTACATTTATCTCTGGGCTACATTTCTCTCTGGCTGGCAATTGTCAGATGGTGACATACTTAATCTGTTTTCCTAACAGCCAGACTTTCATGGTGACTAATGTTTGGGCCCCTCTGCACTGCCTTATTAAAACACAATACATTCTAATGACAACTCGTCCTCTGCAAGCACTTTTGTTTCTTTCATGGGCCAGGAAATAACTTTGGGCCTTTTGTGGGCACATGCATGCATGTACATGTGTCATGTGCATGTTGTGTACAATAATAGACCTTTTTCACAGCAGACATTTTTGATTCATCATAGCAGTAAAAGGACATGTGCAAATGATATCATTAACAATCTCTCAGTTTCATTAAAATGTTCAAGGATGCCATACTAGTGAACTGTCTTGCACTATAACAGGGTCAAAATGTCTGTTGTGAAAAAGGTCTATTTGCATCTGCTGGTCAACTATATAGATTAATCCACAGGCTGATATACAGTATGTGTTGTGCACTCCAGCCATGGCACCATTTCTGCACTGGCATAGTAAAAAAAAAAAAGAAGAAAACAAAAAAATGCTCAACACTAATATCATATCAATGTTATTCAGCCTCAACACACTGGTATGAAACAGGTTAGAACAAAGGTGTTGGGAAGAATAACTAACTGAAATAACTTTTGTAATAATGCAAAAATGAAGTGAAATAGTTAAGTCCTACCTTAAGTTGGCATACAGTTATAAATCAAAATGCCTGCAATCTATAATTTCTTGCATAGTTATTAGATTATATACATAATTTAAAAACATTCTGAAACATAAAACTGTCAAGAGTGGAATTCTATTCTTGTAGCGAGGAAACATTAAATATACAAAGAGTATGTTGTCAGACAGAGCATTCCAAAGTTGAAGTAAGCTGATTATGTTGATTTGCAGATGAAAAGACATCAAACCATCTATTAAAACTGAGATAAATTTGGTTGAAGAGAATTTTAGCCATCTAGACTACATATGAGCCCTGTTTCAACGGCATGGGACAGCAAGATCTCCTGTGTGCACAACTTAGCAAAAGCTGCAGGAAAGCACTAAGTCTTTCAAATACACATCATTGTTATTACACAGTTTTTTGTGAGACACCACCACAATGGCTTGTTTACCTCCACCTACAACCCACATTAGTCTGAGCTGCGTAAGCAGCAGAAAGAAAGGCAAAATGTGAGGACAGGGGACTAAATCTACCTGATTAAAGCAACAATATTTCTCACTATCCCTACAGAACAGGGTCACTTCTGAAGGTCTGGGGACAAACTCCAAAAGGGACTCAGTTGTCCTAACCAGTGCACAGTAGCATCCCCTCACTTCTATGGATGTCCAGTGATGTCACTGTGCCACTATCATGGTCACTGCCGCCTGTTTATGTATTATCTGTGTCAAGTCACTGTGTAGTGTACTGTAATGTCTGCATTAATTAAAACAACAAAAAAAGCTGGTGAATGTTCAGTTCATGCTAAATGAATAAATGTCACACAAGTGCTTCTGTTGAGCCCCTAATGGTCAGATTAAATCTATTCTGATTCTTTCTATACACATTTTACCATCTTGTTTAATCTAACTTGATATGGCTGCTCTGCTTTATCATGTCTCTCATCAACCTCAGACATGGTCAAGGACATAAGTAAGCAGAACTTACTGGCTGGTGAGTGGTGGGCAGCAAAGTCCAAAAAAACACTCTCACCCTTTGGTCTTCTCAGTGAGTAGTTAGAAAGGGGTCCCAGCCAGTCTTCTGGCTTGCGGTGTGGCAGTTCACGTCTGCCTCTATTTTTCTTTCATAACAGGCGGAATAAATTGGGATTTTTGTGGGATCTGAGATTATTGCACAGCTGAATGGCTGTTCTGCATTATTGCGCTCATATTTGGTGCTGTTCATACACACCCAGAAAATGACTTTCCAGAAGAGCTTGGCTGCTGAGTGCAGGATGCTTTTTTGCAATCTTAAACTTTTGCAAATGTTAGTATCTTTGAATTTGTGTTGTACCTGCATGTTGGACAGTGACAAATTGTCTTAGGAGTCGACAGCCAACCATGTAATATATTGCCATGCAACAGTTTTTCCACAGTCTGAAAGAAAAAGACAACAACTGCATGGTAGCTGGCAGGAGGATAATGCCTCCTAACACTGATGGGAAAATAAACTGACAAGTGAGGCCAATCACTGAATAGGAGGTATCAAGCAAAAGTTCTTGTGTCCCTGTTGCAGATTTGATCTGTCAATGTTGCTGAGACTCCTCTTGATGGCCTGTCATGTTGAACCTTTGTTTAATTGGACTCAATTAGTCAGTTCAAGAGCTCATTGAGCATAATGTTAACGGGCCAGCGGTGCAGGGTGACAGAGGGAGAACTGGCAGTGACAGCTTGTGTTAGCCTGTTGTGAGAGCAGAGGGAGCTCTGAAAACAGGGGAATGGATACAGTTGACAGATGAAACTTAAGAAGGAGAGCTGTGGTTAATAGGAGCCGCAGGTCCTCCTTCGTTTCCCCTCTACCTCACCCAATTGTCCCCCTTTGAAAAGCTATTTCCAGTGCCTCCCTCTTTCCTTTGCTCCCTCCTCATGGTCCAAGTCTGTCACTCTAATCCCCAGGCTGAAAAGGAAAGACATAATCCACATAATCAGGTTGACTTCAGGGAACATCTGTTTGAAAATGCAAGGATGCATCTTAATGCAACTGTGGTTCATCTCTGAATGTGTGAATTAGTCTTAGATCTACCTTTTACAAAGGAAAGGAAAGTGTTGGTGTGTGTGTGTGTGTGTGTGTGTGTGTGTGTGTGTGTGTGTGTGTGTGTGTGTGTGTGTGTGTGTGTGTGTGTGTGTGTGTGTGTGTGTTTGTGTGTGTGTAAGGACGTTGAGGTGTGGACTTGGCCAAGCCAGTGGGACAGAAGCGCTGATGTGAGCTACCGTTTAAAATAGCCCAGACAGACAGCTGAGCAGCTCTGACCTCAGGTCCCCCTAACTCTCAGTTACACTCAATGACCACACTGCTCCTTGCAATGTGTGTGTGTCTGCACCTACAGTATAATACACTGAATCATCTATACTCATTTAGAAGACATTAAACTGTCTTTATATAGCTAACCTACAAAAGAAATCTCGGTTTAAAGTAATCTCCAGACTAACTGTCTTTCAGTGTGTCAGTTTGCTCCCATTATTGTCCATATTTTAAAGCCATCCATGGCTTTCTGCATCAGTCAGTGGAGGTTATTAAAGGACGACAGAGGGCTTTGGTTTTGTCAGTCAGGGACAAAGCAGTCCAATTACAGCTCAGGCAAAGAGGAGGCACAATATCCTTGGACTGAGCACTCTTACTTGCTCTAGTCTGCAGCCAGCCAGACACTCAGTTTCACAGCAACAAGCTTGAAATAGACCCCAAGGATGAAATACAGTCTGCATGCAGCTGGAAGTGTACAACTGTGCGACAGGGTGTGTGAATGAGATCATTGGTGTGTGTTTGTGATAATTTGTAATTTGCTGTTCATAAAAGTGTGTTTGTGTGTGTGTGTGTGTGCGTGCGTGTGTGTGTGTGTGTGTGTGTGTGTGTGTGTGTGTGTGTGTGTGTGTCTGTGTGTGTCTGTGAGAGAGAGAGAGAGAGAGAGAGAGAGAGAGAGAGGAGAGAGAGAGAGAGAGAGAGAGGGAGGGGAGAGAGAGAGAGAGAGGGAGAGAGAGAGAGAGAGAGAGAGAGAGAGAGAGAGAGAGAGAGAGCTTGTGGATATTGTGTGCTTAGCCAGGAAAGTGTTATTAGTTATGTGCTCCCATGCTGATGGCAAAAACAGTGGGAGGTGTGGTGAGACTTGGAGGGCCACTGTCGCCACTGTGGAGTGTTACTCTGAAGACCAATCATAAGCATTTCTTATAAATATTTTGCTTCAGTCCAATTGTATGTTTGTGACACATCTGCAGCTGTAAGCAGCAATACGACACCCCAGATTTAGGACATAACCTCATTCTATTTGAATCATAGTGTGGACATGAAACAGCACTGTCTGCCCCCCCCCCCCTTTTTTTTTTTGGGCACTGTACTGTAAATGTTTGCTTTGTTTTTATATATGTCCTGAGCTCAAAGTGATGCTAAAATTAGAGCTGACAGCACAGACTAATTCAGGGCAATCATAGCCCTTGAACAGGCAAAGTTTCCCCTACAGGAGCACTGAAAGGGTCAGCCACACATCAGCTGAGCGAGCAAACTGTCACAGTCAACGTCGCTGTCATCACAACTGTCTGCCACGGTCCTTTCCACCACCAAACCTATTCATACCTCCTGCATTCACACACTCTCCCCCTGCCTCTATTTCTAGTCCAACACTCTGACTGATATGTATAGCAGGTAGCTTCCTGGATGCAAATAGAGAAGGTCAGACTGTGACGCTTACCCGCCTACACAATCATAATTCCTGACCAGCTGTAAGTATGGTCAGTGAAACAGTGGTGCAATGGACTTAAAGGGATAGTTTGGGTTTTTTGACATGAAGTTGTATGACATCCTCACCATCAGTGTCGCGCATCAGCAGTGACTTTTCCCCCACTGTGTCCTGTGCGCAGAGTTCTGGCCCGCTTTTGGTGTTGAAGAAAGTAGTTCCTGCTAGTTTCTGGGGTCACAAAGATAAAGCGTTTTGCTTCAAAAAACAATATGCGTTCAAAACAGTAATACATTTGCATCACAAAATCGTTGTCCGTAAAAAAGTCTGACGATTTCACCGTGAAACAGCCAATGCAAAGGGAGGGAAAATAGTGCCAGGTGATTGTGAGGTCTGACCTTTTTACCGACAACGATTTTGTGATGCATATTGTTTTTGTTACCCCAGAAACTAGCCTGAACTACTTTCTTCAACACCAAAAGTGGGCCAGAACTCTGCTCACAGGACGCAGTGGGGGAAAAGTCACTGCTGATGCACAACACTGATGGTGAGGATGTCATACAACTTCATGTCAAAAAACCCAAACTATCCTTTTAACTTGGACTGGACTGGAAGCAAGCAAAAGCAAATTCTAAGTTAAAAATCAAGTTAACACTAAAACTACCAAGGTGGTTATTTTGACCATTTATTAAATTTTGCAATATGATAACTTTACATAGTCATTGTCATACCATGACTTCTCCTAAATATGTGAATAATTTTTTTTAACATCGCTATGTTATTAAAATGATCAAACACAAAAGAGGTCTGAGTATTTTTTACCTAGAATGCCCATGGGTGGTCAGATTGACCGCTATGCATTATATATATACTATGGGTTTTTTTCTTGTGTGGGGGGGGGCGGGTCTACACTGCTGGAAAGCTAAAAACTAGCTTTCTTCGAACCAGAAGAGAGACAAAAGAAAGTTTTTGCCAGTTGTCCGAAGCTTCGCAACTGAGCATTGTAAGTTTCAAAAGTCAATATTTATTGAAAAAACATAGTCATTTCCAAAATTCAGTATGATTTTACCTAACAAAATGATCTGCTTCAATCCATATGTATTGGTGTTAAGCCTTTCTAAAACAACTTTTTCACTCCTCAAAAAGCATTTTTCTTCCTGTCTGCCGCACACAAAGTGAAGCACACACCTGCCAATCTAAGACTAATCTAGTAGCCCTACCAAGTAGGACCATATTTATATATTCTAATCACAATAAAAAAAATTAAAACATGTATATCGGCTCTCACACTAGTATAGGTCTACTGTAGGCTATATTGCAACGAATCCGGTGCATCATTATATTCACAAGATTGTGTGTGTGTGTGTCTGTGTGTATGGCGGGAGGAGGCAGGAGGTGACAACAGACAAGTGAAGCTTCATTCAGAGGCTTTGAGTGTGAAAAAAAATGATGTTACATACATCAAGTGCTCTGTGGTAGTTCTAGTAGTTTGGAATTCCAGTAGTTTAAATTTTAAAGGAATAGTTTGAGAAATATGCTTATTCACTTTCTTGCCTAAAGTTAGATGGGCAGATTGATACCACCCTGTGTCATCAATCTACTCATTGAACTGTCCTAAAGATAGCGAATAAGTATTTCCCAAAATCAAACTTATCCTTTTAAAGTACATAAAGGTCTCTGTGTGTGATATTCATTTTTGAAGACAGAGGCAGAGTGAATTGTGTAAACATTAAATATTTAAGACCCTGCACACCCACAAAGGTGTGTTCATATATTCTTGCTGATGAGACCTCTGCTCAGATTGGAGTTGGACAGAGCTACTGTATGTCATTAATTACGCAAGGTCAAAAACTCTATGTCTGGATAGGAATGATAAAGGTGTAAATGTAAGCTGAAGACATAATTTATGTCTGTTTGAAGATGAAAAAAATGTGGGGTTGTGGAGAGGAGAGAGCTTACCAGACTTCTGTAGCCATCTCCTCATATCTGTTTGAGGATATTGAGTCAAGGCTACATTGGCTGCTATTAGCATAAAAAAACCTAAAACTCTGAAGTATTGGCAGTTGATGTGCGCCAGATTTTGACAAGAAAGAAGAATACAATGAATAAAAAGATGATATCTTTGCATCTGCTGCATCAATTTCCCCTTACTATTTATTGAGCATTAAGCACATCTCTATTGTTTATCAGTGTCTTTGATGGCTGATATTTTTCATGGAGAGGCTATCAAGACCAGCAAAAAAATCAGAGTGCATTTAACAGAGCTCAGCCACACTGTATCTTACTGATATGCAATAGGAAATGAGACACACAACAAATGCTAAGTGAATTAAAATATATGTACATTTATACACATGCAAGGGTATAGAGCTGTAAGTGATCTGTGGGTGCAATGAACGCCAGTCAGGAAAAAACATACATGGAGGAAATCATGAACTTGACAAATGTGTTTACAAAATAAATTGTGACACATTTAAACTGCCAAAACATTATATGGATATAGCAATCTCCCTTCTTCATTAACTGCAGGATTTACTTTCATATAGTTGTACTAGACTTGTCATCCATCTTCCAGTGTTATGGAGAGCTAATAGTCAATCCCTTGTCAGTAGGGAGAGAAAAAGTTGTTTACATTTAAGGCTTGTTAATTGAGGAGGTATATCACTGCCCATAGACCCATATCAGCCTTTGAGTGTACAGACCTATTTTAGCTTAGATACTGTATCTGTGTAGTTTTTAGGCATTTTCAGCTTTAATACTGTATCTGCATAGCACTGACCATACATACATTCATTATCATCATTCACACAGGTACTATCTGCTGTACCACCAATACATCATCTACACAAGAAAGCAATCAGTTGTACAGAGGAAGCCATTGTTGAAACCGCACAGTTTGTTTGTTAAGCTATTGCTTCACTTTGTTTCATCCACATGTGGAATTATTTAAAGCATTATTATCTGCTGGATTTCCAAGGAATGGTCTGCTTAAGAGTGGTTGGAGAGACATTAGAGCTTATTTGGTTCTCCCAAAACATGTTACAGAAAAAAAAGGTGTTTTCTAAAAATACATGATAAATCAATTAAGATTGGCTTACACAATGGCTAACCCTGTACTGGCATCAAACAATAGATGCATCCAATATCATAAAACTTGTTCTACATGTTGGTTTTTGTGTGTTAAATGTTATTTGAATCAGCATTTGTGGGATCTGCAGCACACATTTATCTTGTTCGCAAGTTTCAGAGCATCATTTGAGAGAGGAAGATCAAACCTGATAATATTTCATCAGTGAGATATGGTAAATGAATAAAACATGTCTTTTTTCTTTTTATGCATTGCTGGACAAAGTCCTGATTCTATCTTAGCAATTTAGATAACTTGGTAGGCTATACATGCATTAATGTGCAATTCAACAAGCAAACACACAAAACTGGATGCACAATAAAACATTAGTAAAATCAATAATGTACAGACTTTGTTCAAATGTCCAAAATGTGTTCATTTATGTCGTATGCTTGGGGTTGTAAAATGATGTGCATTCCTGGTTTATTTGTTAAAGAAATTCAATCTTTGTTTGTTTTTGTTTTTTTTTGTTTTTCATTGTTTTCAATGCTGTGAGGGGGCAGACAAGCACAGTTCATTCATAGATAAGGGAAAAGAAAAGAAGAACCCATTCAGCTAAATTCATTAAGAGCTTTTTGTTGAATTAAAACATCATACACTCCATCAAATCTTTCCACCTATATACATTTACATACTATACACACCTAGTTCGCTTGCACAATGTGTTCATCTGTGCAAGTGTGCTGGTGCTCTACCTGTGAACTCATTACATTCTAATCCATGCCAAGGTACACAGTCATTAGAGTATATCAAACCTGCTGTTCTGGGTCAGGCACCTGGGATTGATTTATCAATCTATCATGCATTCCTTAATCCTCAAAAAGAAAATGAGCAGTTTTTAAATGAGCTGAATTTCTTCTGCCTGGCTGACAACTGGTGCAGTGGTTGTGATGAAGTTCTAGCCTGCAAAGATAAGTAAAAAACGAGCAGCAGAAAAAGAATATGACTATATTTGAATATGTAAAAAGTGTCTATGTAAATCAATTAATGTGGAAGCGTTTTTAAGATAAAATCAGAATATTGCAGTCCCATTCTGAGCCACAAACACATGTTTTTGTGAGTAAAGCATGGAGCGGAAGGGCTGCACTTTTGTGTCTATACACGTATGTCTAGCCCATATCATGTACAGAACAGTTTAGAAGAAGCAGCAGGGCTAATCTTTGTGGATGAGTGTGTAAGGGATCACCCCAAGTTCCTGCAAAAGCCCCCTGTCTACAGTCTCCTACAACGTTGTCCTCTTCTCCACATCTTGTCCATCTTCCCATTTCCACCATTGACATCCATCCATATATGTTGAGGACAAGAGAAAGGATACTATGCTGGATATGTAAATGGTATGAGTGTCAATGTGCATGTATGTCGCTCCTACAGGGGCTTGGGTGAGGGAGATTCACAGAGGGTGATGGCATTAGAACAGGGTCCACTGGAAGCAAAGTGCAGCAAGAAGCAGTGCAAGGCTCCAGGGTCGAGCCCAGATGGCAGACGGCGAGCCCCCTATCACCCTCACAGAGGGGGGCTTGACAGGGTGCTCATGTGGGCTGTCACCTCCAGGCTGTCTCCCATTGGACTTTCTTTCACTGGAGACGTCTGTATGTGCTGTAAGAGACAGAAACAGAGAGATGAATGTTTTGGCTCATCGCAGTAATCACGTTAAACTGTTTTGGGCTTGTAAAATTGTACATTAGGGACTCATCATCATCTAATCACCATCCCCATCACCTCATTCCAAGGGTTTTCAAAAACAATCAGATATAAAAATGCTCTATAATTATGTCTGTTACAGTTAAAGTGAGCTCATATGTACATCAGAAGAAGCACAGCTGTGCCTGTTTCAGTCGAAAGCTCCCATAATTAGTTTTGAAGAGTGCTTTAAAAAATTGAAAATTGCAACTTGTCTTTCAAATCATTTCAAAAGAGGGCTTTATATAAAAATGTATTTACAGTGGCACTGTATTACTCCACAGCTACTAACTCACTTTCATACCCGTTTGTCTCACAGCTACACACAACAAACCTGTGCCAGTGTATGTGTGTGTTTTCCTGCCCCACAGGGATACAGTAAAATGAATATTGAACTCACACCGCCATCTCCACACACACATAATGATGGAGGACCGACTGGTTGTCTAATCCCCAGGGGCAGATGTTGGACAATCCCTCACGGTGTCATTACAGCCAATCAGAGATAAATCAGTCTGATGAGGGTAGGGAAGACATTAAGCACCCCTTTTTTAAAATCACAGTCCTTGTAGATACACACACATTCACGCACAACTTTCCTGTTGATATCAGTGAAATCCCTGTCTCCCTAAAAGAGGACTTCACTCATATCTCTAACCCTAGATGTTCCTCTAGTCTTGAACACCAGATCAAATCTATCATCATACAATATCATCATCCTGCTCTTGAATGTATGTTTCCTGTTGTCATCACCCTTCCCTTTGGGATATGTGGATGTTTTGGTATCCCTAAAATCAGAAAGAAATGGATATCTTCTGCTCATTAAAACATTTTCTTTCTGGTCCTCTCTATGGATCTCATTCCAGTCCGACCTGACCAAGCCCAACTATGCATATCAGTGGATGAGAAACAGATTATCAACCTCAGCACAGCAGGTACACTACACACTCCCAGTTGCCCATGTGTAAGAGTTTAAGGCTCTACAAGCCTTGTGTGAGGAGTGAAGGATATCATGACTGTGTGTGTTGTAGCAGTGGGTAATCTAGTTATCGGGGCACTAACAGTGCTAGAGCCAAGTGTCAAAACAGTTTGAGCTGTCACTGTCATAAAATCAGACCAGGTTTGTCTGTCTGAATCTCTGTTTTCTAATTTAAGACAGTTACAGTGTCCTCTGTGTAGCAACTTTACTGTCAAACAACTTGACAGCCAGGTGTGTGATAAATTATTAGATAATACACCCATAAAAAACACCGAAATTCATAGCCCACCACGTAAGAGCTTTGAATACCAAGTTGAATTATTTTCTCCACCGTCATAAAAGAACAAAAAATATTGCTCTTTTCAAGCTGTCATCCAACATGAGTTTTTCCTTTGTGTATGAATACATTCTTTCCTAGAACTGAGAATGCATTATCAACCCATCCCTACTGTGCGCTAGGGTTTGTATGCGTGCATGTGTATGCATGTGTGAATAAGACTAGGCAGGGCTCTAGAGGGAGAGGGAGAAGTGTTTTCAGTGCCAATGGCTTTTGTTGTTCCAGTAGACAATAGACAAAGACATCATTTATCCTAAATCAGATTGCTGTTATTGTTTCAATGGAAATGGGTTGCATCTCATCAGGGAGATGTCAGAAAACAGCATTTGAATGAGCCAACACACAAATACCACTCCACTGCAGGCTAACCAACTGGCTAATTAATGGTTCAGGTCCTTGCCAGAACAACCAATTACAACATAGACAACAGTCCTGCCAACTAGTTTAAAGGACCAGTTTCTACAATTTTGTGGAATTTAGTGGTAAAGTTACAACTAACTGAATACCTCTGCCCCCCTGCTCCAAAACGTGTGGGAGAACTATCAGTGGCCGTGAAACTCTCTAGAGACAGTGTTTGGTTTGTCCACTCTGGGCTATTATTGAAATATGGCAGTGCAATCCATCCATCACTAAACTCTACACACTGGTCCTTTAAAGTGTATTTTTCATATAAGGAAGGCATTCAGGAATGCATGGTGATTGAGTGCTTTGTGAATTTTAATATAAAACAAAACTGGGTGCAATATAACTAAGTTAAAAGGCTGATAGTCAATACTCAATAAAGTACCCAAGTCCATTTTCAGGCAAAAGCCTAAACTGGTGAACCACCAACTGTGAAGAATACAAAAGAGGAGGAAGAGGAAAAATGCATAATTTATCTGCTTTTAAATGTCTGCAAAGTGGCACCTGATGTGCCAATTTCACTTATAAATAAACCAATTCTCACCACACACCTCTCACGCCCTGAAGAGGTATTCTGGGCACATTTGACCAAGATGAGAGGCTGGAAAAAACCCAGAACACGGGTGGGGAAAAGAATGCCTGAGCTCCTCTGCTTTATGTGTTGCTGCTGTTGTGATTGGAACACACATAAGCAGCCCAAAATCTGATGGGAAGATCAATGTTGCATCAGTAGTTGTTCTGTTGGAAATATTTTGAACACTATGAATATATTTTAAACTGTATTTTAAAGATTATATCAGTAAAGCTCTGGTCTGAAGTCCTGAAAACAGGCATGCATCTGTTCTGAAAAATGCAACAAGAAAGCAAAGTGCTATAAAATAGAGCTATTCCACTGGCAGGTGCAGTAAAAGTTAATAACATACTTATTACTAAACAATCAAATTTTATTCTGGCAGATTTGCTACAAATATGTGGGAAGCACTCCAAACTTTTTAAGTTAAGGAAATCATTTTTCACTCAACAACTGACACAGCCCAGTAATTGTGTGTGTATGTCAATTTAAATTTCCAACAAATGTTTTTAATTATATGAATGGTCTCTTTTTTATTTGAGAAAAATATCAGAAATTACCACATGTTGGTACATTTTGTTATCATATACTATTGAAAGGTTTATAATTACAGTGGTATGTTTTTCAGCCATACCACTTGGCAATATATGAGAAGAAACATTTATTTACTGAAAGTTATATGGGGGAACACTAGTAGAACTTGAGAAAGAGAGGTGTATTGAAATGGTTAAGTCCCTGAAAGCATGCAGCAACTTGAGGCACAAATAAATGAAAAACCAGGAGGCCAGGAGGATAATGGAATGTGATGTTGTTGTCATAATGAGACAATGTTAGCAGATAAGCCTTGCTTCATAAGCTGGCTCATGTGTAAATCCCCCAAATATGGTGGGGGAAAAGAAGGGAGAACAAGCAAGACAGAAAAGCAAAGGGTGGGAGGGAGTGAAGGATGACGTAGAGAGTAAGAAGAGAAAAACAGTTAGTTTGGCTATTCAGGATGAGGATGAATTACCTTCGTCACTCGTATCAAGGCAGATGGAATCAATCACATCAGGCGACTTCAAGGGTATGCGATGGTACATCAACATATCTCTCGCATTTACAACAGTCAATGACATATTTTATCCAGCAGTAAAGGACAAATGTCTTTTGATTGTTAAAAAAAGGCAACAAACAGTGACAGAGAAAAATAAAAAAAGAATCCAGAAAAAAACAAAACAAAAAAACAGACTGCTCAGAGATCTGAACATGACCACAGACCTCATATCTGGGAAGAAGTATATGAAATAATTATGTGTGTGTGTGTGTGTGTGTGTGTGTGTGTGTGTGTGTGTGTGTGTGTGTGTGTGTGTGTGTGTGTGTGTGTGTGTGTGTGTGTGTGTGTGTGTGTGTGTGTGTGTGTCTCTGTGAATTGTGGTAGCCTTCATTTGTCACTAAAGCCTGTAGTTGACAGGGTCACAGAGAGGAAGAGAATGAGGGATAGTGGCAGCTGGTCAGGGGGGGACTAGAACATCACACACTGATATACAGTGACTGTAGTACCTTTATAAAATTACCTATGTTATAAAGGTACTACATACATCAGAGCAACACAGCTCAACCCAATCCTGTATCACTTGTTGAAAAGGACTGTTCTGTCTTCTGCCACCTTGTTGACCTCTAGTTGGCTAAGTGTGTGAGAAATGGTTCATAGTGTCCTTTGCCACTAATGCCTCTCCAGATGGGCAGATTGTGTGTTTGGAGGAGCCTCCATTTCCCACTGGCCACGGAGCAACAACAGCTGCTTCTAACAAGCCTGGCCACAGCACTGAAGAAGAGGTGGACCTCAGGCTCTGGCCAAGGGGAAGGATAGATGGGAGGGGATGGACAGAGGAAGGGTGGAATAGGGTTGGAAGGTGAGTGGGAGGAATAACAAATGCCTTGGCCATAATTTCTTTGGAAAAATTCTGAGGGACAGAAAATTGCATGATGGTTCTTTGGGGAACCATGCCATTTTTCTACTGCCACTCTCTCTTTCCTTCCCTCTTTTCCTCTGGTTTTTCTTTTGTTTTGTTTGCCAGCACACATTCAAATCTTCAAACCTATGTAAAGAGTCTCCTGTCTTTCACTGGTAATATTTAGTCTACACATAAGAGTATGAATGCACACAACACACAAAAACATGTATACACAAAAGCATACTTGCACACTCATACAGGAGGAGCAGTCCTGGGGCAAGAGGGCAAAGAGTTTACCACGGGACAAACTCAAGGCGTTAATCCAAGAAACCAGGCCAATATATGTGTTGGACATGTCTGACTGTGTGTGTGTGTGTGTGTGTCTGTGCATTTGTGTGTTGTGCAAGCCTGCATGGGACTCTTGGTTGAACACTAGCTGCAGAGCTGTAATCCAGTGAGGAATGGTGCTACTGTATACTGGGGCTTAGCAAGTTGTCACACTATATGCTATCAAGATGACAAGGCAGCTTTTCCAGACTGGTTGACTTGTAGCCATTACAAACATATGGCACTTTTCCACTATACAGTTCCAGCACGACTCGACTCGGCTCGACTCGACTCGGTACGGTTCCAGGACAGACCTTTTCCATTACAAAAAAGTACCTACTCAACGTGGGCGGGGTCGTCATAGCACAGCTGCGCGAAACTGCCTTGACTTTGTTTTATACGTGACACAAAAACATAAACAATGGAGGACATAGAGGCGATGGTGTACTTTCTGCTGTATGTGGCTTTTTGTCACACACAAAGCAGTATGGCTGTTACGATGTTGCCGGTATTTAAAAATGCCGGGTTTGATTCTTGTGTGGGACGGCTCTTCCAGTGACAACTCTTCTGACCAATTTTGCTCCTTCTCTCTCTCATTCTCACCATCTTCCTCTCTCTTGGCTCACACCCCTGCCTTGACCTTGAAAGGTTTTCTCCCTGCTAAGCGGTTGATGGGAGAGGTATACAGGGGGGATAGTAAAGCAGTTTGTGGGTCTGGGTTTTGACAAGGCCACTGTATTAGCCTCATGGCAATGTTTCATTAAGAGATGTGACCTTTGACACTTTTTTCCTTTTTTTACCACACACACAGGCAGACACATGAACATGTTTACGTTCATGTGTCTGCTTGCCACACAGATGCAAAGACTTACACATGCACATGGTGCATGCATATGTGCATGCACACATACAAACAGTCATGGTGTCTGAATAAGAAGTAAAACAATAATGTGATTTGTTAGTCGCTCCTCGTCATAGTGTGTGTTTGGTTCCACCATAATTTCATGACTTGTGAGCATGCCTCAGAGACAACAAAAGTACAATTTATCCAACTGTTCCTCTCTTTCTCCTGCGACAGCCCTGTCAAGTGGCTGAATAATGACCCTGTTGATTTGCTAGATCAATCCTTATTTGCTGTAAAACAAGATCTTTATGCAATAGCCAATATGTCTTTGAAGTGTGGGCGCCAGCTTGCCGTTTTTCAAATGCAGTGAAGTCAGTAAAAATTATTTGTATCATTAGTCTCTTTCATTATCAGGGCTAGAGCATTCTCCTGTGATCCAAACTGATGTGTGACCTTTGCCAGATATTTGCCACGTGCCATCTATCCCTCTGAGAGCAAGACGCTCTCTGTTTCCCAAGTGCAGAGAGAGAAGAAACACAGATGTGGTGCAACGTTCCACCCCTCCCTTTTAGTATATGCACTTTTTAAACTTTTATGACTGTAGATTTTACCCTAGCAATTTTCTACACTTATAACACTTTGTGTGGATAAGCTGTTCGCCAGCCATCTTTTGGGGTTCAGCAATAGGAAGTTCTACAATTCTGGTACATAAAGTGATACATAAAGTAACATTTTAAACCGCGCATATATTCAGTGACCATTGTCACTTTGTGGTTGTATCATTAACATTTTCACACAACACACAACTTGTATTTAAGTACAAACAGACCTATAGAGTAATGAAGTGAGAGGGGCTGTCAGTTCTGGAAGTTTTTCCTGTATTCCCATTTCCAATTTTTCTTTAAATGACACCTGCAATGTTACATAACATAGGAACACAAGTCTCTATCATATAGGTTTATATTACTTTTTATCATTATTAATTTAATATTTATTTAATCGTCATTTTGGCATGATGGATGAGTTAAAATACAATACACAAGTTTCAGCTGCTGTTGCTAAGGAGATGAAGCCAGTCAGAGGCATGAACCAGAGTAGAGAATTCATAATACATTGCCGTTGAATTTGTGAACAAAAGACAATGCCATAGTTTAAGTAAATTGATTGAAGATAAGATTGTATTATCAGTTTTCTCAACGCCCCAATCTTTTGCTTTCACCTACCGTTAGTGCCAAACATCACAGAATTTTAAGTTCAGCGATTTAATGTTTCTCCCAAAAATGCACCTTGAGAGTGGTAGTTAATTTTTCCTCCAGGTTTTAATGTACACCAGGTGGTACCTTCAACTTCTTACCAAAGAACCAGGTATTTTCCCATTTTTTGAGAAAATGAATGGTACTGTACAGATTGAGTAGTGCCTGACGTACCTGCTCCAAATTCACAACTCTATACACACAACAAATGATATGGACAAGCCTATTTTATTCTTGGGTAAATCCAACATTACTATTATGTTGTCGGGGCAACTGGATTGGCATCATCACAATATCACAAGATCATGTGAGAATCCATCTTGTCAGGCTTCAAGTTATGCACTTGTGGTTTGGACCAGTCAGTATCCTATGAGTATTGTCGTTGCATCTTGTGAAACTAGCTGCCTTGCAAGGTAAGACCTTGGTGAGAGATAGAAGGTTCATCCAATCACCTGCCAAGTATTTTTTGAAAGCCCTTTTCCAAACAGTTTCTGAGGATGACTTCTCAAATGGTTCTGTGTAACAAACCATCTGATGTGTCAGGTTAGCCACAAAGCTATCTGTCTACCTCCAATCAACCTTTGGAGACCAATGATATACTGATGCCGCTCTTGGTGGCAATAGATCACGTCCTAGCACTCTTTGGTAGAGCTGGAGTATTCTTAAAAAACTCTCTGGTTCACAGAAATGTACCTTCCCAAATACTCAGACATTTCCTTATCTCTTTTTACCCACACTTTCTAACAAAGAGGGATATGGTTAAAGGATGGAGACAAGGGGAGGATGCATTCAACCAGTTCATTACTGGCTATCCATCTCTGTTGTTTTTGTTCACAACTTAACAGCCAGGGGCTCCTCACCCCTTCAAACTAAACTCCCTATTTTGTATTCGAAATAACACACAGATTTTTCATGTGTGTGTAACACACACACACACACACACATGCACGCGCGTGTAAATTCACTTCTCTGGGAACTGTCCCTCTGGTTCACAGGCAACCTGTATAGGGAATCCAGGGCTTGTACAGGGTCTCTGGCAGGCCACTCAAGGGGTGAAAGGGGCATGAATACAGGGGCACCAGTGGGGTACAAATCTGAGCCTACAGCTAGCCTAGCAACGGGCATAACGGCATGGCAACTCTGGAGCAGGGATCAGTGCGATGGAATCTGCTCAGTGCGATTCTTGGCTGTACTACATCATTAAACTCCTTGGCAGGATTAAGATTTACTCCCCTATACACACACACAAACACAGACACATAGAAACAAATAGGCGAAAAGGGCCCTGGGAGGACAGTGACCTCCACCAGTCAATGTGACAGATTTTAGAGATGGAGGGGAATCCTGAGGAGAAAACAGCTTTTATGCAAGAGAAAAAGCCTAGTACTGCTCCTCAATCTTCCAGAGGCACACACACCACATATCCCACCAGTACACTCATTTGGATGAGTCCATCAGTGTTCAATCACACACACCTAACACTACACCTGCACACACTCAAACACCAGATGCCTCTATGCATTGGCAGGTGTCAGGTTATCCTTGTAGACAGAAAAGCGTGAAGGATGCAGACATAAACTTACATTCTTTACTGTGTTTAAACTGTCATTAGAGTGCTACCTGCTCAGTGACACCAAGTAGTAGCAGCAGTGCCCACAACAAAGAAAGATACAGGAAATGGGATGCAGCCCTGTACTGCTCCATGTGACCACCCTCCCCTGAAGTAAACTGATCTAAGTAATACTTGCCTTTTTAACTTCAAAGTGTTTTCATAAATCTGTGTGGGTTAGGGAAAAAAAAAAGTTGTGATGTGATGTTATAAATGTTTGATTTTGTGGGGGCGAGTCAGATACTTTGATGTAAACTCTTGGTTGCATAACTGACTGCAGTTTTAGTTGAAATTACTTAGAAATGTGCACTATTAGTACACCGTCACTGGTCCTTCCTATCTGTTCTACCATTAGCTAAGGCAGTGAGAGGTCAGTCCCTTCCCAGCCCTCACAACTGGCAGTCTGTTCAAGGTCCAGCGGTAATTGCCACATCAATTATGGATAGGGAAGAAGGGCTTTGTCGCTCTCACCGCTGGTCAATTGGATAGGCTTTTAATGAAGTGACTTATCTTGCATGTATGTCCATTTAATGCATACACATATATAAGCCTGCACACCATCTTGCACTGCAGGTAGTCAATACAAAAGTTGGCGCATTGCTACCGACCTTCACTGTCTGACCACTTATACAATGCTAATGCACTTCTGCTATCCACTGCTTTGCTTTAAATCAAAAGTTCCCGTCTTTTGAGTTTGACGCAAAGGAGGCTGCCTCAATGGGAAAGAAATCCCACCCCAAGTCCTTCCATGCTTTCTCCCCTCACCTAGTCTATATTTCCACCTGCATACCAGGTTAAGCTGAGACAAAGAGGATCAGACTCATCCCTGATTATCCTTCTACTGTATTTTTCAATATCAGTGGAATGTCTGTCTTTATTTGCTCAGTACTGTGTTACAGCAGGAATGCCAGTTTCTGTGTTAGTAGTCAGGGTTGGGCTCCAGGCAAGTCAAGAGAGTCAAGGGGGTCACTCACGCAACAACATCCACTCTCCCATCCAATCCCCATCCCAGCCCCCAGCAGAGAAGCCTGGTTATGAGCATTAATAAAACAGCCCAAATAAATTAGGACCATCACAAAGTTGACTTAGCTGTAGGTCTGTCTTGTAGCAAGCAAAAAAATATTCCACAAATTAATTGAGTATTTATTTAGTGTAGTCTCAACCTCAAAAATTATGTGTAAGCCTGACCAGCAGCAGGGGTAGAAGGGTGGTGTCTTATGCACACAATGGCTTATCCACTGAATTTGCAGCTTTCAATAAAGATCAGTTTATGAGTCTGGACACCAATTTTAACCATCTTTAAAATGTAATTTACTGCTAAGAAACCTGCATATGTTATGAGTTTTTTTTAAATTATATTAGTGAATAAGAGCTCTTTCTGCACCTCTGTAGTTAAGATTCATGTGGCTACAGTATCAGAGCACTGAGTCACTTGCATTCCATGTTTCTCTGCTAGTAAACCTCATAGCAACCATACACAATGCTGAGCTCAATGTATCATTTTCACTAACTTCCAGGTAGTAACTCCCACTGCTTCCTCTGGTTTATAACCTGTTGCCACACAAGATATTCTTGGTGCTTCCCAACCATGGGTCCCAAAGGTGTGCTGGAGAGGTTCAATCATAAAGAACTCGTTG